>NC_088246.1:30139153-30502487 GCF_036013445.1 Caloenas nicobarica | reverse complement strand
CTAAACATTTCTTCCCCTGAGAGAGATATTCATAATATTTATTTTAAAATACAAATATTAGGGCTCTTTGCTCCATGTGAATTATCCTTAGGTATAGTAAATACAGTTCAGGTTAAAATAAAATCAGGGCATAGCAACAGCTAATGTTTACATTTATAAAAACTACATGTAGAGATTATTGCAGGAAAATGTTTCAGAATTTATTAAAAAGTTCCCGTTTTAGCTGGATAAAGAACATTTTAACATTTGGACTTGAACCCACATTAGCTGTTACTGTGTATTGTGGCTTCCATAGAGTATGTCTGTTTAATGTGGACATCTTCCGAAAAGTTGAGATTGGTTCATTTTGCAGAAGGCAGATTAATAACAAATGTCCTGGTTTATAAATTACACAGGACAGGATTTTTTTTTTTTTTTTTAAATTCAGCTTCTATCAGCTAGCATTTTGACAATCCTTTAGAACTGAAGAGAGATATGATCACCCATTTATCAGTGTTACTTGTCTGTGTCAGACATATAATTACTTGAAGCATCTGGTCAGCTATAGTGAAAATGGAACAGAGAAGCAAAGTAGAACAGATTTTGTATATCATTGCAGATTGTACTTAAAATTGCAACACAATTTTAAATGGTGCATGACACTACAAAGAAAGGTATACAGAAGTTAAAGACTAATTTCTGGGTTTTGAGAATAATTGACACTGTTGTTGCTTTAAACTGATGTCCTTCTGTTGAAGTTCACAACAGATATGCACAAAGGCCTGATTTTCTTTAGAAATAAGATACAGTAAATGCTCCAAGCAAAATGCTTGCCAATTTTTCACACAATAGTTCTCAGCTCTGACAGTTTTTATTTAAAACTGCTTATACACAAGCAAATAAAAGGAACATGATCTTTAGTTGCTATGCCTGCCAGTCTCTAGAGATCAAACGAGCTGGGAACAGACAAGAGATCTTCAAATTGTGCTTACTAGTTTTTTAAGGTCTACTTGATTCTTAGCTCAGATTCTTAGCAGGATTTGATGGTTCCAGCATCATGAAAGGGAGAAGCATTAGGAGGCTCACCAGCTATTTAGTTAGTGCATGCCATTATAAAACCAGAGTTACATAAAATGGCACTAGACTCTTCCTCAGACCTTTTGCTTGTTTTCAGTTACATAGTGAAGTTCTATCTTCTCTCTATGGCACATTTTCCCACACAGTTGCACAGTCTAATTATATGAGAGGGTTGATCTTAATTACAACTTCTACTGCCATGGCCATGCCCATGGCCTGCTTATTTCTGCTCCATAGCATTCCTTGCGAACAGATATAAAATATAAACACATTCAGTTGCTCTCTCTCTCAAGCAATCTTACCTATGATAAGTTAGCCCCCAAAGGGTTCATCTGGTTCTAGGAGCAAAAGTCCAGTTTTCTGAATTTTTGTTCATTGGATCAACAAATCCTGGCACAGACACATAGGAAAGGAACATCATTAACAGGCAGAAGGCTGATAACCTGCTGGTAACTCCAGACACCCGTGTAGCATGCATCTCTATAACCTACCCTCACAGTGAAGTTCTTTCCAAAATGCTCAGTGCTAACCCCGTGTTATCCCAGCTGAAATAGCAGCAATTAAATTTCCATTGCAAAGAAAGTATGAACAAAGCTGAATACTCTTGTAAAAAAAATACACCGTTCAGATGGGGAAAGCAGCTCTGAATAGCTGAGAACTCTGTCAAATCAACATCATTTCTCATCAGACCACTTCAAGGTGCTTCTCTTTGCAGTAACATAATGCATTTCAATTTCTGTCACTAGCAGTTTTCCATGCTTAGAAAAACAATGCTACATGATTATTTTCTGTCTGTAAAGACAGTGATTTCCCTCTCTAACATTCTGTACTAAAAACTAGTAAAATTAAACATATATAATAGCAAAATTAAAACAAAGTGCTAAACAGAAAGTAAACAGCAAGGGTGGAGGAAGTTTGCATCTAAAAACATCCCTTTGAAGTTAGAGACATTGGAAAGTTAGGATTGAAAGCAGAAGGTTAGAATGGAAGGACTTTTGAAATGTAATCTGTAATGGTTATTGCACTGTCCTACAGTACACAATTACAAACCTGCTTCTTATATGATTCCATACCTTAAAGCTGCATTACACATTCAAGTCCTCTTGTTCATGTATGCAAGAGGTAAAAAGTGTTTGGTTTTGGGGTGTTTTTGGTTTTTGTGTGTGTTGTTTTTTTTTTTAAATCCCTACAGGAGAATGACCTTCATGAAGGTAGCTCCCTCAGACACTGAAAGGAAATAGGAATACCTCTCTCTCTTTATTAAAATATGCAGATCAGTTCAGGTTTTTTTCCCTCTGTTCTCAAGAAACAAACTTTTAAATATATGCTGTTACATGATTATGTACAAGGAAATATATTTTATTTTAAAAGATGTAAATAAGCTGCATTTATCAAAAGCAACTCTGTTCATTTTTTCTTTCATTTGGGAAAATGAGAACATATATTTTACAGCTAACTGTGCAATATTATTGTATCTCATATGATTTCAGCTGAGGGAAACCAATGAATACAAGTTTGGGGGAAAGGTTTTGAAAAATGGCTCCCCTCATTTTTAGTATAAGGTTTTGTTTATAATCAAGGAAACTACTCTGGTTAACTGAATGAAATAAAATCTCCTTTGTCACTTCAAATAGGATAACCCTGCTTGCAGTTTTAATCCAAACTGCGCAGAAATTTGAGGTGTGTGATTAGAGTCCACTTTCATATACGATGAAATATTAGATGTCTGGAAAACAATCCAACACACACACAAAAGAAATAATTGGCATCAAAAGCATGGGAAAAGTAATCATGACATGATCTTCCTGTCACACAAACATATCTTAAACCCATTAGCAGTTTCTCTGAGATCACCTATGCGGTCAATCTGCTGTGGGACGCTTCGTACTCAGATTTGGTGGGTTTAAATGGACGGTCATTTCTATCCCAAATAAAAATTGTTATCCTTTCTGAAACTCAGAGATAATGTTTTTTGTGGTATATGTGTATGTACCAGTATTTGACTATAATGTAACAGATTTTCATTGGTATACCAAAGAGAGATCATATGGAGTTAGTCAATTATCCATGTTAGCAAAGGAACTGGCGTGCAGATTAGGGTGAGGAAATACATTTAGGCTTAAATCCCAGTTTTCCTGTGAGCCAGGCAGCTTCATTTCTGCCAATTTGAGAGAAAATAGTCCCAAACTGGTCCCTAATATGTGCTCTAGTCTGACCTCAACTATGATAAATTTGTACCAGCCTAAGAGGGGGAAGTTAGGACCAGAGCCACACCTTTTTTAACTTTATCCTTTGAGATCAAATCTTTGCATCATGATGCATGTGCCATCACCATATTACTAAATAAAGGTTAACCCATGTTGCTGAACTACAGATTAGTTACCAAAACCAGTCATGCATTCTAAGACGTTTTCTGTGAAGTGTGGGAACCGAGGGTGGCATCATCAATTTTCCCTAACCTAGCACAAGTAGAATACAGTCAGCATTAAAGCCTTACCACTTAGAAAAATTAGTAAACAAATTTTCTATTTTTTGGTGAATGGGTCGATGACACGGCAAGTAGGAAGAATTTGCCACGTGCAACGCCAAGTTCTGGAAGTTCACCACGCTCTAAGGACTCCGATTTTTCCCCAGACACCTTTTCTCCAGTGAACTTTGTACCCTTCTGTTAACAAGTGCACAGGAGTTTGACACCATCAAACGGAACCTCAGTAGTCAAGAGCTACCTACATGAAACATTCTCAGTACCGTGTAAGAGTGCCAAATGACTTCTGCATTGGAAGACCCACTGATGTCAGAATTCATCACAGACCCATTACAGGAATGGATATTTTCAAAGTTTGCTGCTTATGGTCACACAAACTTTTCCAACTATTATAATTTCTGTGGAAAAGTTTTATTCATGCATTGAACTAAATGAACAGAAAGTCCAAAAAACAGTCTATGACAGCCTTTGCAAAATTAATAAGAAATACAGGGAACCAAATAAAAATGATAAAAACAACCTAAGCAAAAAAATCATAAATTTAATCCAGGCTTTTGATCATTCTTCAGCCATTGCTCTTGGGACTGGGCTTTACAAACACATCTCTCCAGTAGTTACACTGCAAGGCAATATAGCATTACATTTATGATGACAAAGTAAATTATTCAATAAAGAAATTCAGATTTCATTAAGGTCTTTTTTCCTCTTAAATTTATGCAGCAGTGTGTATGTGCACCTTGCTATTTATCTGTCTAGTGATCCTTTTTAGTATATGTGTGCCTCCTAATGAGTCAATAGCCAAAATCACACTAGTATGATGGTATATCTCTCCTTCTACTTTCTCTCAGTTGATTTAACCTACTTTTCTTTCTTTCTGTATCTACTTGATGATTCTTTTTCTCAACTCTCATTCTAAATAAATTCACTTGTACGTGTTTCTTACCCCCTTATTCTTAATTGTAGTTACTTTCTAGGGAACTGTAAAAGATTGATCAGAAATAAACTTTTTCTTCCATTTTGAAAATAGTCATAAGTATGATGGTTTAAATTTCCTATACTGATAGGCTTCGTAGAATAATTGCTCTCTGCATAAACTAGACCTCTGCATTTTTCTACTGAAATATCTGAAAATGTAACAGTCCAACTGGAAGCCAGAAAGTAAAGATCACGGTGCCCAAATTAGCAGAATGGGTTATCTGAACCCAAGTCTGGAAAGTGTCTTCTAGCCAGTGACAGCAGATCATTGGCTATTTCCTCTCTCCTACTAATCTGAACATGCAGCAGCAACGTTGAATCCAAGTAGGTGCTTAGGGTATAAGTCATTGTGCTAAACTAATAGGAGATTTTTTTTTTTTAAATAATAAAAGCGCGTCAATCTTTCCAAGCATACCTCATTTTATCTTTTCTGAGAACAGCTTCAACAGCTGTCTTCATCCAGATGTTAATTTCGGGCAGATATTGAACTATTTAGTGACATGCAATTGTACCAGATGAAGACTGGGGTTTTCAGGGGACACTAGAATGGGACTGCCATACGGAAGCTGTTTTTTACCTTTTTCTCATTAGTAAATGGAGATACCTAAAACAAAAATGTAAATTAAATTTCTTTTCATCTGAAACTTCTTACTTAAAATATAGCATAAATTTTATTTGGAAATAAAAGAATCACAAATCTTATTTCTTGTGATTTAGCTCTAACAAAAGTTCAACTTTTTTCCCAGTTTCTGCATTCAGTAAAGAGACATTACACTGTAGGAGACAGTCTTAAAGGTCTTCTGGGTTCAGAACTGGCTTACTTCTAATGAAGTCTTGTAGCACAAGTTAATAAAACTTTTTTTCGGCTCTTACAGCTTCATGAACCATTCAGGTATATTCTTAGTGAGACAGGTGATGACTAAAAAAATCTAGTTCTAGATATCTTGATTCTGTAAATAAGCTGAAGTGAATGTTATTTTTAAATGACATCTTGTTTTTCAATGGCGTTGTCTTTGGAGACAGAATGGTAGTAATCCAGGTTGACACTCATCGTCCAAAAATGGAATTAGCTGGAGTAATCACTACAAAATAAATGTTATTTCTTTTACTATGACTGACATACAGAATTATAGCTTGCCCTTATTTTCTGCATAGGACATGAAAGACTGTTTTGCCTTTTTGAGTGTCAAAGGATATATGGAATCTATGTATTCATTTCTTTTTTTTCTGAAACACCTCTTGCCTCCCAAGATCAGATGATCCTTTTCCGATTTTAAGATCTTAAGGAAATATTCAGAACAAAGTAACTCCCTTCAGTTCCTTCCTCCTCTTCTTCCACTTCAGTATTTTAAAAAGAATAAAGAAATCAAAACACAGTCATGCTGTTACTGTTTATTAAATAATTTCTTAACCTGAAAAAAGGCAAGAAATCCACTAGTTTAAAATATTCAGAGGCTCTGCATATAACACCATGTTGCCTTGTCCTCTGTCCTCTGTATACTCTTGGAATAGAAAAGGGGAAGAGGTGCTAGTGCAGCCAGTTTCTGTTCTGTCCCTGTTCCATGCTCCTAGGGAAAAGATCAAATTGGATTGTCAGAAGATATGAGTTTAGATACTCCTCCTGCAGCCAATATGTGCTTGCTTGGAAGAGTGCGCTGGACATGGCTCGCTGTAATTTTCACCTTCAGTCCCACAAAATTTCTTTCTGGCTGAGGATTGTGTGGGTAACACTGGCGACAATGTTAGCGTTTCATGAGAAAGTAGGCATGTCCCAATGCTTCTGCAAGGCCATGTCTGTTTTGCTGCAGACTGTGAAACTGAGTCATATTTTGTAATAACTTATTTTTAATAAGGATGTAAGGATTATTTTTTCCCTTAAACTAAGCAATAAAACAAAGAGCAAAGCAGGGAAACAAACAAACAAAAGCCACAAAAAAACCCCAAACCCAACCAATCAATAACTAAACCAAAAAACAACCAAACCAAAAAACAACCAAACCAAAAAACAAAACCAAGCAAAGCCGAAACAAACCAAAACAACCCCCACATTCTAGTTCAATCAGATGTTTCCAGAATGGACGTCTCAATGAGTACCCTGCACTAGCCTCCCTTCCCCTAATCCAAATAAGGTGAGACGAAAAATCACAGAGCGGCACAGACCCTCATGAGATATGGAGGTACAAAATTTTGTCCGCATGGTATTCCACAACAGCATTCAGGCATTGCACCCAGGAGAAATGCTTTTGGAACCCTGCCCAAATAGAAGCTCACTTACTACAAAAAGGAAATAAATGCAGAGATTCATTTTTAAAGTTAGTATCATTTGTTCTCCCTGGCACTGAAATTAAAGGCACATTTGAAGCAAACAGAAAGGCAACTTTTGTTAGACATATGCGACCTGTACACTTGAAATTTAACTTTATAGTGCTAACTGCCCCTTGAAGAAAGTGCTGTCAGTATCAGAGATAGTATTAGAATCTATTGAAAAATAGAAATCTTAGTACTTTAGAGACATAAAAAGCATTTAAATATCTGATTTGGTAACTGGAATTTTATCATTGATTTAGTATTTGAAAGTAAACTTTAACTGCCTCAGTTTTATATAAGCAGCCACAAATTCAAAACCTCCCATTTTTGCATCAAGGCAAACCTAAGGCTTTCTGAAGTTTAAATCACAAAAATAAATAAACAAGACATTTTGGAAAAATTGGGAGTTAGTCTCAGCAGATTCTGACTACTGATGTTTCCCTGTTTTGGAATTCTGACTTGGATCCCAAGCTTTCCTACCGAAGTTACACATCCAAAGCACTGGAAAAAGAAGTCTGCATGTTACATCTGTCTCAGGGAAAGTTTTTAATTTTGCATAGTTGAAAAAGACAAACAAACAAACAAAACCACCATACTCTGAAACAACTACTTATTTTCACATGTAAACATCTCAGATATTCAACATCCTCTCAAAACTACTGTTTTTTGAAAACACTCAGACACTGACATTTTTAGACAATGTGAAGAAATAGGCCCTGAAGGTAGTAGTGTTCTTCTAGTCATTGCATCACATCACATCATCAAGCACAGCTAAAACTTTTACCTTTGATCCAACTTCAGGCTTTGTCATACTCAGAAACTCTGAGTTATACTATCCTTCAGGTGGCTGCATTCAACCTTTGCCCCAAAATGAAAATATGCCCTGCTTTGGAAATTTTCCCTTGTATAATTTTCAGATATCAGAAGTGCACTTACTATTTTTTGTTTTCTTTGTTTGAGATAAACGTGCTACACACATGAAAAGATGTAATTAACACAGGTGAAAAGAGAATAAACCTAAGATTTCTGCCATTCACCTGCAGTAGAAGACCCTGAAAAACTTCTTCTTCGAAATATGAATTTATTTCTACAAAACAAATAAAAGAAAATTATTCTAGATGGTCCAGACATGCAGTGTTTAAGGGCATCTTGGCAATGTGACAGAAGCAGAGATTTCTGAGATTTGACATGAGCTGCCAAACTACTGTATAATTGTGACATAGGTTTTTATTCTTTTCCCACTATTCATTAAAAATGTTATCTTGGCACTGAACAGCCTTCTCCAAATCACTTAGTGGTACTACTACATTCAATTAAAAGTTTTGATTTTGACAAATAATTAGTAGTTTCACCAGAAGTGTCCCAGTCAGATTAAATTCTGAGTTAATGTTGATGGGTTGGCTCAGTCTGAAATGTTTAAACTGCCTAGCTTAGCATAAACAGTTTGCTACGTGTATTTTCAAGCATGTGTCAAAAGCAATGACAGTTATTTGAATACATTATCAGAATCCAGAATGGATAAGGTCTTGTAAGTTGTTCTAGCAAGTAGTACATACTGAAAAGCCAATACTACTACTAGGCTTTATAAAATTGACCATTAGAAATTGACCTTTAGAAATTACAAGCATAATATATGAATGATAAAATTTAAACTTTTGGTTGAAGGGATTATACCAAAACAATCTTCCAAGCCAAAAATCAAAGAAGGTGACATGGCATTCATGCCTCCCCAATCAGTTTTCAAGGGTGACAAATAAGTGTATTAGAAACCAACTGGAACCATTAGAAGACCCAACTAGCTGAGTAGCTCAGGCAGAAGAATTTGTAAGAAAGTCCTTTGCTTATTGATTCTTAGTTGTGTATTAACAAATTATCTAACAAAAGATTTCATTCCATCTACCGTATTCTTCTAAATTATAAAACAAGTCAAAGGGTTTGCAGCCCAAGAAATACATCTTTAGTTCTGAAAATTCCCTTGTTTTCATTTTCCATTTTGTATGATTTTACATCCCCAAATGCATTTTTGGTTTAAAAGGAAAAGCCTGTTGCTTTGAAATGTTAGGTGGTGAAAACAGGGGAAAAAAACAAATGAGAGAGTGTAGGGTGATGGGAGATACTATATTTATTTATTTTGCAGTTCTATGTGTGAGTGCTTAGTTCTGTGTTGCTGCTTCTACAACTCTGAAAGAGGAAAAATAATTTTTACAGCAATAAAAGCATTAATGCTTATGCCACTAAACTAGTCATAGGTGCTTTAGGATCACTTACTTGATATTTATTGTTCTAGCCTTAGTTATATTGCGATGAGATCTCACAAGCACCACGATAGTTTAAGCTTTGAGTATGTGCTATTGAGTAATTGCCCACAATAAAGAGATAAGGCATAAGCCCACTGAATTACTCTCCATGTGAATTATTCATACAGCTTATCCAAAAGGGTTCCTCATTTACATGTCCCCTACTCTGTGGGAAGTAGGTACCTGACGCAATTTATGGTTTTTAAACATTTTATTGTGACGTTACTGTTAATTTAGACACTCTCCTTATTGATTGGCAGCATTGCTTGTGATGGAGAGTGTAATTTCTTCTCTGCTAGATCCTGGGAAACTTCCATTTACCTCAGCAGAGCAGTACAGAACATTCAGGCAGCTACATGGTACCTGGCAGAGCTCAGCTAGTAGGTCCAGAGGAAAATCACTAGTTGGAGGCATATTCCCTTATCTACCAATATGTAGCAAGAGACCAGCATTTCAAACATATGTTCATGACATAATTTGCTTTAGGTAGGTAAAAAGACAAATATATTTTAGGTATGTAGTTTACTCAGAGAGGACTATTCATTTACAGTCATTAGCTTTGCTAACGAGATTTTAATCATTTTATTTTTTAATACAAATGTTTGGCGAATAGATATGAAAGGTATTTATTTTCTCTTCAGTTGGCTTTCTTTCCTAGGATTAGTATAACATGACAGATGGCTGATGTCATCTTTACTTGGAAGAACTCAGCTGGCAATAATAGCATGGTACATTTCTGGGGATTTGCGGTACTGTATGTCATGAAGCGGTTTTCAACCAAAAAGAGTCCAAAAGGGAATTCCCAAAAGTAAATATCTGCCTATGATATCCTACTGTGTCTTGTTGATGCATCACAAACAGAAGGAAGCATAGAGTCTTTATAAAACTCCATAAATATTTACAATATTGTTGAAAATACATTGGAAATGTTACAGATTGCAAATGGTATGGGCCCCCTTGGCACTGTATCATTAATTTTGCTGTTAAGCGAGAATAACAAAAACTGGTGCTTTATATATATCAAAATCTGTTATGTATGTATTTGAAGTTCAGTGATTTTTGTCACATTTGATGTTTGTGTGTAATAGAGTGAAAGCGTTAATATTATTAGAATGTAGATACCCTGGCTGATTGTTTTTCATTTTACTAGTGATTGCTGTGATGAGTAGACTAATGTCAGGGTCAGAGGGTTAAAGTTAATGATAGTTTTCCAGCGCACCATTGATTAATGGTGGAAACTGTAGCAAGAGATTTTCAGATTCCTCCTATATAAAAAGTGTGAAGGTAAAAATGGACGGATGCCAACTTAAACACTTTTACTTGACTGCCTACCAAAAGTTTTCTAAACCTTCTGTCAGAATTACAGCTAGGTCTGAAAAAAACTGTGAGAAAGTATATAAAAATACACAAATTGTGTCGGATGCTTGTAACGACATAAATTAAATCTTGCTTTATAAATCCACCTTTTCTCAATCTGCACTAGACTAAACTGTAATAGATTTTATATTCCTCCACTTAAATGCATGATGAAGAGTAGCTTTTTCTATAGGCAGAATAAAAGGACAGATTATAGTATAATATGTGTTTTAACATTAGAAAAATGATTCCTACAATAGATGATTTTATAATTATAGTTTAAATATGTCAACTTTAGTTGATATTTGTCCCCTTTTAATCCAAGAAGAGGTTTTACTAACAGGATTCCAAAGGCAGAGGGCATTAATTAACATCTATAATGATTTGACTCTTCTTTAAAAAAAAAGATATAAGAGTAAGAAAGCAGACAAATATCCATAACAAATTGAGGAAATATTTTTTACAATTATTTTCTACTTTAATGCTTGTTCCTACTGTCTGTCACAATAAGAAGGAAAAACGAGGCTGGGAGATATTGAAAAGATGCATGTTAAAAACCAAAAAGACCAACCCTTCCAACTCCTCCCCCCCCGCCCCCCCCAAACCCTTAGCCTCCCTAGCCTTACTTTCAAAAGTGTCATTATGTCAAGCAAATTATATGCTATTTTTAAGTTTCTACTAAGAGCTTTTCAAAATATGTGGGGTTTTTTTAGCAAAGAATATCATATAGCAGGTAGAGTATTAGATAATTTAATGACTTAAACCAAATGTCTTTGCCTGTCATATTAACCTATCATTATATAACTAAGAAATGCACACATAAAATATGACTATGACATTTATATGAATATTTTTATTCCTTTTCCAGTATTTATTACAAAAGAAAACTAAATGGCTGCACGTACCATGGTTAAGAGAAGGTAAATCTTGATCCATCACCTGAACACTATCACCAATGAATGATAATTGTCCCATGATACCTATTAGTACCAACATAGGCTTTGCACATTATTTGAACAAATTTGAAAGAGGGTGGCCTTATAATGGACAACAAAATCTGTCATGTTCTTCTGTAGTTATGTTGATGGTGCACAGAAGAGACTGCACCATGGAAAATAGTAGGCGGGTAGGATTTTAAATGTTTTTCCTTTGTGGTACAGTGTATTTCTTTCCTAAGTATGATTAAATAATCATAAGAACTCCTCTAAGGGCTAATCTGCGTTATTTCCCAGATTTTCACCTTGGGGACATATTGTCCCTTGTCACTGAAACCTCAGGGACAGAAGGGTACGCCACAGGGTGGCACAGCAGGAAGCTGAGATACTGATGAAACAGTGTTCAGTTAATGAAGGCATGGCCCATGGCCTCTGCTGGTATGCCATATGTTTGAAGAAATGCTAATGACTACAATTCAAATACCTTTTTCATCTTAACTATATGTAAATGTGTTTATAAATGCTCTCTTATAAATATACTATCACATTTTTAAAAGCTAAGTGCTAATGTTGCTTTCAACATCTATAATACACAATAATTAAAACTTTAGCAATTCTGGTTAATTATACCTTATGGGAAACTGTACAGTAATTTATAGAAATTAAGCAGAAAAACAAAGATCAACAGAAATAAAGCAGCAGTGGAAGAACTGAATAATAAATCACTTAGATCATTAATTTACAAAAACAAAATAATTGTGAAAAGACAACTTAGGGCCCAATTCTCAAACAGCTGAGATCTACAAGGGGAGGATCAGTTAAAAAACTCAAGGCATTCCATTAAAAAACTCTTCCTGCAAGTTGAACTAATTGTGACTTTTAACAAAAAGTGATCATTTAACAAAATACAAACAATAGAACTACAGATTTAAGAGCAAAAATTGCAGGGATTCTAATTCAGCAGTGGCTCTTTTCTCTTTGCTTTTACCTTTGTGAAAACCCTATAACACTGCAGGTGATCATTAGCCACAAATGGCATTTTGCAGTGAATCATCTCCTCCACAAGTGGCCAAAACAACATCTCCATTGCAATAGCAGAAGTGCTATTCAGGAAGAGCAGTTGGTGATCAGGTTAGACTACATGGGACACTACTATTTTTGCTGCAAGACAGGGCACCCTGTTGCAGTCAGAACTGTTCCAAAGAAACTCCCTCAAGGTCTAGGTTAAAATATGGTGGGATTGCTCATCTGAGAATCTACTACTTACTTTTTTTTTTCTTAACAGAACTTACAGACCTGACTCACTCATGCAATTTCTGCCTAACACCCACTACAGAATTTAAATAAACTTAAAAGGAAGAATGGCCAACTGTTTTAAAATCTCTGAGAAAGTTAACTTACATGGCATCTCACACAGGCACTCGTGAAACTTAACCACGAGATGACTGAATTTTCTACACAAAAATCCAGTTCAAGCAACAAGAAAACTAAACTGTGAACTGTAACAGCTATCTGAGGGATTGTTAGGACACTCTGAGTATTAAGGTAGAATGTCTGTTTCAAGCTGATTTTAGTTATTACTTTCTGTTCTCTTGCACCTTATGAATTAGGATGGAAGGAGTTATATGAATGAGGTTTACTTGTCCAGTTTCAGCCAGAACTGTCCTATACAAGTGCTATACCTCCGGTGGAAGACTTTTTCGTCTTACCTCTCACTGAAAAGGGTAAAAAATTGGACCTTAAGGAATGAAAAGGAAAACTGAAAAACTATACTATTTTGTGACCATCTTACTTATAAATTAGGCAAATGTTTGAAAAAATAGTTTCTGACTAACCGTATATTGTGGAGCACTCCATGGGAACCCAAATATGGCTTGCATGTGTCTGGTTTATATAGCGAAACATTGGAACCTATTTTAGGGTCAAGCCGCTGAATGCCTTAATTTTTATTAAACAGAATTTGAAAGCATGCTGCGCAGAGGAGGATATCTTGAAGGTTAAAAAAAAAAAAAAAGAGAAAGAAAATCACGATATCTCAGTATCTTGGTGGAAGATTCTTCAGGCTGAGTAAACAACCTGTTTATCAAACTACGCCATCTCTCCAAGGTGAATTTACCTTTGCCTGCCTCAGCCAAAGGCAGATTTCTGCCCTATGTGCCCTCTTCAGCCAGGCAACACTGTCAGTCAGAGTTAAGAATTTGGCCTTACATATTTGACACATAGGATCTGAATGTCTCATATTTTAACCATTAACACTGACTGGTCTGTTGAGACGTCATTCTCTTCTGGAAGTCTAGTGAGGCATGGGACTTTTGTTGGCCTTTCATACAGAAGAAAATTTCACACTCTGGCTGTAATTATTTTTTATTGACAAAAATGTAAAATATGGAGGACAGAGTAATGGACTAGAGAGCATGTCCTTCAGCTTAGCAAGTCAGCTCCTACTTGGAAAGTAGAGAATTATTCTGGTACTTAGCACTTGCTTACTGACCTTTGTAAAGAATATGACTAAAATGATTTTAAGGTACCTTCCATTACCACAGTTAACAAATGTCAGGTCTCTAAAAAGAAAAAGGCTTTCCTTTATTCCTATTTTACATACAAGGACATAAGGCAGAAGATGCAAATGTTTACATTTCTAAAAAAGCAGAGGTGGCCAACCCATTTATTTTGACAAGAATCAGAAAACTTTAGGTGGCTGACACTCAAGGTCAGACCCAGTAGATATCTAAACACTAAAAATGGGATTTATGTAGAGTTCACCTGCTTCAGTGTAAAACTATTAAGTTGGAACCTTCCATTCAGTCCTGAAGAGCATCAAGGTATTCTGTCTCCCCCTATATTACTGATTGTGGCTTATTTACTTATTTAAATTAAAAGTTCCTAAGTGCTGTGGGGAGAGATTTAATAAGTCTAATAAGTGCTAGCTGGTTGAATCTTATTCAGATTAGGGGTAAAGAGAAAAGGGTTTTTTTTGTAACATAACCTGATAAATATGTAATTTTAGTAGAATACAGAAATGCATTTTATTTCACTTCCTGAGGAGTCTGACTTCCCTGTATCCTGGGGAAGGAGCTTGGCTGCTTAACCAGAGATTCTGCCACCAGGAGGCATATTTGGCTTCGCACTACATTAGATGTCACCAGTAAGCGTAAAAGGCAAAATAGTGGCCCCAATCCTCAGTCTTCTGCTTCTCAAGATATTTCCAAAACCTGCTTTATTGTTATTTGTAGAGAGGGTGAAACTTTGAAAAGCTATATTCCTTGGGAAAAACAACTGCTACAACAGAATGATCCTTAGAATGCCAGTAGGATCCCGGATATTAATAAGCAGCTCCCTTCTGTCTGCTTGTTTCGGAAAAGTAGACTATTCACTGGAGTATTGTTTATTACTCTCTCTCTCTCTAGGTAAGGAATTGATTATATGTCATTTCTGCCTTCATCACTCAGAAGCGATGCCTTCAGGCCTTCTTCCATGGTATATCGTGAGCTTTCAGTGCTCTTTGGACTTGTCTACATGCCTGCATTTTCAATCACTAACACCCTTCGGAAACATAATCAAGCCTTCTTCCTTTCAGGGGATGATGGCTAATAAAGCTAATGTTTGAAGACCAGCTCAGATAGGCAATATGACCACTGGAAAAGGTAACTGGATAAAAATCCACTGAACTGGTGGGACCTTTTCAATTTGATCAATATGGTTAAGGTATGTGTAGACTTACATCTTTGTACAATCAGTGCAGCTAGACCAACTCTTCATGTTTCAGAAAAATTTTTAAGAGATTGGTTAAATCTGGAATTTCTTAGAAAACGTTGGTCTTTCAGAAAAAAATTTCCAAATAGAATGAAAATAAAATCTGAAGTTTCTTACAAAACATTTTTTTTGGGGGAAAAAGCATTTAAAAGTCAATAGAAATAATATGGAAATGTTTCAAAAATACTGCAGTTCTTGGGTATAGGTTATATCGCAGTTACCTGTTAATCTCAAAACAAAAAATAATTTTTAAACAAACAGCAACATTATACTTCAATAAATGCACAGAATGTTGTAAGTCTATTGAAATGCTTCATTCTAAATTAGAAAACACCTTTCAAGCAAATTTAATCAAAATTGATACTTTCCTTTAAAAGTTCAATTTTGTCAAAATGCTGTTTCCTGACAGCTGCAACTATAACTTGTATTTAGAAGCTTCCAAAACATTTTAATTTGGAGGTTATTATACAGATACATCCAGTGCTAGAATAGAATATTGTGAACACTGAAGGCTTAGAATAGCCTTTTCAAAGCAGGATCAAAAGCTTTAAGATGTTGCACATGGATATGGCTGGGAAATATTTCATGAAATGAAAAACATTTGGAAAATGTTTGGAAAACGTTGCTTTTCCTAAATCTATACAATGAACTAAAGGCTCAAGCATTTGCTAAGGAAAAATACCATATCATATCCTTCTGATTATTCAGTTATGATGTATTTTGTCTGTTTACTCACACATAGCATATGAGACATGAACTCTGGGGCAGAGGTGAGCAGACTTCAGTAAGGGAGGCTGGTGTGTGCTGAACACCCTTTATTTACACCAGAAGAGCTGCCAAAAGAAGAAGGAACAGAAAATTAGAAGATAGCTAGCAAAGGCAATCCTGATAACAAGGAATATATAAATAAATAAGGACTTCTTGATATCTTTTTTTAAAAAATTTTTTATTTTTAATGTAGAAGACAAGCTATTTTTTAAAAGAATTTCATGCCACCATTCCTTGGAGTTGTAGAATACTGAGTACCTATCATTGCTAAGCCATAGTTCATTTCACTAGAGATATCCAGAAAGCTAATTATCTCCTGAGAACTTGCTATAATTTTAAGGTTATGCACAAGATGTTAACTAATCACACAGCTCCCAGATATTTGTAACAAGCAGTGTGACTCTGAGGTTGCATTTAAATGAGAGACAGGCATGACTACTGATGTGTTGTTTGATAGTGCTGCACAGCAAGCAAAATGCTACATTACACAGTGCCAAATTCACAATACTTCATCGGTTATGCTTCAGAGATAACAGAAAGCATAAAACACTTAATCAGTGTTCAGTGTTCCACAGGCTATATTAAATAATAATAATAATAATAAACTGAGAAGTACTTCAGGAAAAAATAGACTACAAAATTAATTACAAATTGCAAATATGATGCAAATGAATGCAAACAAGAAAAACAAAATATATTTTTTTCTACCAAACATGAACCCGAATTGGAAAACTCAGGCTTATTGGGAAATGAGAGCTCACAGGTCAGGCCTTATGTTATCTGTACTGGTTCAAAACTATAACAATTTGAGGATGTACAAATATGAAATGCAAAACTCACATCCATAAGTTGTTTACATGGTTTCTGTTGGTAAACACACTCAGAACATATTCTCAATTTAGAATTGTTACTTTTTTAATAAGTATTAAAATCAAAACATCTGCGGACAATTATCAGACTTTCCACCTATTTTCAGAAATGAGTGCACAAAGAAAATATGGCTTATTGAATCTGAAAACAATAATGTTGACTTCTTTGAAAACTATCAATAACATTATTGACTGTACCCTCCCTGTGAAGACAAGTAAAGACAACCAGCTAGTCATTTTACAAAAAATCCTCACTTTCAAAAGTTGTAATTTAATGCAATCATTCAACAGACAAAACTCAATATACATGTTTTCTAATGTATAGATAAAATATCTGCCCATATAAAAGCAGCAAAAAAAGGAAAAATAATTATAAAATAGTCGTATACCATTCCTGCAAGAGTTAACGTTCATGTCTTGTCATTTGTAATTTGAACAAAATTATGATAGGTAAGTATGATAGATAACTGTTACCTCTAAACTTCTGACATGTGAATTATTTAATTAATTGTCCCCATTTTATGCTTCAACACTAAGCATACTTCAGTAGGTCCATACATATTTCAATAGGTGCATCTTTTAAATTTAGGGCTATGCCATCACCAGACTAAATTAGAGACTAGATAATTAATATTTAACTTCTGTTAAAGCATCTTGACACGTGTAGGCTTAACCACAACCCTTCATTTAAGACAGTCACATGAAAAATCTATTTGTAAACTTCCACTTCATTTTAAAGCAAGTGAAACACCAATGTAAGGTAAATAAATGGCAAAAAATATCAAAGAAACTAGGGTTTTAGCAACCCAGAGAAAGCTTATATCTATGTATGTTGCAGAATTTATTCCCTTTTGATCAGAGTGTTGAGAGGAAAAAGAGGGAATGTCAGATGAACTAGAAGAAAATCTCCAGAGATTTATTTTCTGGGTATATCTAAGAACTGCTATGGATTTCCAGTTTAAGCTCAGTGGAAAATAAAATGGCACAGGAAGCTGTGGTATTTGCCATAGAAATTGAATTTTGCCTTGAAGCGAGAAGCAACTGCTACTGAGAAATGTGGAAATAATTTACCATAAGAGAGGAATGCATGAAGAAAACAGATTCTAGTCTGGTTCATGGTATCATTGAGTTATTAAAAAAAATAGTCAGGAAAATAAATGGGCAAAAATGGAAGCTATCAGAGATAAATGCTGACACTATGGGTAAAAACCATTAGAAGATCACTTTGTTAACTAGAAGGCCAGAGTGGAGGGTCTCAGGTGTTCAGTGAAACCTACCTTCCAGCTCAGAGGGAGTCTGCTTTAAAATAAAAGGTCCTGAAGGATAAAAAAGCTGTTTACACTCAAAGATAAAACTATAGATCAGAAGTGCTGAAGAGCCTAAAAAGTCTGGGATCAAAACAAATATCTCATAATCAGCTATTCCTATTCAGAGATTGTGCCTGCTTAACCCAGATTTATAATCTGTTTTTGAAAAGTGAACTAGGGAAGCTAAGATAGCCAAAATACAAAAGATGAACAGACCAGCAGCCTGTATTTCATTGCAGCCAAGAACTGTATCCTATCCCAAGAGAAGAACTTTAACTTCCAGTGTCTTAGGCAAAAAAAATCCACAGAAATAAAGTCTTATTCAATGGAAATATTTTTGCCAGCTCTAGTACTCAGTTTGAAAAAGTCATTTTGAGGAATAATTAACTTTAAACCCGCCTCTCCCCGAAACAGAGATTTTCAGTATGTTATTTAAAGTCCACAGGCCAAATTGTCTATCAATTAGCTCTGACTTCAGAGAATCAGCAAAAATGCAGCTGCAAAGAGTAGAACTTTGCTATGATGAAAATTTCTTTCCAGCTATGTAGTTTTCAAAGAGCCTAGCCTTTTAAAGTTCCATTTTTGAGAAAATACAACAATGAACTCTGCTTTTCTACCACCAACCAGTCTACTCTACTTTAGTGCTTAAATACTTGCTAAAACTCACTCGCATTGTTGAGATTTAAACACAGTTAAATAATTTCATGACTAAGGGCCTATATATACACACCAGATTTTTCTGTGTTTTTTTAGTTGTGATGACTTCATAATCCATTTCCACGCTTTTACACATGAGGAACCATTAAATTCAAGAAGAAAGAAACAACACTACTTGCTTGAAATTTCCCTTTCTGAGTAACTGCATAATTTTTGCATCCATACAACTTTGCCCTGACTTTTTTTAAGAAATTTAATCTAGGTCACAACATCATGTCAGAGCCTTCCTGTATCACACATAATTTGCCTGAAACATTTTGGTTTCTGATGTCTTCAGTGCTGGATTTTTTACTTTTATTTGTCCATTCCTTTTGATCATTTAATCTCAGTTCTCTGTATATTTATAAACATAACAGCTGATGCATATATAAATTTGAATACCATACTAAAATGAATATAGAAGATGGAGTAAGACAGATTTAAAATGCATGTGCAAGAGGTGAGATTGGAAAGCTTCAATGGGACAGTTCAGTATGTAAAGGAAGCTCAGAATTTTGGATAATTGCCTAAATTTTTTTCTGATAACATTTGAATCTCATTTTCAGATAGAGCTCAAGCTCAGCAAGACCCCTAATGATGTTATCATCTTTTAATTCCCTCAAAAAGTTTGGAGCTGAGACAAAATTAAACTGTGGGTAGCAGTTCGAGTGTGTAATTTTCATTTTGGATGTCTACAGTAATTTAATTAAATGATCATACTGGTGGTAACTTCTCTCTCAAAGGCTTAGCTGAAATCTTACAGAGTGAAGTTGATGTCCATTAAGAAATTCCCTTAACATACCATCAGGAGAGAAAGCCTAAAATGGCAAACAACCAGAACAACTGATTGACAAAAAGGTATCCACATTTGTTAGATTGCTGAAAAGTGTGGTAGGGACTAATAGGGAACACCAAGAAAAATGTATAAAAAGGTTGAGTGACATTCCACATTTGGGTGGCTAAAGAGCAAAGCTGTAAGAAAAACAAAGTGATTGCCTGGAGTGCAAAGATCCTGTCAACAGGAAAACAAGTTAAACAAACAATTTTACTATTTTAATTCATATTGAAGACTGTGTCACCGTGATGTAACTGAACTCTTTAAAATCAAATCAATCAATCTCTGGAGCACTTTGTAGAAGAGCAAGAAGCAGAAAATAGAAGCTTGACAGACCGATCTACCTTTGCCCTGATGTTAACTTGTCAACATTTATAACCCCAGAAGGGTAAATCAGACAATATATAAATTATTCTTAAAAGTAGTGACAGCTGCTGTCCTTTTTCTCTCAATGCATGTAAAACTCATTGATTTGTTTTCAGTATTATTACTGTTGTTATTTTTAAAAAGTCCTCCTAAAATCATCTTCACGAAGTAGATAAACGCTGCCGTAAATCCAAAAGAGAAACAACTAGTGCTTTGAAGTGAATAAAAGGTTTACAGTTTGGTGTGTAGTATAGGCAAAGGGGTCTTTTTTTGAGCCTCAGAAAAGCATTATGAATTAGATTATTATGTCTTTAGCGGTGAAAAGAGCTAAAGCAATAGGAGAGAGCATCTAGGCTTGTTAAAGTGTGATATCACTTGGAAGCAGGACCAGCATTTTACAATGTCTAAAAAATTTGTTGAGGAGGCTGGTAAGAAGTGTGAAAAGAGGCAAATTTGGAAGGATAATTAGAGAGGATCAAGATGAAATGCTAGCTGTCAAACTGCAGAAAGTATTTTAAACTAGCACTAGCAGATGCTTCAAATATTACTCAGAACAGACAAAAGGAAAATGTGTGTTTATATGTGTGAGAGAGGACCCTAAACCACGAGATTCAGAAAGGGATTCAGTGATAGGGTATATAAAACACACTTCTTATTGATACAGTTCTTTTACTTCTCTCATTGTAGACATCAGAAATGAAAGCTGTATGTGTAGTCTGAAGGTAAAAGGTTAGGTAATTATCCAAACATACATGAATTGCTAGCCTAGAAAATACACTTGAGTGTCTCACCTAGGATTTTTCGGCTGGTTCTTCAGCACAAGGACAATGTATTTCCTTAGAGGTGGTTAGTTTCTTAGGGACTGTTTCAACCTCTACTCCCTGTACCTTCCAATTAAATCCCAGGCTGAGCCAAGAAAATGGAGGTAAAATAAAACTGCAGTCCTTCAGTAGCCAGAAATAATGTTTTCCTTTATCTACACACAGTGAATGGGGAAAAGTAAATGATAAATGCTCTTGCTCCCACTTCTGTGTCATATTGTTCTCATAGTGTGGGACAAACAGAGGGCAATATGACCTGTTGCATAGAAGGGATGGGGCAAACCAGGTGTATCTGAAGCTGTACACAGCAGGTAGCTTTGCTCTCTGGAACTGCTGATATTTCAGTCTTCCATCCAGCTCTCCATTGTGTGTAATTCATATGTAACGTTGTTGTCTCCTTCATTCTTTCAGAGGTAAGAGGTTATCTGAAAGTATATTTGGGGGCAATTAACAAATAACAACATCAGCATTCCGAGTGGCCGCAAGATTCTGCAGAGTAACGATGGAAAACTCCTTTATTACTTACTTTCAAACAATAAAAAAATAATCCAATAATAAGTATTTACTGGAATAAAAAAGAAAACACACACAAATTCTTGGTATGGGATTAAACAAATGAAAAGATGCAAACATGCATGATTTGTTTTTCAGGTTGAAACACTTATTTATGATGTCTGCTATAATTAAGATTGTGAAAACGTAAAGATCTTTTATACACTTTACACATTTTCAGCTAATCAGAACTGTTTTTTTATTGGCTGTTTTATGTGAATGCTGAATAGCAGGCCCTTCTTGTAGCTTTTTTCCTACAGCAACTACTGAAGTCTTCATTTACACTGCACAAATTATCCTTAGCAGCAGGTAGGAAGCAATCAGCAAGGTGTAGCTGGCAATAGGTCTATTTTCATTACAAGATGGGGAGGTCCAGGGGACATGACATTTGTCCAACATAGAGAGGACTCTATTACGAAAATGGACTCTGGAGAACTGTAGTCTTGCTGGAGAGACATTGAAAGAGGGAAAGTGGGAAAGAGCGGTTATCTTTGTTTTGGTTTTTTTGTGGTTTTTGTTTGTTTGGTTTTTTGTTTTTGGGGGTGTGTTTGGTTTTGGTTTTGCTTTTGTTTTGGTGTGGTTTTTTTTTCTTTTTCTTATTAGTGTAATGAAAAGACATATGTAAGAAATAATTTAAATCCCTTAAAAACTTTCAATACCATAAAATGCATATAAATCTGCTCCTGAGTACTCTGAGCATTTTAGAATATGCCTCTGTGAAACAAGTTCACAGTGACTTGTTAGTGAAACTATCAGTAGCAAACTTGAAGGAGAAAAGCATGAGGATTTTGGGGATAAAACAGAATCAGAGCTAGTGGAGTGATATTACACTGGATACATTTTTCAAGAAATAGTAGAACAAAACAGAGGCAGAAGGGAAACGGGCAAATTCATAACTGTCTAACTTCAGATATCAAATTGAGATAGACAAATTCAGAAGCCAAATGTCCCAGCATGTTCCTTGAAGGTGATTTCAGTCCCCCAAATTTCTTAATTATCTTTTGAAGGTGACTATCTCTCCTCTTGAAGTACAATGGCAGGAATTTTCCCCTTTATATCATTTCTTGTTTCAGTTTTCCTTTGAGTAATCACTCTGGTGCCTCCCTTCAGTAAGCAGGAATGTTGTATGCTTTAAAGCTTTTTACAGAATGTTTTACAAAGAATTTTTTTTTTCTAGAACTGTAAATACAAAGAACTCCTTTAAGCAAATGAATGCCCAGCAGGCTGTATTTTGTTTCCTTTTTAAATAATATATTTGGTTGCTACTGGCCTTAGAACCAAACTTCCTACTTTACCATGAAGCAGGAATAAAAGTATCTTGTTAAGTTTCAGAGTAATAACTCCTTTTTTCATTCTTAGTCAAGCAAAATTCTTAATATAGTAAACACTGTAAACTCAGACTTGAGTATAGGCTATGGTCTCTAGCTAAAGGTATTAAACACAGAGACTTAGTGAGAAATTCCTATATATCTATATCTTAAATGTAATATTCACAGAATCACAGAATGTTAGGGATTGGAAGGGACCTCAAAAGATCATCCAGTCCAATCCCCCTGCCAGAGCAGGAACACCTAGGTGAGGTTACACAGGAAGGCGTCCAGGCGGGTTTTGAATGTCTCCAGAGAAGGAGAATCCACAACCTCCCTGGGAAGCCTGTTCCAGTGTTCCGTCACCCTCACTGAGAAGAAGTTTCTTCTCACATTTAAGTGGAACCTCTTCTGTTCCAGCTTGAACCCATTACCCCTTGTCTTACTGTTGGTTGTCACTGAGAAGAGCCTGGCTCCATCCTCGTGACACCCACCCTTTATATATTTATAAACATTGATGAGGTCACCTCTCAGTCTCCTCTTCTCCAAGCTAAAGAGACCCATCTCCCTCAGCCTTTCCTCATAAGGGAGATGCTCCACTCCCTTAATCATCTTTGTGGCCCTGCGCTGGACTCTCTCCAGCAGTTCCCTGTCCTTCTTGAACTGAGGGGCCCAGAACTGGACACAATATTCCAGATGAGGTCTCACCAGGGCAGAGTAGAGGGGAAGGAGAACCTCTCTCGACCTACTAACCACCCCTCTTCTAATACACCCCAGGATGCCATTGGCCTTCTTGGCCACAAGGGCACAGTGCTGGCTCATGGTCATCCTGCTGTCCACCAGGACCCCCAGGTCCCTTTCCCCTACACTGCTCTCTAATAGGTCATTCCCCAACCTGTACTGGAACCTGGGGTTGTTCCTGCCCAGATGCAAGACTCTACATTTCCCCTTGTTATATTTCATTAAATTTTTCCCCGCCCAACTCTCCAGCCTGTCCAGATCTCGCTGGATGGCAGCACAGCCCTCTGGCGTGTCAGCCACTCCTCCCAGCTTGGTGTCATCAGCAAACTTGCTGATAGTACACTCAATTCCCTCATCCAAGTCATTGATGAATATATTGAACAGTATTGGTCCCAGAACTGACCCTTGAGGCACTCCACTAGATACAGGCCTCCAACCAGACTCTGCCCCATTGATCACAACTCTCTGGCTTCTCTCCTTCAGCCAGTTTGCAGTCCACCTCACTACCCGATCATCCAGTCCACACTTCCTCAGTTTTGCCGTGAGGATGCTGTGGGAGACGGTGTCAAATGCTTTGCTGAAGTCAAGGTAGACCACATCCACTGCTCTGCCATCGTCAATCCACCTTGTTATGTCTTCATAAAAGGCTATGAGGTTGGTCAAACACGACTTCCCCTTGGTGAAGCCATGTTGACTGTCCCTGATGACCCTCTTATCCTTGATATGTCTTAAGATGGCACCAAGGATAAGGTGTTCCATCACTTTCCCAGGGATGGAGGTGAGGCTGACCGGTCTATAGTTGCCCGGGTCCTCCTTCTTGCCCTTTTTGAAGACTGGAGTGACATTTGCTTTCCTCCAGTCCTCAGGCACCTCTCCCGTTTCCCAAGACTTGGCAAAGATGATGGAGAGCGGTCCAGCAATGACTTCAGCCAGCTCCCTCAGCACCCGTGGGTGCATCCCATCTGGACCCATGGATTTATGGATGTCCAGATTGCTTAATTGCTCCCTAACCCAGTCCTCATCAACTGAGGCAGACTCCTCCATTGCCCTGCCTTCCTCTGGGGCCTCAGGGGTACGGGGCTCCTCAGGACAGCCTCCGGCAGAGTAGACAGAGACAAAGAAGGCATTCAGTAATTCTGCCTTCTCTGTATCTTCTGTCACCAGGGCACCCACCCCATTCATCAGTGGGCCTACATTGCCTCTGGTGTTAGTTTTATCTGCCATGTATTTGAAGAAGCTCTTCCTGTTGTCCTTGACCCCTCTCGCCAGGTTTAACTCTAAGGAGGCCTTAGCTTTCCTAGTTGCCTCCCTACATCCTCTGACAATATTCTTAAGAACATTAATATTTACATATATTTACCTGAATAAAATCCATAGAATATAGGTGAATAGATGCCTTTTTCAGAGATGGGCAAATGAAACATCAGATTGCTTGCTCAACAAGTCTGTATCCCAGCAAGATATTGAACCCTTCTCTTCTGAGTCCTAGGTTAGCCTAGGTTATACCTTTAATTGAAACTGGAAACCTTACCAAGAGGACTCTGCCAGGCTTCTCAAGGAGATTGTCTCTTGTGGCTTTTCTGTGGGCTATGGAATCCACGGTCTTTCCCAGGTACCTGATGGTTTACACAGACGTATGAAGTAAATTAACCCTGGGTAGACAAGCTAAGTTGTAGCAAAAGCATTTTTCTAAGCATTTTTTCTTAATTTTAAAGTGTAAAGTCTAGAAAATGTAATGTTTACATCTCAGACAATTGCATAAAATATTAACATCACTTCAGAAAAACTCAAATATAGTACTTCTCCCAGTAGAAATCATATTACGGCTACATGTTCAATAGAGTAAGAGACATGGAGAAGAGCTGGAAAGCCAGGATGAGGGAAGGAGGGAAGGAAAAAATATAGAAGAACAGAACTGACACCATGTTTATCTTCATAGAAAATCCACAAGGTGAGGTGACTACCCTGAATGGTTGGCTTGGTCCTGAAATGCTGGTGCACTCCTGATTTTAGAAAAAGAGTATTATCAGACGAATCTTTTTCTGTTTGGTATTAGGTGACACGCTTTGCAGAGGGCACTTGATTACCCTTTCAATCTCTCAAATGCCATCTAATGTTGACTGAATGTTGCAGAAATTCATTCTATACAATATTGGACAGTTAAAACTCAAAAAAATGAAACAGGCCCCAGACACACTTTCTCAATGTGAATTCTGAACACCAAAGAGAAGTCAAGTTCTAGTTTCACCTCTTTTAATTGAACCCTTTGTCCATATACTTTCCTTTAATTATCCTTTATTACAGTCTACGGTTTTCTTAGGAACAAGCAGGTATCACTCCCTCTACTTTGCAAAGAAGATCAAACAAGAATGTTGCATAATTACTATCCCTTCATCCTCATTCTGCTTATATCTCCAGGCTACACTAAATCTTCGTGGCTGTACGGAGATACTTCAGCAGTATGAGATTATTACAGGATAAAGCTTCTTCCATAGCTATACTCCAAAAGACTCTTTCACATGTTCCCATGAACACAGTTGGTATTTCACAGGCTAAATTTACCAACTCTAGAGATCCCAGCCAAAAGCCTTGAAAATAAAGAAATTAAACATGATTATTTTGAAATTAAGTGGGTTTTTAAAATTGCTGCAACCATAGACAAAGATTATGTGTAGGGAACTTTAGCAGCTTCATTCACTGAAGAGTATTCACTCTGTTCAAGAATCTCCAGCCCAACCGCAAATGCTCTTTAATACAGGGTATGCGTTTTCTTCTGTGCTCTCTTTGTCTCATTAAACAAGGAAAAATAGTAAGAAAAATGGAACAAGTCAAAAATGTTTTTGAGCTGAACACTGAACTGTCCAGTTAATTATTTTCTTGTAGCACTGTGGTAATGTAATTCTCTGTAATGAACAAATGGCAGAAAACATAACTACAGCTACACCTGCTAACCTTCATTTCTATTTAATTCCCAGGAGAAAAGGATTTTATTCTGCACTCCATGTCAACTGACTCAGGTTAAAAGCTTCTTTATATTCTTGAGTAGGTGCAGCAAATTTAGCTCTTTGCTTTCATATTTGTTGTGATGTACATCTCTGCTGCACTACAATATACCCTTTGTTCTGCCAGTTTAAATATCATCCATACATGAAAAGCAGTGAAATTGTATCAGCAAGTATTTTCTGAAAGCAAGTAGTGTTGGAATAAAATGAAAGCAGCAAATAAATCCACACAGCTCCTCTCCAGCTTTCTGAAACTTTCTCAAGTTCTAGGATGGGAAAGAAATGCAATTAAACAATTCACTAAGTGCTTTATTTGCCACCTGCCATTCATTGAATACCTGCTGATAAAAGTGAGTTTTTTTACTTGCAGATTTGCCCTGATAGACTGGAATTATAAAAGTTCATGAGTACTCCAGGAACCATATGAGGATAAATATAGATTCAATCAAATCAAATCAAATTTGGCAATAAAGAGGTAAAAAGTGAATTACTTTCAGCTTGTCCCAAGGATATTTTTATTTAGCAGATCCAAGATAGCTTATGAAGGCAATTTTGTCAAAAATGTAGAAAACCTTGTACTGATAAATTCTTCTGTTACTTTGTTTACTGTACAAATCAGAAGCTATTACAATTCTTAAAGTTATTTTATCCAAAACTTCTCATACATTTGGAGATGTTTATGTAATTTTATCTTCATTGAATCTTTTAACTGTCACTTTTTAGGCTATTTATTAAGAAGGTGGTTTACACACTTGTGATGTAAATGTGCATGACATTCCTATCCTTACACAAACATACTCTCTGGCCGATTTCAGTGAATGTGACAGAGAAGCAGAGATCTCAGGGGAGATGCAGGTCTGTCTACACTAGTGTTTTATATTAGATCATCCCTGCACTTCTGAAGTGAATGTCCCAGATGTTCCTCTTTAACTTGCTGTGAGTCACATAATGGATTTGGGTCCTTCTGAACAAAAGTGACTCAGAGATGGAGGTCCAGGAGAGCGCTCACTTCATGGGATGAGACAAGAGGTAACATGTGGTAACCGTTCTCTCAACATCCCACTCCGTTATTTGTAGTGTGGTCATCACATTCTCAAGACAAGTCCTTTGCCATACATATTTATTCTTGCTGAGTTGCATTAATAGGGAAAGTTACTACGTTTGTGAAATGAAAAGAGAACCTTGTGCTGCACAGCATTGAAAATCCTAAATACAAATCCCTCACTAGACATCAAAAAAGAGAGTGAAGAGGGGGAAAAAAGAAATCTTTTCCACTACTACTATTGCTTAGGGATTTCCTTGTGAAGGATCAGTGGTACAATAGTAAGGTGATATGTATATGGAAACCCAAGGTACATGGGAATGCAAGATTTGAACACTGATTTCAACTGTAATTGCTAGTACAAGCAACTAATAATTACATTAAAATATTTTTTATATTTAAATGTATCTTTTTTGTTCTTGCCGTTTGCCTCACAATGTAACTTTAGAGAAAAAGTGTACATCTTAAAAATGTATTTTTTCTTTAATTAGACAGCTTTCAGAACTACTTACTGAAATTCACCTCATCCTACTGATTAAAGATGTTGGAAGATCTGTTATGTGCAGCATATCTATATGTCATAAATTCATATGAGTGGATAGGGTAAAACAGAATGCTCTGCAAATGCTGAAGTATTTGTACAATTGACAGTGACTATTCATCTGACCTTGTATGTTAGATCATGGAATTGGTTCTAATTTAGAAGTCAAATACATAATGTAAGTTACTTTGCGAACTTAATATAATTACAGCCTCAAAGCTTAGTTATACAAAGACAAGGCAATTCAACTGCAGTAGTCAATTTTCACTGCTTTTAGAACTGACTTCTTACAGATCTGTGAGAGAAGAGCTAAAAATACAGACATTATCTGTATCACAGTTATGATGCCTGAAACAGAAGACTTCTGTGTACACACATAAAAGCATAGGAACTATTCTTGGTATACACAGAACTTCATTTCCTTTTGATGATATTAAACAGGCTTGTATGTAGACAGACATACTGACGTGGATTTTATTTTTAAGTTCACCTGAATACTTTCAAATTTTAAGAACTCCAAGGTCTGAGGCCGAAAATAGTGGCAACAGGTACTTGGCATCATTGACAAACAGGGATAGTTTGAAAAAAATCAGAATTAGCTAAGCAAAGTTTAGAAAGTTATTTCTTTTATGGTAGTATTCTTATAAATGAATTTAACTCCATTTATAATGTCAGCATTTACAATGCAAACAAAAGTAGAGCTTCATACTATAACATTGGGCAGTGTTTCATTTTACTAAATCAGGGAGATGCAATATTTTCATTTCAGCAACATATTCCTAGTAAAAACAAGGCCATTATAAAGTCATTATTTCAACACACTGATGGAAGGCAAATCTAAAATGACCCTGTAAGGACTTTGACTAGCGTGTGGTAAAGATATAGTTAGATACAGTTAAAATGCAGTAATTCCAAGTGGAACTGAAAAATAGTAATTGCTCTAGTGAAATACTTCAGGTCCATGATTGACTCAGTTTCTATATCCTCTATACTGGATGCTAAATAAAAACTGAGCTAGGCACAGAATTATTGTTAACCCGCCAGTAAGACGTTAATTGCTTTTACATAGACCAAAGAAATGCAAAATAAATATTTTAATGCTACAAGTTTCTTTCAAACTTAAAAAAACCCCCAACACCCTATGTAAAAGTTGTTGGGTTTTTTTTTTCCTCTAATGAAATGAGCTCTTTACATATAAATTATATTGTAATAACAGAGCTCCCTGGTGGAAAAGAGTTCCTTCTCCTGCTGGCAAAAATTAAAATAATCACAGATGGCTAATGATCAAAAATACTGACAGACAGCTCTGAAGTACAAGGCATAGATAATATTCTCAGAGCTACAATTTATTTATACTCAGAGCTGGCTTTAGGCACCCACAAATTCTGTGTTCATGATGTCCTGTTATAAAAGAGATCTTTCAGCCACCACTGCAGTTTCTGCTGCCAGGGTTTTTCCTGAAGACTAAATGGATCTTCATAGTAATTTCACCAATGTACTTGTGTTTCAGTGTACCACTTATTTGAAACTATATATAACTAGCTGAATTTACTTAAAAATTTGAACTCCGTTACTTTTATTTGCACTATGCTTAAAATGTATATTTTGAGTTCTTAGAAATACTGTATGATGCTTCAAAGTTAATATACTGCTGAAGTCAGTCAGTGCAAAGAAAGGGTCCTGAAACACATTAGTTTCCTGTATTTGAATGATGGTGTACAAAGTGTCATTTCTTTGATAGTGTTCAGAAAGCTGTGAGGATTTTGGCCTTGTTCCCACTTAGGTTGATTGAAATGTTTAGTTTATTCAGTCAGAAGGTAGGTGAGCTTCCAGATAGTTGTGTTTTTCTCAAATATTTCTTATTTGTCATCTTGTGACTCCCTTGAAAAATGTGCTAAACATTTTGTAGAGCAGGAACCTATCTACAATTTCAAAGCACTGGCTGTTTTGTAGGCTTGTGATAGTTAGGACTTCTCAATATGCATCTAACTTGCAGCATCAAATGTTTTCTAAGAGAAAGTCTGCCTTTTTGAAGTGTAATTTCTAGCTCCTGTAATGCAGACAAAAAGCTGGAGAGGTATTCCGGATCTATTCAAAAGGTTTGGTGATAGGAGTTTTAAATACCCCCAAAATATTACCATTGGATATTAGCAACATTTCTTATGAAAAATTGTATGGGAGCAGATATGCTATTCTATAATACTTCATCCATTTAACTTTCAGGGCAAAGTTGCTTTGAACTTCACTATTGATGTTTTGAAAATCAGCAACCAGAAAACATAAAAAAGAGGGAGAGAAAGAGATGCTACCTATGGAAAAGCTACATAAAATTACACATCTCAATGGACACCAGAGAATCCAGAAGGAAGAAACCTTCAAATTCCAAAACTGCAGGAAAACCTACAGTCAGAATTTGCACTTGCTTAGACTCTGCAGTTCATCTCCACAAGCATCACACACCAGGCTTCATTAATCACAGAGCTCTCAGAAATACTTGCTTAATAAACCTCTTGATTTTAAACTAAGCATGTGTTTTGAACACCAGCTAATGATTTTTGTGCTGACAGTAGTAGCCTTGCTGATATGATGCGTAGCCTCAGACCATAATATTGCTTCACATTCTTTTCATTCGAATGTCTGACTGGACCTCTACTATATGAGCTGGAAGCTCCGGGTATAAAGAGCATCATTTATCAATGCAGTTGCTGTTATGCCAGGACAATGTAAATTTTACAATGGCAGGCATGGAGTTTGAGTAATAATTAATGTAGGAACTTTTCCCCATGCAGACAGTATTACTGTGGATATATCGAGCTTCATCTTAAACAGGAATGATTTCAGGAAATAAGTTATATTATTTCATCTAAACACAAGTGCAATTTATAAATAATAGACAGTTTGTGACTTACTAGCATTCCAGCAGTGACAAAGTTTTCCTCTGCTAGCTACCTCGATAATGACTTCTTAGGGCGAATGCTGGTATACTATTTTACATTATACAACACAGAAGTCAGTCATCAAAAAAAAAAAGAGAAAAATAATTGGTTTTTTTTGATGAAAGGGGTGTTAGGAACTACAGGGGCTTTACAAAACAGTACTCTTAAAGAGCATGCATTCGTTCTACCCCTTTTGAAATTCAGTTACAGCTAAGTGAACTATCACAAGTAAACTATTTCACTGAACTGAACAACAATAAACCAAAACGAGTAGAAGTACTAAAAGCATGCCTGAGGCAACAGAAACTTTGGTGTTAATTTCCATTTCTTTCAAGTGTGTTTGATGAATGATGTGACAAAAGAATCCTAATTAAAGTCGAAATCCTGAATACTAAATAAATTAGAAGTGCCACTACATTCATCTTCTACAATGATAATACTGCCACTTCTGCTGCTTCTCTGTGCCCCTTGCTTACATCTGTGGCAGTAACTCAGCAAAGGGCACCGCCAGCACAGATGGGGGAATGGATACTGTTCCCCCAAATAGAGAGATAATAGAACAGACTGGTTTGTTTCCTTTCACTGCTTTGAATTTACACAAAGACAGACTATCAGGAGGATCCAAAGTATTCCTAGATATTTATTTTTCCTCTCAAATGACTTGAAACTGCAACATTGCACTCTCTGGTCTTTGGTAGCATCAGACCAATTGCTGTGTTTATGGTCATTATTTTTTATTTCTTTTATTACTGGAGAATCATCAAGTACATATATACTTGGGGTAATATATAATCCTAATGGGTTGGAAAGCAACACTGAAGGGATGAAATTCTATGGCTTGTGTCACACAAGCCAGGTAAGACAATCATAAATGACCTAAAAATCTATGAATCTTTCAAGGAACTGCCCTATTCAATAAGCAGACTGGAACATGAATTATGATTCCCGAGAGACGTCCTTTCCTTGCCCACTTTTTGTTCCAGGGAGTGACTCCTAAATACTTTAGAAGTTTATATACCAACTGTGTCCAAGCAGTAGGCTTGTGTTTTTCCATTCTCTTTCCACTCCTTACAGAAAGAAGTCTGGCAGAGGAGGAGGTGCTTCTGTTCCCACCACAATTACACTCAAAATCTGCCAATGCAAACAAAAGTGATGCATCAGTGTCTCCAAGTCCCATTTGTACTGTCTAAGGCCTGTGACAAGAGGAGTCCTAAACACAGGCTGTAGTCAATCAAGAGCTCAAAAGGAGCCATGTAGTCCAATGTCCCAACTTTGTCAGTGACTAATATGGCTTCCTGTCAGAAAAAAAGTGTAAAAATATGACAAATATGTAATGATACTTCTCCCAATTATTCTCCCAGACCGTAAAAATTTATAGGGAGTTCTGATTTAGAGTTCATGCCCTTATATTTAATGATGTATTGCAAATACACAAAACACATGACTTTTCTGACATAGCAGAACACACAATCCTACAACAGCGTAAGACACACAGGACAGAATGTCTTCTTTAAACTTCTCACAGTGATACTACGCTTCTTGGCTCTTTTTAAATGTAGTTTCTTTGCGTTTTCTAAATAACAAACAAGCCAGAACCTCTCTCTTCTTTATCCTCTTGATCTGAGGTTTTAAACGAGTTTTCAGATTTGTTCTATGAAATTATTCTTCTTTTTTTTTTTTTTCCAGAGGAAATGAAAGACAGAATTACCCTAATGAAAAATATAGATTGCTTGCTTATATCTGATATATTTTAAGACCTGATTTTACTCATAATCTAGCTAGCGAAATTGTAATGGGCTACAGTTTTTAATGTACTGCAAGTAAAAATGCAGCTTTTGTATACCTGGTATATAATTTCCAGAATTCTTGTCAGCATGTGAATTTTGTAGCCGTAATTTTCTCCTATGAATTTTGGATTGATATTTTAGAAAGGATATTTCTTAATCCTAACTGTAATAATGATCATTTCAGTGATCACAGTGGGTTGTCAGGCTAATTATTTTATATATAGGTAGATATATATAGTTTTAATAAATTGACTAAGTAGGAAAGACACGCTGAGACACATATTGTGTCATATTATTTATTGAAATGCCTATCTTACACATGCAAAATTGAATATTTGTGGCACCACCTCTTGAATTTTAATTTTGCATTCCGCTACTAACAGTGAAATATTTAATTTCTATTTCACTCAGGAAACAGAAATTTTTCACCCCATCTTTAAAAATGCAAAAGAAGAGAACTAATGATCTTCCTACTTTTCTCTCACAAAAACACCCTGCGATTCAGACATGCAACCTGCATTTTCCATGGTTCAAAAATTCTTACAGTTTGTCAGTCAAGTATCAGGCTTCCATTTTTTCCTGTTTTTTGAATGATTTCATATTTATGTCTTGTGGACCTGGTTGTGAAAGGTGACAAGCAAGAGAAATTTGAAAAGACTGGAAATGAAAGGAAGGCTAAGAAAAAACCATAGTGACAAAGGATAAGGCTGAGGTACTAAATGCGTCTTTTGCTGAGGGAGCTGGTAGAGGTGCTCACCAAAATACTTTACATCATTTATTAGCAGTCCTGGCTAACTGGAGAGGTCCCAGTTGACTGGAGGTTAGCAAACATGATGCTCATCTACAAGAAAGGCTGGGAGAAGGATCTGGGGAACTACAGTCTGACATAAGTGCTGGGCAATGTTATGGAGCAGATAATCTTGAGTGCCATCACATGGCATGTACAGGACAAATGGGTGATCAGGCCCCAGAAGCACAGGTTTATGAAAGGCAGGTCCTGTTTGACTAACCTGATCTCTTTCTGTGACAAAGTGACCCACTTAGTGGGTGAGGGAAAGGCTGTGGATGTTGTTTACCTGGACTTTTGTAAAGCCTTTGACACTGATCCATACAGCATTCTCCTGAAGAAACTGGCTGCTCGTGGCTTGGACAGGTATACTCTTCACAGGGTAAGAAACTGGCTGGATGGCCAGGCCCAGAGAGGTGTGGTGAATGGAGTCAAACCCAGTTGGTGGCCAGTCATGAGTTGTGTTCTCCAGAGATTAGTATTGGGGCCAGTTCTGTTTATCAATGATCTGGATGAGGGGATTGAGTGCACCCTTAGTAGGTTTGCAGATGACACCAAATTGGGTGGGAGTGTTGATCTCCTGGAGGGAAGGAAGGCCATACAGAGGGATCTGGACCAGCTGGATCGTTGGGCTGAGGCCAATTGTATGAGGTTTAACAGGACCAAGTACTGGGTCCTGCACTTGGGTCACAACAACCCCAGGCAGCGCTACAGGCTGAGAGAAGATGGCTGGGAAGCTGCTCAGCAGAAGAGGACCTGGGGGTGTTGATCAACAGCCAGCTGACTATGAGCCAGCAGTGTGCCCAGGTGGCCAAAAAGGCCAACAGCATCCTGGCTTGTATCAGGAATAGTGTGGCCAGCAGGACTAGGGAAGCAATTGTCTCCCTGTACTCAGCACTGGAGAGGCTGCACCTCAAATACTATGTTCGGTTTTGGGCCTCTCGCTACAGGAAAGACACTGAGGTGCTGGAGCATGTCCAAAGAGTGCAGTGAAGCTGGCGAAGGGTATAGAGAACAAGTCTTACAAGGGAACTGGGGCTGTTTATCCTTGAGAAAAGGAGGGTGAGGGGAGATCTTATCACTCTCTACAGCTACCTGAAACGAGGTTGTAGTGAGGTGGGTGTTGGTCTCTTCTCCCAAGAAAGAAGCAATAGGACGAGAGGAAATGGCTTCAAGTTGTACCAGGGGTGGTTTAGATTGGATATTAGGAAAAATTTCTTCAAGCATTGTAACAGGCTGCCCAGGGAAGTGGTTGAGTCAACACCCCTGGAGGTATTTAAAATACACGTAGGTGTGGTGCTTAGGGACATGGTTTAGTGGTGGATTTGACAGTGCTAGGTTTATGATTAGACTTGATGATCTTAAAGGTCTTTTCTAACCTAAGCAATTCTGTGATTCTACGTTTGAGAAGTTAGCAATTCAGGTACGTGCTTTGTAACAAAAAGGTGAACAGAATCATAGAATCACAGAAGCAAGAAGACTTCTTAAAACAAATGCAAGAGAGGAAGTTGGAGATTTAACTTACCTTTTTTCATGTCGTGTTGCATGGTAAATGACACAGTTTAATGAAGCCACTGCAAGCTTTTCCCTCTTAGGCCTAGACTAGATTACATCTGGTCTTCACCATCACTTCAACTTCATTATTGCTGACCTTGATCCTTTCTGCCACTGTCTGCTCTGATCCCTGGGGGTTAAGTGCCCAAAGGTTATCGACTTACATACATGTACATGAGTTGTCATCCCTGGATTCTTAATAATTGATTGTCAAAGCACTTTTGCATAATTCACCTTGCTTTCTTTGTGGCAGAACAAGTGCCCTTTCCCAGCTCAATGTTCAGTTACTCTTCTTGGGAGCCTGCAAGTGTCAACCAGCGTGATAAGGCGTAAAAATACAAGCTTGTCAGTAATGACCCAGTTGGTAGCACTCAGAATCCTTGGCTAAAAAGTCAGAGAAAGCTTTTCCAAATTCTTGTGCTGGTTTTTTCCTGAAACTAGTGAAAAATACAGCATGAAGCACTGTCATTAGGCAAAATCTAGATTTAACTGTGAATTTCAAAGGAAATTATCCTGTTTGAGAGCTAGAGAAGAAAAAGGTATTCTGGTCAGTGTTTTCAAAACTGTGAATGAGCTGAAATTAATTCTGAAACTACTCCTGGGCCAAATAAATATATTTTAAAATAATTATATATCTGATCTGAGAATTATGTATCCTATAAACATATATAGGGGTTTTAAAAGGTTTTGTTAGTTTTGAAATTTTGGAAGTGTTTTTCCAAATACTCAGCTTTCTTTTTTTTTAAATTTTATAAACTTCCATGTCTTCAGTGTTTTTTTCTGAAAGATACTTGACTTGAGCTACTGAATTAATGTTTAGATGTTTAGGTCACTGCTGGTAAAGACCAGATTACATAAAACTGGTGGTCTTGCATGTTGATCAGTTTAGAAAGCAAGACTAAATGAGCATCATCATTTGTTAAATTTGTTGCATGCACCAGAAAGGTAACAATAGGTTGCTTAAGATAGGCTTTTTTCCAAGTGGCTTAGTCTCAGAGACATAAAGGAGCATCTTTTTGTTACCAGACAATGTTTTCTGGAGCTATAGTGTGCTATAGTCACCATAAGATAATTCTGTAATGTACTAGACAGAATGAAGTATTCCTGTTGTGCAATGTTTCCCTATCTCTCTAAAGGCTTATAACATCTTTTATCACAACAAGGGGAAATCTAGATCTTTTATCAACTAGTTCAACAAAGCAATGCATTTAAATAATGTGTCTGGAACTCTAGTCTATGGAGATAATCAGTGTCTTATTAACCTTAATCATAACAACACATTATCACTATTTGGTATCATGTTGACTAATTTGCAGAACAATGGGGAAGAGCACACTCAGCACATAAGACTGTTCGTAGTTCTTGGCACTGAATAAATACAGTGACCCTCACTTGAAATGTCAGAGACTTAAGAAAAAGCTCTATCATATGATGAAGGAAGAGAGTTGGGGAAAAGAGGATCATGTAATCAGAGAGTTACTTAAAAAGTAAACACTTGTTAAACCTCTGGACAAAGTGAGATCATCATCAAACAGATACCTAGAGCACAGAATAAAGGTCAGTTACCTTTTATCATGTTTCTGTAGCTTCAGTTAAACTAACAAGCAGCAGCATGTGCTTAAGGTCATAGTTAAACACTTTTGTCTTGATAAATGAGCTGTGTATTCAGTGCTTCCCCTTCAAGAGCATGGCCATGTTGGAACTCTGATCTACAAGAAAAAGACGGACATCAGAAAAGGAAGCAACTTACCTGGTGGCAGAAATCAGTGATTGCAGATGGCAGAAAGAAATAATAATCAGCCAAATAATAAAATAATAATAAGTCAAAACAACCAAAATGCAGTGAACAACCTCAAAAATAAAATAGTTCACTTTAATTTTGGGGAGTGAATGTGCAGGATTTTATTTTTCTCCAGATTTGTCAAAATCACAAAAAATGCTTTGCCTTGAATTATTTCAACATTAAATGTACATTTCCTCATACTTGCACACGTCTCATGGAAATTCTAGTTCTTGATCCTGATGAACTTACTATTTCATATGAATGCCATAGATAAACCTACTCAGGAATAAATACAACCATAAGCTTTATGAGAGATTTAGGTGGCACAGACTTCATCCTGAAAGAAATGATAAATAAACTGTACCCTCTAAGAAAATGTACCATACTATATAACAGTTCCATTTAATTCATTCAAAAAAGGAAACTTTAGGGGAATTAAAATAATTAGTTCAATAGATAACATAGGGCTATAATATTTTCAGTGGGAAAAATAAAATGGGAGAAAAAATGCAGTATAATCTTAATAAAATTCCAACAGAATTCAATAATTTTTAGGTTCTGTATTATGAAAATAAATTTCCTAAAATCAATCACAAAGTAAAATTGCAGTCCATGTTCTGATATTAGAAGAGATGAAAACATTATAGAGAGTATTTCACCAAGAATTTACTTGGCACAGAGCATAAAGATTTTGCAACGGAAGTTTTAAAGGAGGAAAAAGTAAAATATAAGGAGAGAGGTAAGCATACAGTAAAACTAGGAATAGTAACTGAGACTGATGAAGCAAGCAAAATCTGAGGATTCTGGATAACTAACTGTAAAGTTAAAATGAAGCCCCAGCCAATTATTCTTGACCAAAACAGCAAGGTTTGGGAGAGAGAGAGAATCACTTCAGTGAGAGCTCATTATTTCAATGATACAGATTCACGATTCTGTAAATGAAATTATTGCCTTTTTGTCTCATAAATGGTGCAGTTAATAAGGGCTCTACAAAACAGAACTTCCCCACATTTTCCTGCTATCATCAAAGCTCTGTGCTTGAGAAAGTAACTGTGCTTTTTTCCTGCATGTCATTGCCCTATCAGTCCTAGACTACAATTGTGATATTGCAGTAAAGCATCTCATAAACGTCCACAGTGATTTGGGTTCTAAATCTGCCAGGAACTGGAAAGAAAAAAACCCAGCAATCCACACAGGCCACAGGCTAGGATTGAGACAGAAATGTCTCATATGTACTATACATGAAAAGACTATGATCTCACAACAAATTTTAGCTTATCTCAGATAAATAATTTTTACAGATTCAGAGCTCTGGAAGAAAATCTGTTTACGTTCATCACAGAATCATAGAATAACAGATTAGAAGGGGGACTTCAACATTTCTTCACAAAAGCACAGTCTAGACAAGACGGCCCAGCACCCTGTCCAGCTGAATCTTAAAAGTGTCCAATGTTGGGGAATTCACCACTTCCTTGGGGAGATTATTCCAATGGCTGATTGATTGTTCTTATTGTGAAAAATTTCCCTCTTGTGTCCAATTGGGATCTCCCCAGGAGTAACTTGTACCCATTACCCCTTGTCTTTCCGATGTGACTCCATCTTCTTTGTAGCCACCCTTTAAATACTGGAACATGCTGATGAGGTCTCCTCTGAGCCTTCTTTTCTCAAGGCTGAACAAGCCAAGCTCTCTCAGCCTTTCCTCAGCTTCCTAGTCCATTGATCATCTTCATGGCCCTCCTCTGGACCCACTCCAGCCTGTCCACATTTTTTTTTTTTTTTATAGCAGGGACCAAACCTGAACACAGTATTCCAGATGCAGCCTGACAAGCCCTGAGTAGAGTGGGATAATGACTTCTTTGTCTCTGCTGGTGATGCCCTTGCTAATGCAGCCCAACATCCTGTTGACTGCCTTTGCCACAGCAGAACACTGCCCACTCACATTGAACACGTTGACCATCAGGACCCCCAGGCCCCTTTTCACAGAGCTGCCTCCCCAGCTGGGGTGAAGCCAGCCTGTGCTGCACTCCTGGATTATATCTTCCCAGGTGCAATACCTTACACTTGTCCTTGTTGAACTTCTTAAGATTCTTGTCAGCCCACTTTTCCAGCCTATCCAGGTCTTCCTGCAAGGTGGCTCTCCCTTCCAAAGTATCCACTTGCCCACTCAATTTGGTGTCATCAGAAAACTTCATCAGGGTACACTTGATCCCATCATCCAGATCACTTATGACGATATTCGACAGAGTTGGGCCCAATATCAATTCCTGGGGGACCCCAGTCACAAGAGGTTACCAGTTTGAAAAGGAGCCATTTACCACCACTCTCTGAGTGCATCCTGACAGCCAGTTTCCCACCTATCGCAGAGGCCACTTCTCTAGACCATTGCACATCAGTTTCTCTAGGAGGGGGCTGTGGGAAACTGTATTTAAAGTCTTCGAGAAATCCAGGTAGACAATGTTGACCACTCACCCCACATCAACTGAGCAGGTTACTTTGTTGTAGAAGGTAATCAGGTTTGTCAAGCATGATTTGCCCTTGGCGAATCCATGCTGCCTTTTCCCAATCACATGTTTCATTCAATTTGTGGTGGCCCCCAGGAAGATTTGTTCCATAACTTTCCCAGGGACTAAAGTAAGACTGATGTGCCTATAAATTTCTGGATCCTCCTTTAAGCCCTTCTTGTACATGAGGTCACATTAACCTTCTTCCAGCTTTTCATGTATTTTTATCTTCAAAATATTTAGTGATACTGCTTATAAATAAGCACAGATTCACATTGTCTAAAACTGTATCTTCTTTTCACAGCAGTGATGAAATTTGCAACTTGTTTTATAAGGCTGTATAATATGAATTTTTCTGAAACAAAGCATGCTGTGAGAAGATTCCACTGTTAATGTACATATGTTGGTCTGATCTGAAATAACACTGAAAATGTATCTGATTATGCATTAGTTTAGGCAAATATTGCCCATAAACTTAAAGGACTATTTGAGACTATCTAAATGGCAAGCAGTAAGTATAAAAACTGGAATGAGCTTTCTGGGTGTTAGTTGGTCTCTATCAGTGACGAACTATGAAAACAAAAGCCGATCTCATCTCTTATCCTCTTGCCTAACTCTTAGTCCTTTACCATGAATTTTGCTTATGTAGCTGAAGAATATTGGTTCTTGGAAAAATTGCAAAGTCTTCACTTAATAAAGAAATTATGTTTTTATTCAGTGTTTATGTCGATATCTTAAGCACCATGCACACTGCTATGCAGTGACAAGACCAAATGCACTTTGGATTTGTTTCGAAATAAAAATTAGAAGGTGTTGATTTTATTATCACTCTGGCAATATATTTGAAAGCATGTTAATGAGTATCAATGTCATATGCTTAGCCAAAAGAATTCCTAAAGTCAGAATGCTATTTTATCTGCTTTAAAACATTAGTAATAAGTAGCTGAATATGTATTTTGATAAGTATTTTATATCCTGTTAGCCAAAGCTACCTACTGTACACACAGACCTTATGCTGTATTTTTATAAAATAGTAAAGCTGTTGATGAAAGTAACTGAATTCTAATGGAATCTATCAAGAGTACCCAGACAAAACCAGAAGCAATTATATTATTAAGCTGAAGAATTTTCCAGTTGTCAAGATAAACATTCTTGAGTTTTTGTTTGGATTATTTTAAGAAATCCCAACCAGTCTGGACAATTAATTACATGGAAATCACTATGAAAATTTTTATATTTCCTTTAACAGAATGTTTTACATTTTTTCCAAACAACTTTTTTAATCCCATAAGAGACTGAATTCATCAAGGAATTAGATGAGAAATGGAAGCTTCTGTTTCAGAAAACAGAATGGCAGCTAGACAATAGGAAACAGATGCCAATTATTTGCCAGTGTCTGTGGTAGAACAAAACACTTTATGACATTTACTTTGCCTTAGAAAAGCTGTCATGGATGTTAGAGAAGTACCAGTCAGCAGATTCTGAAAGGAGACGCTGTATGATCTAGGATTGCAAATAATTTCTTACACTTTTTTAAAGATGTCAAGATGAAAAATACGTAATATTTCATGTGGAGTAGCAACAAAGTTAGCTATATTAGCACAATCTAGAATAATACTGTCTTACACTGTAAAACCAGAATTACTTGGTAAATTAAGTGAAAACAGAATTTATATTGCCTGGACTTAGCAGCCACAAAATAGGATTTCATTTGTCACACGTTGAACAGAGAAGAATTGAAGCTGTGCAAGACAAAATAAAACCAGTCTTTTCTCACTATATTAGCCATCTTTATTTGTGTTGAGTACATATTTGTAAGGTGGGCTAGTCCTCATCATGTGTCATCCAAGGAATACAGGAGCTGTTGCCACTCAACTTACCTTTAACAGACCAACTGAATACAATATTTATTAAGTCAGGCCAGCAGCAAATACTTCTCTTAAGCTAGGCCAACAGTCAAAACTTTTAGTTTGATACTATAACAACAATTTTTATCTAGCAAACACTTTAAGTAGGTGGTTACACTGACAAAACATAGCTTACTGTTTGTGATACACCTTATTACATCAGCATGAACAGTACAGAGAAGATGCTTTCTGGAGATGGAAATTGTACTGGTATTAGGAAAATATGCCTGTATCGTTCTGCCAGCCAGACCTTTCTAGCACTGACTAGGTCTTAAATTAAGGGCAGAGAACACCCACCTGAGGGAGGGCAATGGAAGATTGTGCAGTTGAATGGTTACTTTTTGCAAAGGGCTCTGAATACCACATGCAAATGCATGAGAATTAATGAAAAAAAATTCTGTATTTGTTTACATCTAGTTTTTAAAAGAATTACAGCTCATATTACTGTAATTTAATAATGGGAACATCTGCTACCTGTGGCAAAACTGTAATATCTTGTGTGCTCTCTTAATTGAAGATCTCATTGTAATAGTTCAATCAGTGGAGGTTCAGGCATTGTTCAGTGATGGGCAAGCAGTTACATGTGACCTATCAATCACTTCACTTCACATCAATGCTCTTAGGCCAGACTCATAACAGAGATATCTGTAGAGGCCTTTCTGACCACGTTGTCTATGTCTTCAGTTCAACTTGTCGTTTTGGAGTCTTTTGTTACAGTGGGCCTATCACCACTCTGTCAGTGACTACCACTTACATGTGTGCAGCTTCCGTTCATTTTCCTCTTTCCACTCTTCCCTCTAAAATACTAACGACTTCAAAGAATTATGACATCTCAAGTATAGCATACCTCAAGCACCTCTCTAATAAAGTATCTGATGATAAGAATAAATCACTAAGTCTCACTCAAAAAACTATTAGCGTGAAAGTCTGGTGCTCACATTAACAGTTATTGTTTTGGTGGTTGTGTTTCAGAGACGTCAAGTAGAGATAAGTGCATGTGAGACTTAAGCATGGTTTTCTCAGGGCCAATATACATTATGAAATGAGTCATGACACAGAGAACAAACCAGCAGTGACCAAAGCAGCTCCAGGATAACATCATTGCAGCACAGTGCCCAAACTCTGTTAGTCACTATTTCACAGGGTTGCATTTTTATGCATTTTAATTCACTATTTTTTTTTACACGGTGACTGAAATCTGAAAAATATACTTTCTTGAGCTTTTTCCTCTCTGAACTTACTTGCTGTCCCATGAAAATAACAATCTTAATAGACATTTTCACTAGTATTTTCTAGAAAGATAAATGATAAAGTCAATAAAATTGACATTTTTGGGAAAAAAAAAATAAATAAAAGATTCACCTAACCATGTTAAGCATGTTGAGCTATGACTTTACTAAGAATTTTTTATGAAAAAAAAGACCTGCTTTTCTACTAGTCAAGAATTCAGATTATAAAGAATCACTCTCCGATTGGTACATTTCTTATAGACTAAGCAAGACTAAGCTCATCCTCCCTGGATGATGACGAGCTAGCATATTGAGGAAGAGGGGCTGAGGGGTGGAGGAAGACTTAATGATGTCATGGGGAATGTACTGAACTTCTGTGGCCCAACAGTACATTTTTTACTCCTGTGAATAGTTCCACTGATTTCAGGTGAATAGTCCTGCAGGATTAAGCCACTGATGATTAATAAATGTTTGAAAACAAGGCTAAAGCCCCAGTCTTATTTGAAGTCTCAAAGACAGGGTAGTTTCTATCTAACCTAATAGATCAGAACCTCGACTTGCTCATTAGCTGAGAACCTCTGCCCTCCTTATTAGGCCCAATTCTCTCAGATGAACTGTCAGATGGAAACTGCTGCAATTGTACACAGGACAAATTCCATGTCATTAATGGAACAGGTGTTTAATGATTTTGGATGCATCAAGTTTACCCAGCTTCTTAGAAGGTCTCTTCTCAAATATAATAGTGGCTGTGACAACAAGGATCATTTGCAGAAAAGGCTAGCACTTCCCAGTCCATCAAACCATCAGCTTTATGTGCTCACATGGTGAATGTATTCAGGGAGTTTGTATTGGTTTCTTAAGACAATGTTTAAGATTGTTATTACTAATACTGATGAGCCAGTCAATTCAGCCTTCATTGAGATCAGTAGGATCTCTAACTAAAGCCCACAAAGAATTCAGAGTTTGGATCATTAACTATAATATGCAGCTTTCACACAAGAAAGGTTAACGTTTGCTTTAGAAGTTTTATTTCAAGTAAAAACTGAGAAGCCAAGAATGTTTTAAACCACGGATATCTACAAGTAAATTTTTTTGTCTATAAAAATACAAACAAATGCAAAATCACAATGAGAACCCTGTATTTGACTCAGGTCACATAAGCTACAGCTGACACTGGACTTTAGCACATTTTGTTACCTGATTTTATCCCAGCTTATTTTCTATAGTGGAGTAAGAGCCAAAGAGTTTGGCAGAATGGAGCCTGTCAAGTTATGTGACACCATCCTATAAAGCAATGAGAGGAGGCAAGAAATGTTCCTGTAGTGGGATGGTAGACACCTATTTTGAAAAAAGGTTGCATGAAAATGTAGATAAAAAGAATAAGAGATTTTCCAAGAAAAATTAGGCCAACTGTATTTTAAACACTAAACCTCACTCAAAAGGAAGAGTTGTCGTGTTTCTGTTACAGTTACTAATCTCAGATTTAATTCAGGCTTTTGTGTTAGTGTGAAGGATCTTTGCTGTCAACAGGGAGTTGGAGCCATATTAAGAAGCCCACCAAATTTAGCCCCAAAGGACAAGGTTCGTTCTCTAATGAAGACTTTGTTCTCTATTGTTTTATTATGTTTTGATACACCAGAAGACTGCCGTTCAGTGAGACCTGTATAGGCTAGAGAGCTGGGCAGAGAGGAACCTAACGAAGTTCAGTGAAGGCAAGTGTAGGGTTCTGTACCTGGGGAGGAATAACCCCATGCACCAGTACAGACTGGGGGTTGACCTGTTGGAAAGCAGCTCTGTGGAGAAGAACTTGGGAGTCCTTGTAGACAATAAATGAACCATGAGCCAACAAAGTGTCCTTGTGGCAAGAAGTCCAATGGTATCCTGAGGTCCATTAAGAGTGTAATTAGCAGGTCAAGAGAGTTTATCCTCCCCCTCTACTCCGCCCTGATGATTCCACATCTGGAGTATTGTGTCCAGTTCTGGGTTCCCTGGTTCAAGAAAGACAAGGAACTATTGGTGACAGTCTAGCAGAGGGCTACAAAGATAATTAGGGGACTGGAACATCTTTCTTAGAAGGTATGGCTGGGAGAGCTGGGTCTGTTTAGCGTGGAGAAGAGAAGGCTGAGAGGGGATCTTACCAATTCTTACAAACATCATAAGGGTGGGTGTCAAGAGGATGGGGCCAAACTCTTTTAAGTCGTGCCCAGTGACAGGATAAGGGGCAACAGGCACAAACTGAAACACAGGAAGTTCTGTCTGAATATGAGGAGAAACTTCTTTGAGTATGACAGAGCACTGGAACAGGCTGTCCAGAGAGATTGTGAAGTCTCCTCTATAGATATTCAAAACCCAGCTGGACGCAGTCCTGTGCAACCTGCTATAGGTGAACCTGCTTCATCAGGGGTGTTGGACTAGATGATCTCCAGAGGTCCTTTCCAACCCCAACCATTCTGCGATTCTGTGAAATTAGAGTTCATCCAGGAGAACATCAAATAAGTGCTCTAACTGCAAGGAAAATTATGCTAGCAAATGAAGAAACAACCTTTTTGACAGGAAACCACCCAGGTACAGATATAAGTTTTGAAGGCAGCTACTTCAGGTTGGGTACCAGTAAAGTGCAACACACACCTGTGTCTCAGCTGCTTCATGCAAACCCTTGCTGCTTGACTCAAGCTGCTAGTGACATTTTAGCGAAGCCACTTTGGTCTCAGGTGATTGAGGTGTTCGAGCTATCTTCAGATCTGCCAGACTGGACATGGGGGTGGTTAGACATGTCAGGTATCTCAGCCGCTACAGCTAGAATTGTGCTATTCACCTGCCAGCAACTCACCATTTGGCTCAAGAGAATGCCTTACTGGAATTCTAATAGGAAAGACTCCACAGAGGCTAAGTGACATTTTAGACCATATAGGCATTTTGCTACTTCCCTGCAATAATATGCAACATAATATCTAACAGGAGAGAACACTAAAATGGCACTGTAGACCTACCTTTAAGTTCCTTAAATCTGTATCCCTGAACCAAGCCAGGTGACAGAGTGGGTGGGAATCTTGTGTGCTTGGTGGTAGATATATTCTCATGCATCAAGTTGTATTGATGACATCTCTTCCCAGATCCCACAATGAAAGAATAATTTTGGTACTAGTTCAGCCATCACTTTTGCCCATAATGTATCTGTTCGTTTAACAAACTCAGCATAAGTACATGGCCCTACCACGTAGGACCGGGCATTTTGCTTTCTAAGAAACACCCACAGAAAGATATTTTGTTCCTTTTCTCCTTTCAAAAATGTTCAGTCTGATTATTTGACTTCTGTCTTTGATTTTCTAGTGGGGTATCTGTATAAAGAACTCTTCCGGACACTTGGAGTTTGTAGGTGAAATAGCTGATGTGGGACAGCATGCTATATCAACATCCTTTTACTTTGAGCTTTCCGATATTGCAAGTGATGAAGGAATTGAAAATATCTGAATAAACTCATTAGGAATCAGCATTACGAGTGGTTTAAGACCTTCTGCCACCCACAGGCAGTTCTCCACAGCTGCCAGCTCTTGCCGCAACACCAGTTCATCAAGACTGGGGATCTCTCCCACCAAAAGAAAGGCATCTGCAAAAGATCTTGCCCTTGAAAAGGGTACTTTCCTTGGCTGGCCTAGCCTGAGTTTGGCAAGTTCTGGGCACATTGAGACACTTCTCTCTGGGAGAGAGCACCTCAGCTGAGCTGACAACAAAGTAGGAGCTGGCAGTTCCTTTGAGTGTGTGTGTGTATGTGTGTGTTTTGTTGTTGTTTTTGTTGTTTTATTTTGTCTCCTCGAATGTAACACCCTGCCTCAAAGAAGATTCTACCAAGTTCTGAACGCAGATACTTGTCTTTTTGCAAAGCCTAGACCCTTGTCCCCTGGTATTTTGAACTCACTGATAGCAGAATTTGCTTCTTCATCCCCAAATCGAGAATTTACCTCTGCAAAAGGCAGCAGTTTCCAATCCTCCTGAGTCTACCCCTAAGTCAGCACTGAAACACAGGGCAGGTGATCAACTTCTGTTCAGTGGGAGCAGAGATCTTTCCTGCTTATTATAAAAGCATTATTCTGCTGATCGGCACCAACTTGCCTCCTCATAGAGCAAAGGGCTGCTTTGAAACCGTGCTCTTCGACATTACTTTTAGTTTTTTTCCCTGTTTATAAACAAACAGGATACAGGTTTCTTGTGCTGATACTAACTACCTTCATGTGGAAAAGAATCCTACTCACAGCAATGTTCTTATGAATATGGAAAAAATATATTTTTGTTGAGTGCAGATGGTCAGCTCATGCTGTCTCTTTACCATGATCATTACCATCTTCCATTCAAAGAAGAATATTCTTGGCCAATTTTTCATTGCATTAATCTCACTGAAATCTACCTTTAGGGAATCTAGGATTCTCTTCTTTCCTTCCTTTTTTTTCCCAAATCTCTGAAATAAACCTTTTTTCTAATTGAGTTTTTTTGGGTTACAGTTTGGCAGCTGCAATATTTCTGATTTCAAGACTTTCATAAAATTAGAAAAAGAAAAAAGTTTATCTTTCATATTTACCTTTCTAAATAAATTTTCCTCCTTCCCTTTTTAAGCAAGAAAAGACATTATTTCCAGGATGAATTTGCCCTAAAGTGTACTTTGCCAGGCCAAATATAAGCGATTCTAATCATAGGCCAAAACCACCTCTTTACTCCCCATCTTGTAAATTAGAGCAGAAGAGCAATACCTCATACTTTGTTCATAGTTCTGGCTCTCTGATTGAAATACACAATCTTTTTCAAAACACCTCTTAATGAGGGGTCGCCAGCATCATTCTGGCATCTTTCATAAGCAATAAGTTCCCTGTGAGGGAGGAGAAAAAGAAAGCTCAGTTGATAGGAATCACTAAGACCAACACCATCTGTAACTTTCCCAGTGTGACCATTTGTGTTTGCTGGTCTGAGGAGATGTGCAACTGCTGCTCCCTCATCCCTTCCAGTATAGCACTGAAGAGAGGTTTATGGCACTTGTAGTAAAAAACAAGTTAAGAGATCACTTCTGGCATATCCCCTCTTTGCCAGTGTTTTATTTATAGTTCTCTTCTATGCCACTATTTTATTTATGGTATTAAATATATAAAGAGATTATAATACAGCAAAAAAGCTATTATGGAAAAACAGAAGCTGTTTTGTCCGAGAGCCGTGCTTGTGAACAAGGCCACCTGGTTTAACATGCACCGATATTCAATGATATACAGAACTGAGATATTTTCCCTTTTTTTTTTTTTTATTAAATCAGATATTTCATCTGTGTCATGCTGGTGCTTAAAATACAGAACATTTCTTTCTAAGGAACTGAAATGACTCAGATCTTATCTTTTAGGAGAGAACAGTGTTCTGAGTTTTGTTTTGAAATCAGTCCCTCGAATATCTTTGCTGCCTGGAAGTACATTAGTATTAAACAGTGTTTATCCCACAAGTTATTACGTAACCATTGTAAATAATATATAAATACTTCACCTTTATCTTAGCTTAGCACTTCTTTTAGTACTGAACTCATTTTATTAACATTTTTTATTGGAATTGTTAGTAAATCAATCTCTTACCTTCTCCTTAAGGCAGTCAGCTCCTCCTGGTGGCTCCTTGCAACCTACAGCCAAACAGCCTCCCGGATTTTCTGCGTTTGTCCTTGGACTTTGCTAAGCAGAGCAATGAAGGTAGAGCTGTAAATTACTTTTCCTCCTTAAAATATAGAAAAGAATGGGGAAATCTTTTGTCATTCAAAGTTATTGATGGAAAAAATAAACTGAAACAAATGTTTGCATTATTCCTCGCATTAAGGCTTCTTGTACTTTTCATAGCCTGAATCTTATGAGTCGTACAAATGGGAGCTGTAAGAATCTATATTGCGCGATTACTCATGTTCCTGCCTCTGCTACACCAATACTTTTTGAAGTGTATTGTAAAGCTGTGCAGTAAAACCCAAACTATTCCACAGACTGAAGGCTGAAAGCCTGAAAAAATATTTGTAGCAATATCTTTCCTTTTTAGATCTTGCCTTCCCTTAATTTCAACAATGCTACTCACCAAGTAGTTACCCATGTGTTTGCATGCTTCTCAGAGCGGGTCTCTGTCACTCAGCCAGGAACACATTTCTGACAATCTGCCTGGTTTTCCTTCCTCAGTTTTACTGCCGATCTGGCTGTTTCTGCCCTGACGCTTCACCTGTTGAAACTGCCCAGTGAAACTTCTGAGCAGCACCCAACAATGTTGCTACAGTTGTCACATGCCCTTTCTTACATCTGAACACCACCAAAAACTACAGAAAAAAGCAGAGTCTCTCCCTCTCCCTTGTATCTTCGTAGCAGACTTGGGGAATGTCCAAATAAAAATACAGCTGCTGAACTGCGAATTGTCAGTGTATTAGAAGAACAGCTCTCACAGTGATACCTATATAATGAATTTATTATATAGGATCACATGCAAAACTTAGTTATCCCTTGATACATAAAAGTTCTTTCAAAAAAAAAGTTAAAAACCATTTGAGGGAAAGAACATAAGAGGTTCCAATAAAATCCACTGGTAACAAGCTATCAGCCGCATGGCAGGATGCTATCCATCGAGTTTTCAGCAAAGGGAACAAGATCTGCTGCCGTTGCTGAAGTTACTGCATGCCAGCACCAGTTTTCAGAGTTTAGGTCCCTGTATTATGTCCGTACTTTCAGTTAACCACTGAAGGTGTGCTTTTGGTGTCCATCGTAAAGTACCAGCAAAAGTCCCAATTTTCAGAAGCAGGTATTTAAAGCTTTGTGAGAAATAAGGCATAATGCCTCATGCCAGGCACCTACAGAGAGAGCCAACCCAAATCAATAGCTAGGATCTTAGCAGGAGGTTAAGAACCCACGCACAGCACAGCAAGCAGACAAGACAAGCTTCATTTCTGATATAAATACACAATGCACTGAAGAAAGCCTACAGGCATCGAATCTTTTAGGATCAGTGTAATTAGCTTACTCAACTATTTTGGTATTGAAAGATGCAGCTTTATGTGCCAAAGCACATAAGCAACAATTAGCAAATAAATTTCTGTCTCTAGCCACTGGGAGAGAGAAAATTGTGGGTGCTATCTTTAATATCAAAAGAATAACACAGTAAACACTTTTAGGCTTTTCGAAATCCCTACTTATGATTTTGGGGAAAAATGAGGGGGTTATCTTGTGGCCTGAGGCAAGTTGCTTTAGTTCTTCAATTCGCATGGATTTAGACTATTCTCTGCAACAAACCATGCAAACATGGTTCAGGTTTTATTGCTACACAAATTTCCAAGATCAGGATTTTAATTTGTGCTGTACAGATGAAAGTCATCTGACCAATAAATCTTTTTGTAGTTGACTGTTGAAGATGGCTTCAAGCCAATGCTGAAGAATGTTCACCTTAAAGTAACCCCTTTTTATTTCTATAACAGCTTATTTTCGATTGAAAAATTATTATTAGTTATTATACTTGTGCCTTAATCTAAACTGAGATCAGGAACTTACTACATTAGGTGTTACCCATAAAAACACTAAGGAACAGTCATTGAAAAAACTAGTTTGTAACTCATATGGGCAAGACAGATTCAAATGAAATACTTTCCATTTCCTATTGGACAGTGATGTTCAGGCAACTTAAGTTGAATGAAAATCTTTATTATTTTCTTTAATAAATATTTTCCACTATTAAGGACCGTTAATTATATTTCTAGAGTTACTTGAAACAAGGACAACTTGCATTGTTTGGTGTTTTAAGATTCTAAAATATGTAATAAGATCATTCAGTGTTTTAAAAGATACACCCCACATTTAAATGAAAATCTGAAATTCTGTAGTTTTCCACAAAATTCACAACCTGTATGGATTTTGACTCAGGAATATTAGATCAAGTCTTTCACTAGCATCATTAAAGAAAAATAATTGAACAAACAGAGCTACTTTTTAGGAAAATACAGAACATATTAAAAACATACATATGCATACTTCCACAAACTGTATGTGCAGACTGTGAACTTGTTAAGCTAGTGAACATTATTTTTAATTCCACTATAGGCTCTGAAGCCAGCTTTTGACCCCGTAGTACCTGGATAGTTTAGCTGTTCTTTGCTGGCAAAAAAAAAGTAGACCAAACTAAGCAAAATTAATTCTGTAGCTGCCAGGAAAGCCTATAATATATTCTGCTCAGTCCTGCAGTCAGGAAAATTTCTAAAATAGCAGAACTGCAACTGACTCAGAACCTGATCTAAAGCTCACCGAATTCAATAGAAATTCTTTCAGTCAGTCTAATGGGCTTTGGGTCAGGGCCTCATGCATTAAATTAATTTATATAGAAAAAAATCTATTTCCTTTTACTTTCAATTAATCAGAGGACTGGGTGTGACCTATTGGTGGAATGGTAAATAACACAGAGAACATGTCAGTTGGACAGAGTGACTTGGATCATTTGTAGAGATCAGTTCAGATCCAAACATAGGTTTTAATGCAGCCAAGTGCAAGGTCTTCTATCTAGAAACAAGGAATCTTTGTAAGATGAGGAAAGTCATTGTTCAGAGCAATGATTCTGTCTCCAGATTGATAATAAATGACTATAATGTTAGAGGACCAGCTGAACCTGATTTCCTTCAGTGAGCTAACATGATCCTTAATTGATTTCCAAGCAAGGGAACATATGATAAAAGCGGTAAGGCAGCATTAATGGCACCGTTAATGTAATACTGTGTCCAGAATTAATATCCATAATTCTAAAAGGATATCAAGAAACTGGAAGAGATTCTAGAAAGATGCAATGATGCAGTCTTCAAAATATGCCTTATTGTGAGAGACAGAAAAATCACAGCCTATTTGGTTGATCTGTCAAAAACCCTGGAGATAATTCACACACTGTTTACATGGAAAAAAAATACTTCTGATAGTAAGTAGACATTTAATCTGGCAGGAAAAGGTATGACAATATCCAAAGTTAATCTAAACAAAATATGACTAGAAGCAAAGGGAGTATTTGAAACAGTGAGGAGAACTAACTTTTGGGACAAAAGGGATATTACAGTTAGCCAACATTGTATCATTTATGTAAGACCTTTTTACCCCTAAAGAACTGGGGTTTGTTAAAGAAATTAATGGATGACATTCTTTGTCTTCTAGTATGCAGGAGGTTGAAGGTGGATATAAGAGGCTATAATGTCTTTTCATTTAAAAATCTATGACATTGCAACATGAGAAAGACGGATAAATGATAGTTATTTGCTGAACCATGTATGGCATGTTTTCCAGGTTGAGTCTGGTAGACAGCCCATCTGCCTGAGACCATATTAATGACAATGTCATTAGGTAAATGGTTTGCAGTCCACTATGGAGGACACAATTCCTTATGCATGGAGCTTTGTACATTCTATATCACTAATGAACATCAGATTTTATTCTCCAGTTGCAGATGCATCTTTAGTTTCTCCAGCCTGAGCAGCCAGGTAGTAAGACACAGATAGAGACACAGGAGGTGCAGAAGACTGAGCAAGTTCAAACATCTCTGTCAAGAAGTTTGCTCTGCTTTAATAGGAAGCTAAAGGTTTATATCATGTGGACAAGAACCACAGAATTAATGGTTCATTTAGGCACCAAATAGATTAGGATCCCAGTAGGAGTTTATGCCTAGGGGACCTCACAGGGTCTGTGGCCTGGGATAGCAACCAACACAGTACAGAAACAGGCCCACCCAAGAGGACCCGTGGATAGATCTCCACCAGCTTCAACCAACTGTGAACCAAATATCCCAATAAATCCTGGCCCAAATACTCGGTGCTGTGAGCACACTGGCACTGTCTCATGTCTGGCTGGTAGTATGTGAGCTGATTTCCCACTACAAGACTCATCACAGTGCAGTGACAGTTGTGGGGACATGACACTAATGCCCTGGAATTTTTGCTGTTGGGGTGATGGAAGAAGACCAGCAGCATTTTTGTACACCTGATGCACAGCCACTCCTTTCCTGCCAAGGTGTACCGACCAATAACCTCAACAGGGGAAGAGCAACTTCAAGTACAATTACCACCATGACTGCTGGTTGTGCATTTATTTCCCCTGGTAGGAATATCAGGCCCAAGCAGGAATTAAGAGAGTCATGGTTACTCCTACCGTGGTTAGACATTTCTGTTCTAATTTACCAATCCTTCTCATAGTAATCATGATGAATCAGACAGTGATGAGCAAGTAAAAAGCTAAAACCACTAAACACATAAGAAAATCTAAAGGGCACTTAATAAAACTGTTTGATTTGCTATTTCAACTTTTAATGCAATCTATCATAATTAATTTTTATGATCTTAAGCTAAATTAAAAGCAACAGGTAGCACTGCATGGAAAGAAAATTATAAGGGTACCTTAATGGAGCCACCCAACGTAGTGCCCTGTAGGCAACCATAACTTAATTTAAAAGCACAATTGATATGCAGCAATACACCCAAGTAAAATGGCAGGTGATCCTCAAAACAGGATAAGAAGTAGCTGTTGTATCCATCCTCAGCCACAGTAAATCTGTGTGAACGTGGTGCTTTTCATTAAGCAATCAATAATATATTTTATTAGTTCCAGAACACTGCATACAACCCACTAGAAGCAATCTCACTCCACAGTTTTGAGTGTGAATACCACAATTAAAACAAGAAAAAATAAATTAGTTTTTCTGAAATCTAGAGGTTTTCGAGTTCTAAAAGTCCAATTACAAATTAGCAAGCTGTGAATAATCAGATTTTTAAAAACCCACAGTTTCAAAGCTGCATGAGCTTTACTTGTAAAATCTGTAAAGATTTATGAAGTTAAATAGTAATTGGTGGCAAATGAGAACAATGATGATTGTCAAAGGAATAATTGTTTTTCACTTCTAGTTTTGGAAGTAATACCGGGCCTTTTGGGAGCACCACAATCTTTCTGCAACACAGATGTTTGAAATATACACAAACAATGAGATAGCTTTGTGCACTTCCAGGCTACTAAGAAATATATCTGGTTTTTTGAAAACATCCCATCTCCCAGACACCTTCCAGTAGAGCGGTGGACTAGATTTCCAGATGTGTCCATTCACCTGCTCCCATTAAGAGGGGAAGATACTTGCTGTTATAAAAGTTTGGAAATCTGGTTTACTTCATTACAGCACTGGGCTGGAGATAACCATGTCTTGAAACTCATCCAGATCTAGATGCTGAGGACTTCTGAATATCTTCCTGGCTTCATATCGGCATACAATATCAACAAGTGTGTACATGTTTCATATGGATATGATGCAGCTCTTCATCATGTGTGTAATTCAATCTTGGCATGGTAAATCTCAACTTCTAAGAAGGAGATAATTTTGCATATTGGTCTCCTTTTAGCATGTGAGAATGCTAAATCAAACAGAGTGAAATTTTCATTCAGTTGCAAACTCTCACTGCAGTGAATGACCCTTTAAAATTGTTAGGAAGCTGGGCCACTCAGAATATGAGAGGCACATTTCAATCTGGTTGCATCGGAAGTGCTCAGGAGTAAGAGTGAATGGTGAGGAATGTATTTTCAGGCTTACAGAACACCTCTATTCTCAGGGACTGGCTGAAATGATGAGAAAATCAATCCTATAAAGTGGAAACATAAAAATAAGAAAAAAACTGTGTCCCAAGGACTTCACAGTCTATTCATTAAATCCCCTAAGTGCTGTTCAAGTAGAACCTTACATACAAATTGACTATAAGGTGATTATTCAGAGACTTAAGGACTAATTTCAGGAGTAAATGACTGTAGATTTACACCTGTAAAGACAGATAAAACCTCCTGTATGAAGCCACCACAAGCAAAAGAAAGGGTGGCTCAACAGCTGGGACATTCGGCAAAGACTTCGAAGACTTCAGTGTATATTTTAATTCAGCCATAAACTTTCAACAAATTACTTAAGGCACAGAACCTGCTGGTTAATAATAAAATACAGCTAAACTCTCTTCCCTCACACAGCAAGAGGATCTCATCCAAACTATTTACTGGGAACAATCCTTGGTCCAAACTATCTTCCAAACAATGCTTGACAATTGTCTGGGAAAGCATAATATGACTCAGTTGAAAACTATGTCAAAGGGTACACTAATAAAACTTTCTGGGCAGTTGGATGTCATTGCCTAAGACTGTATCTCATTTCTATTTAATATATTACTGTAGTTAAATCCATTGTGAATGTGTGAAAAATACAAAAAACAGCACTATCATGTAATACTGTAGTACTATGGGCAAGAAAGATCTGTGAAAACAATCAAACCTTTCTGTAAAAGAATGAAAATAATCAACGATATAGAAATGCACCCAGGAAGTACAAGACCTTTAAACTTCTCTAGGATTCTACTCTTCCAATCACAAACTCTGCCTTTAAGTCATGGGACACAGTTATATGAAATTGTCGATATAGATGGGCAGATGTGAACCTGATATCAATACATGTGCATTGTACATCAAAGCACAAAAGTGCACTATTATATCTCACATAGCCATTCCCAAACACATACAATTTCAGACTGGATCAGCCAACCCCATCATAAGCTTGTCTTCAAACTATGGTCCATTTCAAGGATCACAGAGCAAATTCCATTCACTAGAACTGGGAGGAACAAAACCTCTCCAGAAAAGGCCCAAAGATTTTTTAATAGAAGTTTAGGCCCAACTTCTTGAACGTGGTTCTTGTGCCTGGATTTTTCACAGAAACAGAAAGGCAGCAAACAGTACCCAATGACTTAAGTGATATTTAATATTTCTGGAAAAAAAAGAAAAAAAAAGAAAAAAAAAAAAAGGTCGTTTGATTTAGAGACTTAGCTTATATAATTCCACTGAGAGTTATTCAGACTTACACTGGTATAATGTTTAGGTAAATTATCATACCTCTAATCCATAAAGTTGTATCAGGAGAGAACAAAGATATGGCTGTTTAAACACTACTGGTTTTGCCAGTAGTTTTCTTAGCAAACTTCACTGATATTGTAGACAGAATCCATGCAGTGCAAATTATCCTCTATTTCAAAGATACCAGCTTTAAAATGAAGTTCATTTTCTTGCATAGATAGGATACAATATAAACAAAGGTTCTTAGACAACGCAACATCGAGACTGAAAAATACTTTCAGTCTCTGCTAGTTAGCATAAAACAACATTATGTTTCCCTGAATGGCTATACTAAACATTTAACAAAAAAAAAAGTCTACATTTAGAAACCATAATTTGACTGGTTTCAGTTGCAAAGCCTTCTGATTACTACTATTAAAAAACTTACCATGATTCATGCCCATTTCTGAAGAAAGAATCTGGCTGGGAACAAAAAACCCACAACAATAACTCGTGCATTTTTTGTTAAATTATGTTTTTCCTATGAATTTGGAGGATTTTAAAAGCTTTTAAAATAGAAATTATTTTTAATTTCAGTTTTAGTCCCACTGTGCAGGCTATCATTTTTAGTCAAGCAGCAAAATGGAGAGAAAAAAAAACGAAAAATAAAATCAGAGTTAAAAGATGAAGAAAAAAGTCAGGAAATTAATGGATCTTTATTAAATAAAAAATTTTTAGGGCTACTTTTCAGTAAGAGAAGAATTTTAAATGAATGATGCTAGAATTGTGATGAATAGCCCGATGAAACTAATAAATGTGAAAAAGTCATTATGTAATTTTTCTTAGAGCTCACTTTCTTACTATTTCTTTTAAAGAAAATAAATTAAAACAAACGAATAACTAAAACCCTGCAAGCCCTCAACAAAACAAAAAAGCAACAGTATAAAGAAATGAATATATTCTCCAGCATAGTACAGTAATTTCTGGTGACACGCTGTAGCTCTCCAGCCATAGCTTTAGGATGACAGAATTACTGAGGCTGTTGGAAGAGGGACATCTCCTATGAAATCTCCTGCTCAAAGCAGGCTCAGCTGAGCTCAGAAAAGGTTGTTTGAGGTCCAAGTAAGTCTTGAAAACCTCCAAGGATGGAGGCTACGACTGACACTGCAAGGAAGATCTTTCTAAGGCAGAGAGGATACTCTAGTGTGAGAAATCAGTTTCTTCATCCCAAATATAGACACGCACACATTATGTAAGCACCGTGCCTTGGTGTGTTGGTCCATCATGGACACTTTCAGCTCTTGTACTTTGGAACATCTTAACTTTCTTGGTGCATTTCATCTAGACGGTGGGACCACAAGAACAAGTTTTGCTGCCAAAGGTAAGAACACAGCACCTCCAGATGTCAAGAGTTACTGACTCATTACTCAAGGACAGCCTCTTGCATACGAGAGAAAAAGTAAACATATCTGGAACATATGCAGCTTTGGGCTGGGGGAGTCTCATGTCTAATACTTGAGTACAACAGATCCTAGACAACAGTTTGGAAAGGAATCATCTCAGTCTCATGGCTTACATAGTATAATTACCTGTCTGAAGCTCATAAATGATATGATCTCCATTGACATTTTCAAATTAGTTTTAGTGTGTACAACAGCCTATTTTAAAATACGTTATTTAAGAGCTGGTTTGTTCTCTGTGGAACTTTCAGCTGGACAGTGTTGTAATTTTCAAGTTTTGGCTAGTTCATTTTACAACCATAAATGGAGATATCGAGAAATGTAATGAATTATACTCGGTAGTTTTATGGCAGCATTACACTTAATCAGTCTTCTCATATTGTTATATTTCTTGGGATGATGTGTATATATATGTTATTGTATGTATGTGTATATATATATATACACATACATACATACGTATGTAATGTTCACCCCAGTTCATCATTTGCTTAAGAAAAGATTAATGATGAGAAGCAATATAGGTGTCATTTCTCAGGTAGTTAACATGGGTATTCATAATAAATTTAATTTACTTATTGCCGAATCAGCACCCTTTATTAAAACAGCAAAGTTATGTTAAGAGAACAAAGTATGGATTGTATTCCCTGGCAATGTGAAGAGTTCAGGAAATGAAAAGTTCTTCAATCATATATAACATATAGAGTATTGTTAGTGCAGAAGCCTTGTATCAACTTCAGTGACTCATTTACTGGTTATTCCTTCATTGTTTTAACGGCATTATGAATTAAAGCTCTGCAGTTTAAATAGCATCGAATACACGGAATAGAACCTCTGTGCCCCAGTTAACCTTAAACAAGTTTCTAAAAGCAAGAAAGACAGATTTAATGGATGTGATGTCATTACACTATATCATACATGCCAGAAGGAAAGAAAAGAATATAATAGAATAGCAGGGCAACATAAGAAAGACATTTTTTAAACTTTTTAAAGCTTCAGAAAAATGAACCAAACCTGTGAGGAAGAGGCTGAAATGCATCTATTAATGCATCCTAAAACATTAAGATACTTAAGTTTTTCCATCCTTTATAGCTTTCAGTATTAAAAATTTGATGCTGTTCCAACAATACCTGGAAAAAGTACTTTGACTGTTTCTGCAACCTGATACTGTATCCACTGATTCACAATGAAATTTTCATTTACTTCATTACATTGTTCCGCTCTGCTTTCTAACTGGCTTCAGTGAAAATAGTCCTTCAGTTGCAACAAATACTTGCACTCTTGTTTGCAATATTAGCAGTCCCTTCCTACCCTTTTGGAAATTACTTTGACCCTAGCTTTAACTCAAACCATAAATAAAGGAATGATTAAGTGAAGCATATGGACTCTAAACAAGCTCTATGAATCCAGCAGGAGACTTCCATTGATTTCATTGGAAGCTTACTAAATGATGCTGGAGATGCATGGTCATTTGATTGGACACTTTTTAATGCAGTGATTACTTTTTTTCTTTTCTCACTTTCTGTCTAAAGCAAACAGATTGAAAATTCTTATATCTCAGAGTCCTGTGTATGACATCTGAGACTTGTTCTTTGGTAGAGATGTCTATGTGTTATGATGTTTTAATTTATTTACCTTCTTTATGCAAATCAGAGAGAATGATAAAGAGCTCTGAAGAGATAAGATAATCAAGCCTGACAGCTAAAAAGTCCTGTCAGCATTTAAGCAGAGCACCCAGGAAAAGGCTAGCTGCCTTTTGAGAACAGCAGCAGAAACTTTGAAGACTAAGGAAAGAGTTCTGAAATCTCTGCTAATGCCACTGAGAAGAGTGCTTTTATTTTGTCAGATGAGTCTACCTTAGCTTTCACTGTCATTTCCATTATCGAATGATCTCCATTCTGAAAAAGGATAACTAGTTATTGATTCAAATGTCAGCAGCTTAAATGCTATTAGCCAGGGGCATCATCAAAAGGGAAGGCCACTGCATCAACAATATTGTACACTCCTGCTCTGCAGGACCACATCTCCTTCTATTCTGTCTAGGCAGGCTTATGGCTCAGCATAACTGTGCATCTCATAATCATTCATATATTTATCCTCACAAAACCTCTGCTGTTCTTCTTGCCCTTATTTTAGAAGCAGGTAATACATGTCTAGGATACAGGCTGCGGTGAAGCATAGGATTGCCCGAGCTAGCTTTTTCTACTGCTTTAGTACCATTGGCTGCAGTGTGGCTGCAGCAGGAAGATGGTGCAGGGCAATATGCCCTTAGGAGAAGGAAGGACACAAGATGCTTCAAGTGCTTGAATTAACTCCTGCTGCCTGACAAAATCACAGTGGAGCTGGAACTGAACCGAAGCCTCCAAGTCAATTGATTGGTCAGTTCTTTCATGCTGTAGTTGTCTTAAGATGTCCACAGAGAGTTTGTTATGGGTTATTTCTTTCCATCCCAGTAATAGCTAATAGTGCAAAGCCTGGACACAAAAGTAGGCACTGACAAAGCAGTGAGAACATAGACAGACTCCTCTCTAAACAGTTAACTGTGTAATATTACAAAGCAACACACACATCTAATAAATGACAAGGTTGACTATGACAAAGTATAGTAATAAACATCTTTTATGCACATGGTTCTGGGCACTCCTAATAACTAGCCCTCATTTTTTGTCCTCCAGGAGATTACTAAATATCTAAATATCGAACTGAATTCCTTAGACATCCACGCACCTGATTGGGAGCCTGAGCTGTGAGCGAGCCTCCTGTTTCACCTCTAATTCAAAAGATCACTTCCAGGAAGCTCTGAAGGGAAAACAGTGAGGCATTTCTTTCCTTTTTCCTCTTTGAACCACCTCCTATGGATTGCACCAGCAAAAGAGAAAATCTAGGCCTAATATCCTGCAAAGAAAAAAATGTATTTAACTTCACTAAAAGGTACTGATCTACACGTTCTTGCAGAGTTTAGCTCTATCAGAAGGAGACAATAAAAACTAGCAGATTTATGTCTTATAAAACGGAAGTGTTTCTATCAGAACCAAATGATTATTCTTTTCATGTAGCAATCAGAAGGGTTAAAAGTAAAAATGTTTCTTCATTTTTTTGCCATGCAGTCCATCTCCTGAATAAGGGCTTCTTTTGAGCTGCTGAGCACAAAAGTGCATCTGGAAAATGTCAGCTAATGTATTTCAAAGTTATTATGTGAAAATAAAACCCCTGAACATATTTTTTTATGAAACCTTCCAAGAAAATTCACTTCCGAGACCTGGCACGAGAATGAGCAGGAGACATTATTCAGCCCAAAATAATTTTATGAAAAAGGTTTAAATGTTTGGAAAATATGTTGGAACTGTAATTTCTCCCTTAACCAATAGCCTCAGTGTTGGATTACATGACTGATAGAGTGAATCTATGTGTATACACACGTACACACCTCATTTCATTTGTTTACCTTTGGATCAAAAATAGAATGTTACAACATTTGTTTTATCATTTTCGATCCCCCTGAGGCACTGTGACATTTGGTACATTTATTTTTCCTGTTAAGAGATGATTCTTTAATTCTTTGAAGCAGGTGGAGGAAATATTTAGCAGAATGTTTACACTGTGACAACTATACATCAGGGAGGGAAAGGAGGAGTGTGTTTGAACATGCACAGAAAGCCAGAAGTTGATTACATTTCTTTCTTCTGCACAGCCCAACGTACAAGCTAGAGAGAATCTCTGTCCTTGGTGGAGGTAAAAACAAATATATAGATTTCAAAGGAGCCATAGGCCTCTTCCCATTAACTTCAGTTCAGCACCTAAGTCAGGTGTGAGTACTTACAAATACTAGCAGCCTTCTTACTGTCCAGCTTTGAACAGCAAGCTTGACATTCCTCCTTATAGTCAACAGAATAAATTCCTCCAAAATTCCTTTCTGAGGATTAAAAGTAAAAGCTCTTCCCCCTTTACTCCTTAGTAGTTTATGTCAGGCAGCTTAAAACAAAGGTTCCTGTGCATCCAGAATATAGCTACCTAAATGTAGAGTTGAAATTATTTGAATAATGTCTATGCTCTTCTTTGGACGTGTTTTACCATTCACAGTATGCGGAACAAACTGACACATCCAGGTGACCTCTTAAACTCCAGTGTCCTCCCTCCAAACTGGAGAAAAATGAAGAAGCTGCATTAAAACACAGTTGTGCCTGACAAGCAGGGCATGCTAGATAAGTCCGGAAAGCAAAACCTGGGAAAATCAACTTTTGTTCTGTTAGCGAGGTAGTTAAAAGGATGTGGTAGTATACTGCAACTCACAGGTCTTGGTCACATGGCTACAGCTGAATCCAGACCTATTCTCTTTTATCATTCTATAATGAAAGTTTATGACTGCTATTTCTGTCTTTTAGCAGATGGGACCTCTGTGTAACTTCATACCTTAAACTCCTAAGGGATATTTCAGGATGACAGTGGGAAGAAACTTATAATCTTCTTGCTTCTCCCAGGCAGCCCTCATCTATGGACTGTTTTCAGCAAATCCCAGTTTCTTGGGGAAACTCCAAATTTAAACCCACCTGTTGCAGGACAAAGCTCTAAATGCCATATCAGGAGTTTTCCTGAATTGTTCCACTTCACAGGCCAGGGAAAGGAGCACAGCTTTCCTAATGCTCAGATGGGTATCCTGTCCATGGGACACTAAAAATATACCTTTTTCTCTGAGGTCAATGAATATTTACATATCGATAAGGGAACTTCAACACCTCTCATATGATGTATAAAATCAGGGCGTGACACACAGTAAATCTCCTTCTCTCAGAAGGGGAGGAATATGGATTTTCAGCTTCTGGGAAATTATCTCAATCTCCCTGGACTGTTAGGTAAAAGGGCAACATTCTTTCCACCAGCCATACAGCATATCTTTAATTATGTTTTTCTCTTTGGATATCCTAATACAAATATCATGGTCAGCGCAACCTGAAATAATTTCGTTTCTGATTTGAATGAGGAAGAACAGAGACACTTTTATTTGATCTGAACCAATTATGATTTTTTTGTTGGTTTGTTCAGACACAAAAATGGTTTGAATATTCAGCCAATTTGATACTTACACAAATTCGTTGTCTGAGTAATCATTACAGATGGGATCTTTGAGCAGCTAGATGGCTGACAAGTACATGGTTAATTGGGTAATGCTATTTTCAAAGCACACACATATATAATGAAACCAAGATATATAGGGTAGGCACCCACAAAAAGCCAGTGCATGTTATCCATAATGAATGATGGAATTTGCAGCTCTTCAAACTCTATTCAAAGTTTTGTTCTACTGATATTGCCAGGTGCATAATTTTTCCAATAATGCTTTGCTCTTTTTGCCCACTGAGATGGTTGCAGCAGAAGTTACTGTTTAACAGAAGTAAAGCTAATGCAATATAACCCAGAATATTTTCCATCTTTCTAAATCAAAAGCAAGTATATGAATAAGAACACGCTGTAATAATTATTGAGTCTGTTCAATGATATGACACATTTTTTGTTATAAAGATTTTTGTGATAGAAATATTCTGATGATATAAAGGAGATCATGATAACATCCAGAGAACTATTGTGTCACCCCAATTTAAAATATAAAAGCAATAATTTTCAAGTTATCTAATTCCTAGCAGGGTCCACTAAAACCCAGGGATCTGCTCTGTTTGACAAAGTCTCTGTATTCTATCAGATATTGTAGCACTCCACTCAATAAGTTGATGAAAATGTTTCCCTTGAATTTTAACCTTTTTGCGGAAATCGCACGGGAAAGGCAGTTTGATTCTATGAAAGAAAACCATCTTCTTTTTCCTGGGTAGAGTTGACTCCTGTTTTATAGCTCACTGGCAGTAATAAATTTTGCTCTCCATACCATTGAATATTCCCCTTGCTACTGAAAGGATGAGAACTGGAAATTTGCTTCTTTCTGCTTTAGGTAAACATATCTCTCTCCAGAAAAAGAAAAAAATAAATATAATTTCTTTCCCCTCCTGAACTATCTCTGAGAAGCCTAACTTCTTTTACTATCTTTACCTACTTAATTTGTCACCATTCAAAATCTTTCTTCAATGTGACTTCAAATTCTGATGTGCCTGATCTGTTTTGAAATAGCGTTCAATGAAATGACACATTGAAGTCATAGTATTGTGGAGGCCATGATGTAACAAGAAGAGCAAAATGAGAAACCCAGATTCTGTCCTTAGCTTTGTCAATGATGATCTCTGTGATTTTCGACCTTTGCTTTGGTTTTCAGTTTTCCAGACAATTCTCACTTCTATCTACTCAAAAAATAAGCTGCACTGGGAAGGTAGAGTCTTCTGCTGGATACAAGTGCACAGTGTTTAGCATAGTGGGGCTCTGATCTCATTTGGGTCCTTTAGACAAGAGAGTACTACAAACAAATCATTAAATAATATTCTTATTTGCAGTTAAGATTAAACCTAAAGTTACCTTATTGGAGTGTCAAACTGTTTCCTGTGATATTTGTCTGAAACTTTCTTCTTACAGTATAACAAATGTGCTTCAACTCCATTGGTCAGCTTCTTCCTCTAATGCAGACAGCCTAATGGATTTTTCTTAAGCCCTGTACAGCTAGTTTCTTAGTATTAATTTCAACTTCAAGTTATTGTGCAAATTATGTCCTAGCTGGAAATTGAACCACGTTGACCACTGAAAAAGAAAAGCCTAATATATGACCTGTATTAGTCAAATTTGCCCAGCCAGCAAAGTACAGTTGGATTGATTTTCACTGTCATAATGACATGGTTTGTTAGACAAGTTCTCCACCCAGTGGCTGCAAGTGTTCATGAGAGCAAGGATATGATCCCCAGTATAATGTTACAGAAATGCTGGAGATGTAAATCCTTCCTATATACCTCAGTTTACTTGAAGGAAACACAGGCAAAATGATGTTTCCTTCATTTATACCTAAGAAATCTATAAAACAGAACCTTTCAGTCATTTAAGACAAAAAATAGACTGAAGAAGTATGATAGGTGTATTGATAACTACTGCCTCCCTCTCCTCTGAAACCTAAAAACATTCTCTACATTTTCTGCCTTTTAGGATTATTTATCAACATGAGTTGGAAACTCTGGTTCTGAGGGTTTTTTTGCTCATTTGCTTTCAGCACAGAATTGCAGGTCAAGCATTCCACTTTCATCCTGTAGTCAACATTTTAAAGTTTTCCTGAGAGTTACATGCAACAGGATTAAGCACTTGAGAAGAATTGCTTTATACTTACAAAATGTACAGACTCTAATACAAATAACTGGTCATCTTTTAGGTGCATGAATGTCTTTTCACCATAGCACACAAGGGTCACACACGATTAAGACACTGTGATTTAGATATGACGAGATAAATTTGCGAAATAGTTGTAGCTGGAAAGGTTGTTTTTCAGAGGAGATGCCTGACACACTGAAAGGCTGTGGTATTTTCCCTGATTTTTACCCACACCTTATCTTAAAAGTAAAAATTGCTTTGGCTAAATTTCAGGCAGGGCTACGCAACTTTCTGTATAACAAAGTTTGACAGCCATCCTGTCTCCTACTGTGACAGGACCAGAAAAGCTTTGCTGCATTTCTTCTTTAAGCTAACAGCAGCAGCAGTGGAACTTATTTCTGTCTCTGTGGTTTTGATAGAAAACAACTATAAAAATAAAAAAGAGAAAACAACAACAAAACAACAACCAGCAGCAGCAGCATGAGTTCACATGTGTATGTAATACGAGATTTACCATAGTTCATCCTTGTATTCTTATAGAACGTTCACCTCTACTTCTCCCAATTCATGCTTTCCCTCTCTCTCCTGATAGTTTACAGGTTTAAAATTTGGCCTTGCCTCTTTCTCTGATTTTTGTGAATTATTTTCAATTGTTTCTATATATATGCAGAGAATGTATTTTTGATGAATTTGAAAGTTACTGTATTTTTATATGCAAATCCTTGTTTATTGATGATATATGGTTTAGCCAATTAAAAATGTAAAAATCCACCAAGGTTTTTTCTTTTTATTTCTCTATTCAGATTTATAAAATACAGATTGAACAAATAAACAAAAAGACAGTACATATTTCCTGCCCCCAGTTCTCACAGGTCTTTACTTATTAGATGCCACTCTACTGTTCTCTGGCAGGACTAGGGTTTTGTTTTGAAAACAAGTTTTAGCTTTTTCATTTGAGAGGGGAAAAGGCACTTTATATCTATATGTGTGTATATATATATGTATAACGGTGTGAATTAAGTATCACAAAATAAAGGAGAGAAAATTAAAATTTACAATTAGGATTTTGTCCTATGAGTTTAGCAAATAAGTACAATTAACTATAACCTAGAAGGAAATATTTAAATGCAATTTATTCTCAAAATATTGTTGCTATCCTTGCAAGACTATAATGCATTACAAGATTAATTTTCTAGGCAGTAAAAATATCTGCTTTTTCTGGTTTTTGCCACTGCTCAGCCAATCATGCAAATTAGCCAATATTTATAATATTGTAGCTCTTCTAAAACCAAACCTAAAGCTGAATTTTCACTTTCTTTCCTGCTATGTTTTCCCAAAGCTTGTTCTATTAAAAAGGTAGTTTGGGTACCCATTCTGGCTATGATTAAAAATGAAAATAAATAGCTTTTTTGTTAAATACTTGGGAAACTTGAAATGGAAAGGTGATGTCTAAAGAACAGCAGGATTTTCATAGAATCATAGAAAGGTTGGAAAAGACCCTTAAGATCATTGAGTCCAACTGTGAATCTAACACTACTGAAGAATGGAAATATTTCTATACAACACTGACAATTAACCTTTTCCACCTAAGTTCTCCTTTCCTGCATCCTGCTCTCCCAAAACACATAAAATTCAATATTATTCTCTTTCCCCCACATTTTTGGTACCACTTTTCGATAAATACAGGGGCAGGGGAGAAGGGGTAATTTGGGGGGGGGAATGGGGAAATAATTAAATGTTTGGTTGTCTCTAAAAATTAAAAAGTTCAGACAGTTTAGGGAAAAAAAAACCAAAAAAAACCCCAGCTAGCATAGCTAGCATTTAGTTTTGTGTGTAGAATTATCCAGCTCTTTCGTTTGTTTGGATTATTTTAATGAGAGAAATTGTAACAGGAATCTTACAGTACAGATTTTAAATGCAAGAGAGAGTACAGTGAAAGAGAGAAATAGCCTTACTTCAAAGTCCTTTTTGCTTTTCTACTAGAATCTAAATTATGATTAATTTCACGTAAGGAGTTTCAGGTCTCTCAAATACTCTGAAAAATAGTGCAGAAGACAAAACCGGAAGCCAAAGTTTCATTTTGTACAGATTACGGCCAGTCAAGCAGCGGCTTCACGTTGACATCCCATACAGACTGGACTTATTCTCTTGGGGAAGAACCAGCCCTGAGTTCCCTTCCCGATGGGGCCAGCGAGTGTCACCCACCCTTCAGAGGACGAACCCACTCCTTGTGCAGGAAAGCGCATTGATTTTGCAAACTGTGGATGAGCTTCACCACCCAGTGGCAGCACAGTGGAAGGTTTCAGGTTAGCGTTTGCAGTTAAATCTCAGGAGAAAATTGTTATGAAGAACAAATGCTGTGACATAATACAATGGTGGAATTAGGGCTATATAACTGCAGAGAGTCTGTACTTCAGTGCAAGTATTCCCTCCAAAAACGTACCACCATTTCAATAAAAGCATAGCACATATACTGTCTGTCTTCGACAGATACTAAGAATTCACATTTATGCTGTGCAATGACCAACAAAGCTACTTTAAATTCAGATGTCTTCCCTAATTTATCTCCAGGTGACAAAGCACTCCCCCTGCCTGATACAAATCACTCTGACTGAGCCCTACTTGTTTGGTTTTTTTCCCCTACTATACATTTGCTTTAGCATAAATAAATGCATGCCAAACACATGGCCACAAGTCAGGTATAAACTCTGAAAACGATACTACCTAGCTTCTTTAAAAAAATAATAGTGTGGGAGGCAAATGTTTTAGTAATGAGGACTCTGATATCAGAAATCAGAAGATTTCATCATCAAACTTTTCTTGATGTTGTTTCATCTAGTGACTCACAATGGCTTTGCTCCTGCTTTGCAGCAGAGCTTGGATTTAATGAAGTTTAGCTGAAGTACTGGTCATTCAAGGCTTCTGAATTCAACCCGATAAGCGTTTCAATTTACCCATCAAAAAAAAAAATAGGGTCATAATAACAAACAATGCTTTGCAGTGGGCAACACCAATAAAGGCACGGTAACTAGGATTCAAAGACACGATCAAGTAATCATTGAGAAAACACACTAAGCCCTGTACAACACATTAATCAACTGGGAGTTGAATTTGGTGCATAACAACAATATTTAGGCTTATCACTAAGTCCAGTAGCATCTACCCACAACTAACAGTTGTAATACTAATCTATATTCTTTGATCTACCCTGCAAAGTCTATTTAGCTGAAATATGGCTTCATGACCAGAAACAGATTTGTATTTCCATCTGATCTAGTGCTTAAGAACTAAGAATTACTGCCCAGATTATCATTGATCAGGACAGAGTTAGAAGGGCATGAAATTAACAAAGGTATCATAGCCTCGCACTTATGATTCTAAACAAAGAAATCCAGAATGATTTTCTGAGGTTTTCGTTGTGTTCAAATACAAAGGATAAACTCCTACATTCAAATTTTTGTTTCTATACAGGAGAGAGTTCCCTCAGGTAAAAAGCTGACTTTCCCTAAGGAAAGGGTTTCTGTCTATCTCATAAATATAGGCATTTCACGTTTTTATTTTGTTTTCCTGATTGGCAGTTGCTGCTTCTGTCTTCAAGGGCTCTGAATAGTTGACCAGTTGCCTCTCCAAATGGCTGGTATTTTCTATGTAGCTGACTCTGGGTAGCGTGTACCACCAGAGGCACTTGCTATAGCATCTTCGTTACCGAAATGGGGTTTGTAGGGGTACAGAACTGCAGTTTCATAATTATTTCTCCCCTGATTTTGCAACAGGGAACAACAGAAACAATGACTTGACAGATGCCCTAGAAGCTAGCCCATTAGAGTATAGTACATCTTAACAGGGGAGATAAAGCACCTTGGAAGTGAGGAGAACCACCTCTCGATAATATTTTATTACTTACAGTTTCAGAAATGCACCTTTGTTTGAATGGATACACAAACTTATTCTTAGAGAGATTTTTCTATTAATACCTCTCACATTATAATGACTATTAAAGAGAAGGTGTAGTCCTCATCCTCATGGTTACACGGTATGCAGGGTTAGCCGAAAAGCCTCCAGTGAAAACCCTGAGAAAGAGAGAAGGATAACTATCCTGAAAAGAGAACACCAGATAAAAACCCTGCAATGAAAGTGGACATTTCAGGTCTTTTTTAGTCCCATTTTGTTTACTGACTGCACTTTTAAGAAGCTTTTGTGAGACATGTTAATACTTCCACGTTCGAATACCTTTGACTAGTAATGCTGATAACCTCCTGGTGTCAGTATGGCTCTACTGCAATTCAACTCCCCTTGCTAAGCCCTGAATAGAGATTAAAAACTCCATGTTTGAGTATGACAGCTAAATACACTGGTTAGAGACTGCGATTTCAGTATACTAGATGAGCTTCTTAGCAGCATTAAATAGATTCTTTCCTTACATGTAGGTCCTTTGCAAAAATGTTTGTTCTACCTACACTTTTTGTACTCTTGCCATAGTTCTGCTTATGAAGGTGATACCTTGATAGCATTGTCTGTACAATACAGCCACTAGCGGGCATGTAATTAGTCTAGGAAAAATATGCTATTTGCCACTGTATTTATTTCACTTAATGTGCAAGAACAACAATAGCAGTAAACTAAACATTTGCACCCACGCTAAGCAAGCTACTAGTGCTCACCCACTTTCACCCCAGAGCCAGTTAGTCAAAAGCAGCAGCAGCTGAATCAAGTTCTCCTGAGGTATCACTTCTCTTTCACTTAAACAGCAGCAACATTCATCACATTAGGAGTCTCACTTGTCGGTCACTTCCTAAACTCTGGTTATTTACACCCAAATGTCGATTCAGCAGCATAGAGCAGAGGACAGGAGAGCATAGCAGATTTTTTTATCCGTAGGAAACCTGACTTTAACTGTCCTCGAGCTTACCACCTGACCAGCTTTCTACTTATCCTGCTAGCAAGGGAACACAGTGGAGTGTCCTCTCTTCTGTGTTTTATCTTGTCCCCTCTCTCTAGTAAAATGATAGACAAAATTTATCCTTCATCCCTTTACAGCAAGTTAGGAAGCAAATGAAACAGAATTGGAGGGGTGTTCTTGCACATTAATTGAAAGGGGTGAGAAGGAAGATAGCTATGTGAAAAAGGAGACAGCTACATGGGAAGTAGAAGGGGATACTGAATCCTGAACAGAAATTATTCTAATAATTGAGGGAGGGAGAAAAGGTATTAGCTGCCATTCTGCTTCTTGAAGCCCTGAACTGACTCTAAATCCAGAGCTCCCACTATCTCTCATAGGCCTATTTTTTCCCCTGTCTTTTTCCTCAAAACTATCACAATATTAAATTTTATCAAAAATACTGAGATAAATTAAATCAGTTCTGGGACAACCAATTGGAATGGGAAGAACATCTTGTGCTTATTCTTCATTGGCATGAATTCATTTTGAGCTAAGAAATGTTCTTACAAGTGTCTTGTCTGAAATTCCATCTAATAGATCAGGCTGTAAAGAACTTTAAGCTTCTTTTAAGATAGGAGTAGAGCAGGCAAGGCTTAGGCAAACTTCTGTGGTAATGAGTCCACTACTTCTGGACTTTAGTCCCTTTTTCACACACTGTAGCACTCCTCCATGAATGTGACAGCATAAGCACTTTCTGAGATATTTCTATACTGTTCTCCATGAAGCAACGGTTTAAAATCTGCTTTGCCTAACTCTCAGAATTCACTTATCAAAATCACGTAGAAATAAATTTTAAGTCCTTTGTTTCCAAACAGCAAGTCCAAGACTGATGTGTCTTGTTGCATGGGAGGGGAGGAATGTATAGGAGTGGGAAAAACAAGCTGTCTTTTGGCTTTAAAACAAGTTTAGGACCACTTTAAATGAAACAAGCGGATGCGTTTGCTCTCAGGAATACTGTGTACAAATAACTATTACTCTAAACTACTGAGTTGTACCTCAAAATTGTCAGCCATCATACAATTCCTGTAGAATGATTTAATCTGGTTCCTAAGCATGTTACAGAGAACAAGTATGTTTTTGGTTGGTTGGTTGGTTGGGTTTTTTTTTTTCAGTTTATTACCCAGAAAACAAATGTCATTTTTGGCATTTAACAAGCCAGCCAGGGACTTCTGTTGGCAAAAAACACACCATGGGGATCACGATATACTAAGCTGAACTTCCATTACAGACTGCTGTTTCCAATAGATCAATTTTTCGAAGAAACTTTAGTAATGTTTTGGCAGTACCTTAGAAGATCGCAGAGTCTGGGGTTATTTCATTGCATCCTTTGAAGTAAAACAACGGTAGATGGTTCACTGCAGCATCAATATTGCCTTGGAAGCCACACAGAAATCTTGGACAAAGCTGTAGATATTCGGTACTTCCAAGGGGAAGATGATGAAAATTTCATGGAGGTAGAGTCACAATTGAGTGTGTTCATATGGATTTCAAAATAAGCCAGATCTCTTTGCTTATCTCAACTAATCCTCCATGATTATATGAATTTTTCTCCCTACATAACTCATAGTTAATCTGCTGAGATTTCTGTCAAAACTGGAGTCTGCTTAGGCTGATTTTACAGACAACATACCTTATATAGCAAAATTCATGCTCACAAATGTAAGGAAACTGGAGGAAAACTCTGCATTGCTTATGGTTAACTGACTAGTGGCTGGTGGGAGAAAAGCGATTTAGGGATTGAAACTGTTAAAAGTGTAGGTAGGATCAGTGGGATAGACATAATTGAAGTTGGAAAGAATTTAGAGCTTCCTTGTATTTAAACTGGAATTATAGGAACTCAGCTCTTCTGAAATCCTTTATAATCAAAATTATATTTTCTGTCTCAAATTCATTGCCTGCATTTGCTTGTAGTTCTGGAAACTCATCCATAATCCTAGGACTGCTTATTTAGTTTACCTAAATTGTCCCATTATCATTTAAGATAAACATTGATTCAGATCTGCTGAAAGTGAAATTCGCTTTTCATTTCCAACCGTAAAAAACATGCAGTCTAACAGCCTATCTACCACTCTGCTGGAACCTCCAGATTTCTATAACTGTAGTTCATACTTATTTTTTAAATGAACAGTATAAGAAATCTGAACATCGCTGGTACAACCTCTCTCTCCATCAGCCTTTAAATTCTTGTCAATGAAATTACAGAGATTGTCAGAGGTTCCTGCACAACCAACCAGATTATTATTAGAGAGATGCTGCAACATAGTTCTGAAGCTTCAGCACTGATTATAATATTAGGACAAGTACTAGTATTGTACAAGCTAACATAGCACAGAAACGGATTTTCTTGTGAAGTCTGTGGATCTTCCTTTAATTCCCATCTCTTTCACTAAGCAGCAGAGTCACCTTTAGTATATTGTGTTGTCACCTCCAATTTTTTCACTCAACCTTTCCAACTGTAAAAATGTGCTTTATGGTACCCTTTAAATTCATCAGTAGAAATACCTCTGAGTAGATACAGTCTTCAGTACAGTCTCACTCCAATCATCTCTTGCTCCTAGCTCTCAGAAAAGGCACTTGAGCCTACATGGGGTGCATTGAAAACAATTGAAGGGCAAAAACTATAGAAGGTATTTGGGAACTGAATGTATTTCACCCACTTTAATGCAATGATTCACATTAACAAAATGTTTTACTGTCCCTACTTGATCCCTGGCTCTGAAATCTGATCTACCTCAGGTGGTTGTGTGTTAGCCTGGATAGAATAAATGGGTCCAAATAATCCAGAGAGGAAATGCCTTTGTATTAATATCAAACAAAGCCTAAAGTCTCTGTCTACACAGACCTTTTAAAAAGCAACATCCCGTTAAGCACTCTTTTCCTTTTTTAAAAATTTTTGCTAATCTTGACCTCAAGCTGTGTGGAGTTCTTCTAAGGAAGAAGTCCCATGTGAGACTTTAAACAGTTAATACTAAATTATGCTGAGTAGAAGACGACTCAAAGATAATGAAGGTGTCTTTCTGGTGTGGGTAGCCTGGTATAGCCTCTGGTGTGATCTCACTGCTGGAGGGATAGCACAGCACCGCCATGTTGCCTTAGTTAGCAAATCTGCACTAATGTTGAAGCTGCTTTGACCCTTGCCCTGCAGCACGCTCAGTCACAAAATGCTCTCTTGATTAATTAAACTAGACTTCACCTAGGGCAGGTAAAAGAGAGAGACAACACACCTTACTCTCATTGAAAAAAAAAAAAAAGTGGAAGAACGAAGACAACATCATGTCAAAGATGGCATATCTCTCACACATTGTCTGTTCTTCAAATCTTTTCTTCTCTGGCTACATATGCTTGTCACCTGGTCCCTCATTCCAGGTTGGTGGTAGTCATCCTTAGCTGAGTGGGATAAGAGCCCACAGAGTTGTATGGTCCAAGAGACTGCACATGAATTAACCTTTCAGACAACAAATCAGGTCAGGATGGAAGAAGAGAACTCAGAAGACAGAAGAATGAAGTAGTTTGTTCTGGTACTGCTTCACCTCTTATTTCCAGCACACAAATTTTTGTCTATCCCGTTCAAGTTCTTTGCTCCCTTAATTGCTTGAAACATTCAGCTCAATGCATGGACTGTACTAATAGGCGTTTTGTTTGAACAAGTTCTGCTTTTTTCTCTGTAACTTTTGCTGAGCTGCATAAACAACTTCACATAAAACAGGCTAAGCTGGACTTCTACTGCACTGGAGATTAGGAGCACAGACTCTAGCCACAAATACGAGGAGTCTCCATGCTAACCCACAGATCTACCTGTCTTGCTTATATGTACACTTGGGTCTGATGTGATTCCCAACAACTTCATCAGATTTAAGATAATTTAAGAAGGTTCAAGGACACCATTGTTCTCTGGCTTATGTTTTAGAAAGCTCAGATATTTTTCTTTTCAGATATTGTTGCCCCTTTCACTTCTGAAACTAAATATGTCTGTAATAATCTTTAAAGGGGAATTTCCAGATTTCAAGAGATTTTTCAAAGTTGGGGGCTATGAAAATAATAGCTAAGTGCATTTTTATTCTTCCTATGATGTGCATCTATTTTAAGCACCACAGCTGTAATGTAGCTGCAGGATAACTACAAGCTACAGTGAAAATATTGACTATCAAAATGCGAGCAGCAGCTCTTCCCTCTCCTGTACAGACAGAGTTGCTATAAATAAAACATCTATTGTCACTGCAGCATTTCTTTCAGTGTAAAGAAAGCTCACATGAAATTTTTACTGCAGCTTGGATAGTGTCAAAGCTCTGGCATAGTGTTCCAAATGAGTAATTTCATTATAATTAATCCACGAGGGATGTGCTTACTCCAGAAGTGCTGGCCTTTTGATCTCAAAGAATACAACACTGTTGTACTATGGATGCCTCAAAGGCTGCAGTGCTTAAATAATACAGCCCTTATGTCTACTGCCTCTTCAAAATCTAAAGATTTGAAAGGTTGGTATTCCAAAGTATTGGAATACATAAAAATAACCTATATAGTATCTAATAGTAAAATTAATTTTATACTTGTATGCTAAAAATACATACACATAGGAATATATGACCTGATTTAACGTCATTATTGAAATCAAGACGTATTAGGTATTTTGCAAAAATATGCACCTCCTTTTCACAATACCTAGGTGAATATCTTTATTTTAAGCAGCTGCACAGAAAACTGCAGTTATTGATTTGACACTAACGTATTTATCCTCTTATAAATGTGGCTATTACATCCTTTAAAAATCTGGCCATAAAACTTATTACAGCAAATAGAATTACTGCTTCTAAGGTAGAGAGATCTGAAGTTCAAGATTTGTGGAAGGAAAAGTGTCTAGGCTGACTTAGCTGGTTTAAATTACTGAAATGTTTCAGAAATACAACGGGTTATAAAAAAATAAATCTCTATGGCTTTCTGTGTTACCGTTGGGAGTTTTGTTCACATTTTCTCTTTTTGAAGAAGAGGTGAGGCAATCAAAATTCAAAGCCAATATTTAAGATAAAATGAAAGATATTAACTAGAAATGGTGCTTACAAGTCTCCTAGCCTCTCCTTGAAAAGTTGTGCAAAAGCTTGTGCAAAAGACTTTGAATCTTTTGTGTTCTTTTGGGGACATTTGGATTTATTTTTTAATTTATTTTATTCTAATGATTGTTAGTGATAAATGATGAAAGGAACACATTTTGTCTCCTGCACACTGTACAGAAGGTTAAACTCACTAATACACTGTTAGTGATGCTTTCTGGTTTTGCTATATTGACATACTTCATCGTGCTTTTTTAGATAAGTAACTGGACTAAACTGATACTACTTAAGTAAACAAGAATATGAGAAGGTAACAATACTTTTAATAATAATAATAAAAAATCCCAAACCAACGAACCAACCAAAAAATAAAAACCTTACCTGTCTTTTATCCCTTTTACTGAGAGTCAGAAGTAACTACTGTCCAAACTTTGGATTTTTTGGAAAAAAAGTGGGTTTTTGGCCTCCACTTGGAGGAAAATAATAAAAATGTTTTATCTAGCAAGGGCAAATCAAGTGTGCCAAGAAGAGAACATTTGCCTCCTTGTTTAACCCTGAAACACTGAACAGCTTCTGAAAATTGTTGAGAGAAGTAACACTGATAGAACGCACTGGACATCTGTCACGAGACAGGAGCTATTTTGCCTCCTTGAGCTGAGGCATGGATTGCTCTGTATGCCATATGTGCCTTTTTCTATATTGCCTGTGAGTTCCTTTGACTGCTCTTGCCTATTTTCTAGTTAAAGAGATACATCACACCCAGCACAGAAAAATCAATTAAATGCATGGTATTCTCTTTGCCTCAGCTTTGGTACCTTGGTGCCATGGGTTTGACTTGCACCCCACCTCTGCACATCTGTCTTCCAAGGATACTCTCAGTAGTTTAAAATTCAATCCATCTTGAATTATTCATCCTTAGTGCATTGGTGACTACTATATAATTCACTGATCTAGTCAAACAATATTCTCTTCGAGCAGGAGGGAAAGGAGGTCAGACTTGCGTACAGCTCCCTGTGCTCAGGACTCTTTTGAGAGCACAGGGAGAGCACACACTTTAGGACAATAAGAACTGCTGTTTGAACCCAGGGAGTGGATGAAGTATTATCCACCTCCTTATTCCTCTTCTCCTGAAAGAAGATTTCATGGTTTTCTACTGTCATCAAGAAAATGCAGCTATGTACAGTGTCCAAAAAGGGCCAGCATGGACCAAAAGGTATTGAACTGACAGCTTATCATGCCAAACATCTTTTCAGCAAAAAAGGAACACGTATATTGCTTGAGACAGAGTATAGGCAGCAGCACTGCAAGTATATCCCTGATGACTTGTCCATTTGCACTACTCTAGATTGCAGGAATCACCTCCAGGGTTCAAAGAATAGCTTCAATTCCCAGCACATTAATCCTCTGATGAAATTAGAGTAACCATTACAGTTCACTGTGTAATTATCTAATTAAGCAGGCGCCTTTAGAGAAAAAGGCCTTTTCAGTTAGCTCAAATACAGAAGTCTAGTGAATACAAACACTATCTGCTATCCCCGTCTTTTTTCCTCAAATGAGAATACTATTGCAACAGATTTACAAATCCTTCAAAATTAGGTTTGTAGCAGAAATGTGAACATAACTTCACCTGCAGCTACAAAAACTCCAGTCTTATAAAAATCAATACTTACACCTTCAAGGTTCATGTATTATAAAGGAATGACTTGAAATATTGCTTCTGATGTAAAATTCATCCTAAAGGGGTCAATCTGGCACAATGCACAAAAAAAAAAAAAGAGAAAAAGTAGCAAAGATGTGGCCTGGGAGTGGAAAACATCCAGATTTCACTAATGAGGTCTTTTGTCTGGTTACCATTTTATTTGGGATAATGACAAGGCTCAAGAGGACAGCAAACAACTAAGCATCTTGTTAGAATAATAAAACAATCCTTTCTTCACCTGGTTAAGACCACAGTAGACAGAGTATAGGTAACGTTATACTTGCCTGCATCCCTACCATGTTCTCTGTTCAAATCCATCCTACAAAATTTGTTGATTCTCTGGTTTAAGTCTTGAAACATCAAGCCTTCTTAGTTGTTTGCCTCAAAAACAGCCATTGCTGACACTTGCCTCCTGGAGGAACAAAGCTGCTATTTTGGCAGTGCCAACAGTGTTCATTGGCTTAGAAAACAGAAGGTGTTTTTAGGTCATGAGATCTGAGAAACAAGACATGGCCCAGCTTGTAACCTCAACATAAGCCTGAAGAACCCTGTATCCGGAGATACTGAGGTTAGCAATTTGCTGTTAGTAACGAGGCCCTTAATTTACATGATCTTCATCAAGCATCACTCGTCCTCCTCTCTGCTCTTTCTCTCTCAGGTGTTGCTGAGCATCCTCTCCCTAGTGCTCAGTCCTTCCACCCAGTTTTGCAGGGCATGTTGACCATCAGAAGACAGGATTGGACTTCAGATCTCTCATCTCTCCATTGCCATGCCAATAGACACTCTCAAGGCTTCCTTTCACTCTTGACTCCCTCCTAAGATGCTATCTACCCTGCCAATGGCCAACCTCTAACCTACAATTCCTGCTTCACTCCTGCCTTCATTTTCAAAGTTGCTCTACAGAAATTGTGACAACAGGCTGATTTCTCCCACAAAATTTGTTCTCTTTGTTTGCCCTTATGCCATCAGTTAAATAACTTGACTGCTCCCACTTACACTGATTATACAGTTTTAGTAGAAGATATTTTCTTTCACCTAACCTCTCTCTCAGAAATTGTATTTTTCTCTTTGCCATAAATCTCATGAATTTCAATAAAATAAATTGATTAAATTAATGCAAGCTTCCTTCGTCATTACTCTTTCCTTCTTCGAGAAAAGCATTTTTATTTATTATTTTATCTTTTCTTCAAATTCCCTATCTTCCAGGTTTCCTTATGCTCATAGAGTGGTTCTTAGTTTTCCCTCATACATCACTATCTTTGGGTGCTTCACTCTAATTCTAAGCAGAAATATAAAAAATACAAACCCTTTGGGCAGCGAAGGTTCACCTCCTGAGTTCTGTTATATTTCATCCATGTATTCCAAATTCCAAAGAATTCAACATCTCAAGTTATAGCAGAAAATAAGCTATATATTACATAGCCACCACCCACATACATGCATCTGCCAAGGACGGCATCTGATGTGAAAGTACATAAAGGAGTAAGAGGGTTGGATAAGGTGGGACATTTATTTCCATGAATTTCAAGGACCTGATAATTAAACAACAGTTCAATTTTATCCACACCTGTATGTGATTTACATCATCTAGAGACACATCTGTTCCATATCAGCTAGATAGGCCAACTTCTTCAGCTCAGCAATTTGATCACTTTGACCCTAATTTCCATTCTGTAATTCCATTATCAGAGAATAGATACTACAAAATCTTTAGATAAAATCTCTAGTTAATACAATGCCAAGTAATGTGAAAGTATATCTAACAGTACATGCAGAGAAATCATACTAATGCAACCTAAAATAAAGTACCATTTGCATAAACACAACTCCTGACTTTCAGCTGGAAAATGAAAAAACAGAGTTGATCAAAGTCCCATGTCTGTCCTTTTAAGCCGAGTGTATCATAATTTTAGAAACTGTGAGTGACACCTTTATGAGGTTTTAACTCTGTTGATTTCACCCACAAATTGACTAGTAAATCAAAGAAGACGAAGACTGATCCAGCTCCTCAAGCTGGATAAGTTAGTTCAATATTATGTCATCAGCAGGGAAGATTAATTAAACAAAATCTCTTGACTTAACTGAACAGTTCTATGAAAATTATTTCCACACCCTTTTCTGTGTTATCAAAGTTTATAATTTAAAACCAGAGGTGGGAAGAGAAAATTGTCATAAAGCATATTTTGTGACAATGTATTGCATTTGAAAGGTAGTAAGTTAGGGACATATTGTCTTAGAGTCATAGAATCATAGAACAATTTAGGTTGGAAGAGACTCTCAAGATCATCGAGTCCAACCATAACCTAGCTTTAGCACTAAACCATGTCCCTAAGAACCTCATCTATAAATCTCTTAAACACCTCCAGTGATGGTGACTCAATCACTGTTCCAATGTTTCACAACCTTTTTCGTGAAAAAAGTTTTCCTAATATCCAATCTGAACCTTCTCTGGTGCAACTTGAGGCCATTTCTGCTTGTCCAATCACTTGTTACTTGGGAGAAAAGACCAAAAATGGGACATAGTGTGGCGTGATAACAGAAAACTTCAGTTCCTTCCAGCTATTTTTCGCGAAATAAGTGAAAAGTGTATATACATGATGGAAAGCATGAATTGTTTTCACTTCCGTATTTGACCATGTATCTAGCATGAATGGGAAAGCAGTAGATATATCCACGATTATATAGCATATATCTGCAAGAAATATATCAAATACTTTTATCAAAGAGCAGTAATTGAGGAAAAGCAACATTTAAACTCACTTACTTGCAGGAAGGTGTTGCAAGACACTGTAGTGGAATCTGTATCCTCCAAGTCCCAGTTCTGTGTTTTCTCTATACATTGTCTTAACTATGTTTTCTGTTCCTGAAGGTATCTTTTGGCACTAAAAAGGTAGTGTTTCTGAAGCAGCATCAGCAGCATGTCCTGGGCTAACCAATAGAAGTCAGAAGGAAGGACTGGAGAAAAACGAAACAACACTGCTTTAGTGAAAAACATAGCTCCATAATACTAAAATATCTCATTAATTTATTCAGGTTTCATGGAAACATTGGAAATTACTTTTTCCAAACTAAACCAGACTAGTTTGACATTTTCAAGACATTTCAAGTTTTTTATAGTGACGCTATTTTATAGATGAACTGCCTAATTCTTTAACAAATGCAACAAAAGATATGTCAAATTGTTTTTAATTTCATGTGATGAAACATTGAAAACTCTTTAATATGGCTTACATACATATTAAGGCGCACAACTCTGTTTAGATTCCTGAGGAATATTTCTTACCAGCACAATGTACTTCCCATCTGTAAAATACATATTTCTTTTTAACTAAACTTCTCCATTTCTCATTTTTCCTACAGCAATTCCACTTATTCATGTTTTCTCTCATGTTCTTCACTCCCGACTCAAGGCAGTTACCGTACCAGTCTCTTCTAGTACTATAAAAGCAGTGACTTGGCATTTGTTCAGCTAAATGAACAACTACCTTCAGTGAAAATCTTTGATGTCAGGCTTGACGTGGAAGCTAGATGGATCCAAATAATGGTATCGTATTGCCCCAGAGGACTGACACAACAAATCTTTACACAGCATGTATCTTAAAGGCAGAAAGAAAGGGACATATTATCTTCGTCGAAGAAAAGTAATGTTTAAACTTATTTGCATTAAGTAGTTGCAGTGCACCAGAAGCCAAACCTGTATCCTTCGAGTCTCAGTTCAGTGAATTTTCTATATATTACGTTAATTTTACTTTCTCTTCCAGAAAGCATCTTCTGCCATTAAAAACCTGCAATGAATAAAGTCCTCCGTGTCATATAAAATACATATTGCCCCTTCTTTGGGTTAAAAAAACCCCCCAACCTGTGAGAATGTTTGTAAATACTGGGGATTGATCTTATCTTTATTTAATTAAACCCCCATTAACTACAGTAGACACTTTTACTGCAAAACTGGAGCCTGAACTATTATATCATAAAAGAGGATTTCACTCAAGCTTTGTGCTCAGTTCAGGTTTGTGATTCTTTCTGTGTTTCAAAAAAATATGACAGGTTGAAATACTCAATTTTTTTATCATCACCATTTAATTTCTGGTGGTATTTTGGCACGGCACTTAAACACTTGTCTCCTGCAATAACTAAGGTCAAGTTCTAAGATACCTTTTACCTGAAGCTTACCACTATGGAGAGATGGACACTGACACAGTAACATTCAAAGGTCCACTCAAATAAGAAATAAAGTTCTTGTTGGAATAAAATATAATTGTTCATTCAATCGTATGTCAAAAATGTCCCAATTATAATGCTGGATTTGGCTCTATTATTTACATTGCTGTAACTTTAGAGTGAAGCAGAAGTTCAGGAGCACAGCAGTTTCCAAAATGATTTCTTTGTCTCCCTGCTCTAAGGTCACCTGCCTGATTGCTGAGCATCAAATGTCTTGTTATATGTGAAGAAAGCAGCACAATGGAAGAGTACAGGAACATTCCACCATGAAAATGCAAATTATAGGTATCTTAGACACACTGTAGAATAAGCTTTACCTTGTGTTCCACTTTGCTACTAGAGGTAGGTTTTACTCTCTACCTGGTGTGAAATTCAGATGTACACATTTACTGAAAGTGTCCATAGCAACTACTAGTCTCATGGCATCAGAATTTCTCTACCCTCTGGCACGTAGTAGTAGAGTGTTTAGTCAGTCCAGGAGTTTGGAAAATAGTATAGCTTGAGAAATTATGAAAATTGATATCAAATTGTTTTTGACTAGTAATGTTACACGTCACCAGTGAATTGCTTAACTTTTCAATAAATGTAGTAAATTAATTAAGGAATAATGATCGGAGGGATGGAATACCTTTCCTATGAGGAAAGGCTGAGAGAGTTGGGGTTATTCAGCTTGGAGAAGAGAAGTGTGAAGGCTGCAGCCTTTCACTACTTAAAGGGGACCTATAAGAAAGATAGGGCCAAACCTTTTATTATAGTAGGGCCTGTTGTGATAGGACAAGGGATAATGGTTTTAAACTAAAAGGGGATAGATTTAGACTAGACATAAGGAAGGAATTTTTTACAATGAGAGTGGTGAGATACTGGAACAGGTTGCCCAGACAGGAGGTAGATGCGCCATTCCTGGAAACATTCAAGGCCAGGACAGGGCTCTGAGCAACCTGATCTAGTTGAAGATGTCCCTGCTCATGGCAGGGGGTTTGGACTAGATGGCCTTTGAAGGTCCCTTCCAACCCAAACTATTCTACGATTCTATGGTTCTATGAATATATTTAGTGATTATATAATTTTGATTAATGTGTCAATTAGGACTATCTACTATGCATAAAGAGTTTTTGTACATGTGTAGATAGGTAGATACACATCAATTTTACTTAATTTTGATTCAGACTGAGTTCATCTTCATACTAAAGAGGCAATATGGAAAATGAAGGAATATTAATATCTAACTACATACCCAGTTTTGTGTAGTTTTAGACACCTCAAAGTTTTTGCTTAAATCTTCTGACAGAAATTCTTATATGCCCAACAGAAACTACCTTGACATACTGTCTCTGTTTAAATTTATTTCTGACTGATCTGAAAAGCCTTTTCACCCATGATATCTTCAAAAGAAGGCATAAATGATAGGCATTTCTTTGGTAGTGTAGGGTTCATGATGGCTGTAGGAGTGAGATGAGGTTCCTTTGCAAAGGACAAAAACAGCACAAAAACTCAGTCAACATTAGGGGCTCTTAACCAGTTTTCTCACAGATACAGGGAGGAATGAAGGCTTGATAAAGTGCTGATGTGTTGCTCCATGTTGCATGCTAAGACAATGGCTGCATGCCAATGACAATATCTATTGTTTAAGAGTTGGAACTTGTCAAAAATAACACTTAAGTAATTGATAAGAAGAATTTAAGAACAAAAAAAAGTGTGTGCATATGTACATCATATATAAAAATATAAAAATACTAAATGTATATAGTCTATATAAATATATTTGTGTGACACAATGTACAAAGTAGCATATAAGAAGTATTTGTAAAACAACAAATGTTACAGATAGATTGTAAGAAGCATGAAAGATTTCCATGTTGAAGAACTGTTGAATTCTTATTCTAGACACTGAATTTTTACTGTATCTTATAATTTAGATAGAAAATGTGTATCTCTTCAGCCTTTTAAGATGCATTTTATTCTATCCCTGGCAAAGTCACAAATACCATGCAAATTTTGCTGAACATATATTTCTCCTGTACCTTGAAAAAATAAAGAAAATACGACTACCTCGTAACATAGATAATAAAACTAAATCTTTGAATAACACATCTTTAAAGAATATGAATGACCCTATGTTCATTTAACTTTCTTTTTTGTTTTCAAAGAGTGTTCCTGTTGTGACGGAAAAGTGTGAAGTTATACAAACAAAATTCCATTTAGCACGCATTAAGATTTCTTAAATTTAACACTAAAGAAAGAATACTACCTCGTTCTTCCACAATATTAATTGTTTGATGAGAAGAGAATACTAAAAATACAAAACTGTACTCATTTTCCTCACCGTATTTATGAAAATGTACATTAAAATCATGGATAATTACCTGAAAGGAGGTTGTAGCAAGGTGGGTGTCAGTCTATTCTCCCAAGTAACAAGTGATAGGATGAAAGGACATGGCCTCAAGTTTCACCAGGGAAGATTTAGATTGGATATTAGGAAAAAATTCTTCATGGAAAGGGTTGTCAGGCATTGGAACAGGCTGCCCAGGGCAGTGGTTGAGTCACCATCCCTGGAGGTATTTGAAAGATGTGTAGATATGGTGCTTAGAGACATGGTTTAGTGGTGGACTTGACAGTGTTTGGTTAACTCAATGTTTGACAGTGTTTGGACTCAATGATCTTAAAGATCTTTTCCAAACTAAGAATCTATCTTCTATGATTCCATGGCAATTCCATGTAAGACTTTATCTTAGTGAGTTTAAGATTATGAGATATTTTGATAAGACAGAGATCACAAACAATAAGTCATTGCACAGTTTAGGGAATTTGGGAATGCTCATGGCATTATGGGGAAAACGTGAACTGATAGTTTACAAATTAAAAGTTTGATGAAAGAAATACATGTGTGAACAATCATAGATTTTTTTTTTCAGTTTGGCCAGATTTACTAACAATGAAGAAAAAAATCATATTCTCAAATAATTCCTACTATATTTTCATTATTAAGCCTGTATATTTGTACCTCCTTTCAGTAGGACATACGTGACTCTGTTCTCAGTACAAGCACAACTACACCATTGGGTTAATTGCACAGCCAGGCAATACCACTATATCACCTTGCTTAAGTATAAATATGTGATGGAGGCCAGATTACCCTAAAATGCAGACAACGAGCTCTCCTATTGCAAGCTCTCCTGTCTCTGCTGATGCTGAATTCTTGTATTTCAGCAAAATGTACACATCCATCTCGCTTCTGACTCACACTTTGCAATACAAAAACTGAATACTGAAAAAATCAATATCAGTCTGTTAGAGGCTGAATCTAAAATTGCTTTACTTAGGAACTGTCACAGAAATAAAGTTTATCTTCTGAGGCAACCTCTAGCCACTGAAAAATATCACATGCGCAATATTCTTCCTTTCATTTAAGCGCTGCAGATACTTTATGGGACATCTTTTAATTCTGAAAATGTGAGCGATTCATTCAAATCTGTATTTGTTTTCAGTCAATATAAAAAAAAAAGATGGGAATTTGCTGCAGTAATACTTTGCTGATCTTAGAAACATCCACAAGCAATGAATCTAGTTTCAGCTGCCCAAATATACCATTTTGCCAAGAAAAAACAGAAGTCTTAGAACAGCTAATGTTAATTATGAAAAATCCAGATGAGAAAAATCTGTGGACAGACCTAATCTATTTGTTTCTCAGTGGTCTCTGCTCCCAAGAAGTAGATTAAAGACAGAAGAATATCTCAGTAGGTTGTGCAGGAGATTTCATCAGCCTTTTAAAGTAGGCAAAATGCACGATGCAATGCTAGGAAATTATAAATGTATATATTTGTGCAGCACATATTGTGTAAAACATGTAACTTACACATACACCTCCACCCCTGTGTTTATTTGTGTGCATTGACTCTTATTACGGAAGCAACGAAAAAATATCAACATAATTATATGAATTGCTGTTTCTTAGATCGAGAATTATGACAGAGTTGAAAATCAATCCACTGATTAGTAGAGATAACACAAGCAGGCAGAATATCAAAGATGCATCTCTGAACACTGAAGGCCAAGAGAGATGTGAACTTTAAGATATCACAAGGTTAGTAGAAAGGGCAGGTCACTACAGAGTATGGTTGAGAATACAATCCTAATTTACTTGCTTTACTTGCTTTACTTGCTTTACTGTGCTATTGATGAAGGATCTTACCTTTTGTAACTTGCTATGAGAATGGTCTAATGTTCATGTTTACCAGTAATATTTTGACGGATTTTACAGGGACAGATTTTCATGCTCACTGAAAGTAAAGTAGTTTTCAGAGGCATTTTATGCTCAATGATACTATCTTTTTCCTATTTTTTGGATGTGATGATGGATCAAGGTCACTGCAGTTGAAAGCCCCTTCCCATAAGCACCAGTAGCAGTTAAAAAAGTTATCCTAGCATTCAGATTGCCCACCTATTTTCAGAGGAGTTTGGCTTTGTGTCTATGCAGCCATACAGCAGTCTATTTTTCGAGAATAGGAAAATGTGCCATAATCCATGTGAAAAAATGTATGCTTGGTTTGTGCCCACAATTATATATACACACTCATGTAAATAAGTAGGACTGAAGTCTAGTAATTAAAATATTGCAACTATTTCAAAGACTCTTGTGACCATGAATAGAAACTGGGATTTTGGTGAAGTTTCAGATAGAGTCATCCTTTCTTCCCCGGCTTAAGCGTAATTTATATCTGAAGTAATCAGAGTATTTTTAATAGAAACAGAAAATATTCATTATAACATTTTTCTTTCAAAGTACTACTTACATGCAGTAACTGCTTACATGTGAGTACACAAGCAAATGTTAAATAGGTATAAATTAATGAATAAAGAGTCAGAAATTTATCTTTCAGGTTTTATTTATAGAATAAAGTTAGTCAGTCAAAAGTATATTTAGTCAGTTTAAAAAATCTGTTGTGCCCTGGTAAAATTAAAATGACTGTGAATGCTTCTTTTCCTGAATCCTTCCTAAGATCTCTGGCTATTACAGTGCAAAATGCTCACTGCTGTGACATCACTCTGACAATTATAATGTTCTTCCAGTAGTAAATCAACAGCCAAATATTTTCAAACCCCGTTAAAACTGTGCAGTACATATTTTGCAATACAACACAGCTACATATGATTAAACTTCCATGAGTAAATCACAAGGCATATCAGTCAAGAGACACCATAGATCTGAGAGGTCATTACAGGTTTGCAGTGAATTACAGCTCAGGCTTGTAAATTGGAGAAGCCAATCTGTCACCCCACCCATGTTGCTCACAATGGCAGTGCTGTCAAAGGGCAAAAGACAGAAAATACTGAGCAGAGAAACGATCCTGAGGTGGAGGGATTTCTCTTAGTCAAAGCAGTTAAAAAATAAGGCTCTTAAACCTGCGCATATTTTCTCAATAAGCAGTTAGGAATACAATGACACAGGTCAATGAAATCTTGCCTCAGGCTGACCGTAACATAGAGAAGACAATGGCTGGAAGACAGGAGAGTTACAATCAGGGTCATGCATGGATCTTTAAAAGTATATTGTATTTGCACCAAAACATTTTAAGTAAATTTCTTCTCCCTCTTCACTTTCACTCTACTACAACCATCACATTTGTCTTTCTGTTCTTATCAGTTCATCAGTATGCATATCACATTTACCACAAGCACTGCTGTAAATTGTTATATTTATTACAATGCTCTGAATTAAATGCTTTCACCTCCACATGGTGCTAAGCAAAGCTTCATGATCAAGAACTAGCAATTAAGACAAGCATAAAGAGAACACATTGATAATACAGCTTTTCTGAGTTGCCCTAGAAAGACACGTATGTGCAACATCACAATTTAACTTTGAAATTAAGTGATCAGCTAGCTTTGAGGGTAATCCATAGAAATTCCCGTTCGCGGAATCCCTTGGGAGGCAGTCCTGAAGGACAAAGGAATCCAGGAAGGCTGGTCTCTCTTCAAGAAGGAAATCTTAGAGGTGCAAGAGCAGGCTGTTCCTGTGTACTGGAAGGCGAGCCAGTGGGGAAGAAGGCCAGCCTGGCTGAATAGAGAGCTGTGGCTTGAATTTAGGAATAAAAAGAGAATTTATAACCTTTGCAAGGAGGGGCAGCTACTCAAGAGGAATACAAAAATACCATGAAGTTAAGCAGGGAGAAAAAATTAGAAGGGCTAAAGCCTAACTAGAGCTGGCCTAGCTACTGCTGTAACCGGCAGGGCTAAGAAGAATCTTCTTCCCCTGATGGATGCTGGGGAAATATGGTGACAGAAGCTGAGGGAAAGGCTTTGCCTCAGTCTTTCATAGTCAGATCAGTTGTGCTCCAGGTACACAGCCCCCTGAGCCAGAAGACAGAGATGGGGAGCAGAATGAAGCCCAAATAATCCAAGGTGAAATGGTTAGTGACCTGCTCCACCACGTGGACACCCACAAGTCTATGGGGCCAGGTAGGATACATTCAAGATTGCTGAGGAAGCTGGCGGAGGTGATCACTGACCCACTTTCCATTATCTACCAGCAATCTTGGCTGACTGGGGAGGTCCCAGTTGACTCGAAGTTGGCAAACTTTAGGGCCACGAAGATGATTAAGGGAGTGGAGCATCTCCCTTATGAGGAAAGGCTGAGGGAGCTGGGTCTCTTCAGCTTGGAGAAGGGGAGACTGAGGGGTGACCTCATTAATGTTTATAAATATATAAAGGGTGGGTGTCACGAGGATGGAGCCAGGCTCTTCTCGGTGACAACCAACAGTAAGACAAGGGGTAATGGGTTCAAGCTGGAACACAAGAGGTTCCACTTAAATTTGAGAAGAAACTTCTTCTCAGTCAGGGTGACGGAACACTGGAACAGGCTGCCCAGGGAGGTTGTGGAGTCTTCTTCTCTGGAGATATTCAAAACCTGCCTGGACGCCTTCCTGTGTAACCTCACCTAAGTGAGGCAGGGGGGTTGGACTAGATGATCTTTTGAGGTCCCTTCCAATCCCTAACATTCTGTGATTCTGTGACTGTGAAATATGATGCCTGTCTACGAGAAGGGCCAGAAGGAGGATCCGGGTATCTACAGACCAGTCAGTCTGACCTCAGTGGCACGGAAGGTCATGGAGCAGATCATCCTGAGTGACATCACACAGCACATACAAGAAAAACAAGCAATCAGGCCCAGTCAGCATGGGTTTATGAAAGGCAGGTCCTGCTTGACCAACCTGATCTCCTTCTGTGACAAGCTGACCCACTTAGTAGATGAGGGAAAGGCTGTGGGTGTTGTGTACTTAGGCTTCAGTAAAGCCTTTGACACCATATCCCACAGCATTCTCCTGCAGAAACTGGCAGCTCATGGCCTGAACGGGTGTACTCTTCAATGGATAAAGAACTGGCTGGAGTGCCGGGCCCAAAGAGTTGTGGTGAACGGAGCCAAATCCAGTTAGCGGCCAGTCACGAGTGGTGTTCCCCAGGGCTCAGTATTGGGGTCAGTTCTGTTTAATCTCTTTATCAATGATCTGGATGAGGGGATTGAGTGCTCCCTCAGTAAGTTTGTAGACGACATCAAATTGGGTGGGAGTGTTGATCTGCTGGAGGGTAGGAACGCCATATAGAGGGATCCGGACCGTTGGGCTGAGGCCAATTGTATGAGGTTTAGCAAGGCCAAGTGTCAGGTCCTTCACCTGGGTCATAACAACCCCAGGCAGCGCTACAGGCTCGGGGAAGAGTGGCTGGAAAGCTGCCTGGCAGAAAAGCATCTGGGAGTGTTGATTGACAGCCAGCTGAATATGAGCCAGCAGTGTGCCCAGGTGGCCAACAAGGCCAACAGTTTCCTGGCTTGTATCAGGAATGGTGTGGCCAGCAGGACTAGAGAAGTGATTGTGCCACTGTACTCAGCACTGGTGAGGCCACATCTTGAATATTAGGTTCAGTTTTGGGCCCCTCATCATGAGAAGGTCATTGAGGTACCACAGAGAGTGCAGAGGAGGGTGACAAAGCTGGCGAGGGGCCTGGAGCACAAGTCTGATGAGGAGCAGCTGAGGGAACTGGGGCTGTTTAGCCTTGAGAAAAGGAGGCTGAGGGGAGACCTTATCGCTGTCTACAGCTACCTGAAAGGAGGTTGTAGCATGGAGGGTGTTGGTCTCTTCTCCCGAGTACCAAGTGATAGGACAAGAGGAAATGGCCTCAAGTTGCACCAGGGGAGGTTTGGACTGGATATTAGGAAAAATTTCTTCACAGAAAGGGTTGTCAGGCATTGGAACAGGCTGCCCGGGGAAGTGGTTGATTCACCATCCCCGAAAGTGTTTAGAAGGCGTTTAGACGAGGTTCTTAGGGACACGGTTTAGTGCTAGAGTTAGGCTAGGTTATGTTTGGACTTGATGATCCTGAGGGTCTCTCCCAACTGAAATGATTCTATGATTCTAAGCAAAAAACTATTCTCAGTGAGATATTAATAGAAATTTCTATACCTAATATCAGCTGAATCAACAGATGAGGGATGATGAATTTCATTCACTATTAAATTATTTCTATAAGAGTGTCCTGAAAGGCCATAAGTTAACTCCTCCACAGTTTTCATTCATTACTCAGTTCCAGAGTATTGTAAAAAAGAGGAAGGCTTTTGTTACACTATATATGACTTATAAAGGAGAAAAAAAATCCTGAGATGCAGGGGCTTATTGATTGCACAGATAGTGTTGTGACTACATTGTTTTCTGGATGTAAAAAGTAATATTGTCAAGTAAAAAAATAAAGAAAGTGACCAAGTCTATTGCTCTTCCAATTTACCCCTTTCCCAGCTGAAATCATTATGTAGTGCACTGTGCAACATATGAAAAAAAGTCTTAGTGAAAATAAGACAACAAAAAGAAAATCAAAACAAATCCAGACCAAGGCAAATGAACAAAACACCATTCTTCCCAGCTTTTACTCACTTTTGTTATGACTAACCTTATGTGAAATATATGACAGTGTTTAGGAAGTTCTAAATACATGTATTATCTTCACTGCAGAAAGAAGTATTCTACAGCCACTTAGAAAGCTGAATATGCTCATCGACCCCACTGATAATAAATTATGTTTTGCTGATGAAGAGTTACTGTTCAACACTACTCCACACATTCACTTGGACCAATGCAGGGAGAGCAGCAACATCATGCAGCCAAGATGCTGTTTTTGTATGGGTCACAATTTTAGATCTGCTTTAACTTATTGTGAAACCACATGCTTAAGCCATAGAAAAATATCTTGCAGTCTGAGACAGACTTCTGTAGTCCTACAAATTACAAATAAGGCATTTCTGCAGCTGCTGGAAATTGGTGATGCTGCATTAAAATCAGGCAATTCTATTTTTTTTTTTTGGTGCCTTTTTAGGAGGCTGTCTTGAAGTATTTTAGGAGTCAAACCTGTAAACGTCTCTTAATCTAAAATAAACAGCACTCAGCATGACAGAAATGACATTTTGTGAGGCTCCAGGAGGGAGTAAAGTAGCACTGGCACACAGTTCCCTCTTATTCTCTAAATGTCATTACACTGTTTGATATAGTAACAGAAATCACTTAGCAAGTTGGACAGCACAGCAGGTCACTGTAGAAGTGATTTTAAACAATTTTTAAAAAAATGTTTCACACATGCAAATACAAAATAAAAAAATAAGGCAAACCAGTCACAAATGGTTCCTAATAGTTTACTTACTCCGCACTTCGTTTGCCAAGATTATTGTATATGTACAAAATAAACTTGATTGCATGGTTCAATAGTCTTGTTTATTGGTGCAACCACATTAACTCATTACATATTCATTTAGTTGTTCATCATTTTTTGTCCACATGCTGTGTAGAATCCAAATAGTTGAAATCATATCATGTCCACACTTGATGCAAAGTATATGAAGATTATGCTGAACTTACTATCTCTTACCTGATTTAGAGCAGAACAAAAAGATTTGAAAGTGTACTAAACATTTAGTGCTGTCATCTTCTGCAAAATTTAAGACTTCTGTTCAATCCTTTGTCAAGTAAGACAGAAGTGCAAGAGTATCTATGGATGCACATATAGATCAACCAGTCAATACCATTAAGATACAGATAGATTGTATCAATCTCTTTAGCTGTGCAAACAATCATAATCAATAAATGTCACATAGCAAACCAAACCAAAACAATTTCCACCATTAACATTCAACAGATAAGTTAAGAAAAACCGGACAACCAACAAGCACAAACAACAGAACATTAATAGAAAAGCATATGATGGTGTGGCTGTTCCCATTTGTACACTTTGCTCTTAAAGCCCATAATTTTTTAGTTACTAAGTGGTATAAAGAAAAAGAAGACAATAGAGCAGACCATTTTCAGTAAGTTTTAGAGGAAGAAGAGAAGGATAGAGAGTCAACTGACAAATAACAAAAATAGATATTCCACTCCCTCTTGTTTGAACAAAATGCAGGATGGTAGATTTCCCAGCCTCCTGTTGTTTTCTGCTAGCTTTTGTTTTAGATTGTCAAATCAAAGGACTGTTCCTTCTTTCGTGAGAGAAATGCTCCAAAAAATTTGCAAAAGAATGACCTTGACATCCTATTTAATCACCTCCAAATACCACATTTCATGCCATCTACGACAATATTGCTTAAGACGTCAGCTGTAACTGAGTGTCTCCTACATCCCTGTTCATTTTTTGCTCTATTCTTGCATTCATTCTAGCTTGCACTGGGAGCATGAATGTTTTTGGGATGCCATTTATTACTAAATGTAATAAGTTATATTTTGGAGACCAAACCCTGACTTGCCTTTATCTGCTACCACAGTTATGTTACATGAACACTGTCATCTGGTATCTAATCAACGATGCTGTCACTTTTAATTTTTGTTGTGGAAAAACAAAACAAAACCAACCCAAAACCTGAAGAACATTTGGCATTCTTTTTGTTCTTTAAACTTCATTAAAGTTCACTGCTCACTACAGGTACTACAGCTAAGAAAATCATAAAGCAATATCAGATACCTGTGATTCCTGAAATACCCATCATCTAATAAGAAGAATATATGTGTGATATATTAGTAAACTAACCCAAAGTTTTCATGCACACATCATTAATTTAATCTTATAGTTGGGTAAGTGCAACTAGAAAGGGCATTCAGTTTGCATCTAAGAATTATAAAGCTAGCAGCTACCACAGGGGCATACTTGATCAAAAGGATGGTAACAATTCCATAAGCAAATGTACGGTTTTAGCCAGCTTTGCTGTCCTGGGCATTCCCTCTCTGCCTTCTTTCTCCTCCTATTTTCTCTGCTAGTATCAACATATTTAAATGTGTTATTTACATCTTAAGTTCTGTGCATCTCATCACAATAAAGGAGAAAACACAATAGCTGCAATTGAGTTATTTACAGAATGAGGATCTGTACAGACATACTAGGACTGTCCTGCACTTAATTTCCTGTGATGTGAGGCAGAATTTAATAGTTTTACTAGCAAAGCACACATTACAGTGGTAGTTTCATCATACTGTTTTTGGCACTAAAGTCAATATCTCTATGATATCTCTAGATTAGGTGGCATTGTGTTAGTTCTTATATGTTAGTAAGAATCTGCTTATTGCTGCTTAATATATGATGAGGCAAGATTATGGTTTATTGAAACCAGTAACTGTTTGCAGTGGGCTGTAACACTAAGACATCATAAAGGTATTATAAAGGAGAAAAGGAAAAAAAAGAGTGAACGACACCCCCATTTAAAAAAAAAAGTTAGGAAAATCGTACTGGTAAAATATCAATGGTGACATGACAATAAAAAATTTTGCACACTTAACACATTTTAAATTATAATTCTCTGCTTCCAGCATTTCACCTTAATATTGTAGCATCTATCTTCGAAGCATTGTTTTTAGGAACTATAGTTCCAAAGCACTTAGGATCTTCAGATATTTTTAATCAATTCATATAAGTACCTTTTTTGCATTCTGAATTAATAAACTCTTTGGAACATTTGCAGTAATATAAATCTCTGATGTCTCATTTAATTGTGTAACTGATCCATATATTTATTTTATAATTTCATAAACCCATATTGTCTAGTTGTTTCATGGAAAAAAAAATTACTGTAATTGGGTTTCTAACCAAATGTATTTGGTGTTTACTTAAAACATTAAAAAAATATTAAGGAATATCAGCTACACTCAGAAGAAACATTTTAACATAAAAGTGGGCTCAAAATAGATTCGGAGTAGATTGCAGACAACCACAAGGATATTGTGATTTTTGAAATATGTGCAATGACAGCTGGTAGCACAGAGCTTTAGTTTTTATTTAATTGTTGCATTTTATTATCCAGAACCATGCATGACTCAAAGTTTTCCATTTCTTAGCCTGAAGCTAGAATTAAGATCTTACTCAAAAAGAGGTCTCTGTTTAGGTATATTTATCAATCTACTTGGCTACTGTCCTTCTAAAAAACAATGGAATTATTGAGGAGTTTAGTATTCTACCTACAAGGTTTTTTTCTTCTTTTCCACTTCTACTGTTGGGATATGATGTTGTTGTAACCTTAGAATAGCTGTGGTCTTCCAAACTCTTAGCTTTATTTAGCAGCAGTTAGTAGTACAAGGGCATGACATCTCATAATAACTCATAAAACACATAAGAATTTCTGACTATAGTAATTATAACTCCCATGTCTTTTATGTCTTTGGCCTATTGTTTTTAAAACAATAGTTTTACAAACTTAAACTCTTAGTAACATAAACTTTTCCCCTCTTTTTCAGTCAGATTTTTTATGCATTTGTTTCTTTCTAATGATGCTGATTTTTTTGTTTGGTTTTGGTTTGCTCATTTTTGTTGTGGTTTGGTTTGTTTTGGTTTGTTTTGGTTTGGTTTGGTTTTTGGTTTTTGTTTTTTTTTTCCTTGCCTTATCACTACAGGACAAGGATGTCCCCAGAAAAATCTTTCATTTACATGATTTCAGACAACTCACTTTCTATGTCGAGGATGGCATTTTACAAGGCTACTAATTATATATCATCTTAACGGTAACTTTTAAAAATAACAACTGCTGAAATACTTTCAGCTCTGCTAATTTTACTGCAGAGAAATCACTGTCTTCTAACTGATGTTAAAAATGGTCACCTGGGAAACAGACTAACAGTGTTATTGTAAGACTTTCTACTGTGTAACTAATACAGCATAAAAGAGACTTCTCTTATATTTATTTAATAATCATAAAAGCTCAGATAATATATAGCAAGCATCAGGAACACAGATCATTTTCTGTATGCTGTATGACAATTACGTTACAATTTTTCTTTGACAAATGAAAGATTTCAGAGAGTCTTTTCCCCGACATCACTTGTTTTACAGGATTTTAATTTCTCTTACCATGCAGGGTATTTGATGATGGTGGCAGATGGAGAAAAGAAAGGGCAATACTAGAACCCTTAGTTATATACATCCATTGAAAAATTTGTCTTGCTGGGAAGAGTTACATATCTATCAACTACTCAGGCAAAAAAAAGTTGTTGTGTCTTCTGCTTTTTTATAATCTCTTTCCCCATCCTTCTTTCTCCTCAATCACATTGTACTTGTTTCCTATGGATGCACTGGCCAGAGCAATCTTCCTTACAAGCACTGTACACAGAACCTGCCAGAAATCCTTGGCATTACTATGCTTTACATAATGACAACAGAGTGCTAAATTGTTTGGCTGTAATACCTTCCATCTCCTAAACAACAATTATTGTTTTCATAAAACGGGGAACTACAAAATCTCCTTTGTAACACCAGTACTGAGTCTTTTTGTTGAATGACCCTCACCATTCCTTTGCCACTGAAGCAAAATATTAGAAAACTGCTATAAACTTTTTCTTTTACGCTATGAGATGGGGAAGAGTATATGACATAAAATTGTGCTATTTGCTTCCTGCACTCAGTTTTCACTCCTGCTAATCCTGCTCCAATTTATATGTGATAAAATAAGGATTGGAACAAATTTTCAATGTGCAGAGATACAAATGGAGATTTAAACAAAGATGACAAAGTAGAGAATATGGAAACAAAATTTGGTCAGGTCACCGTTATGGAGATGGACCCAGAGTTAAACAAATGTTCATAAGTGTATAAAATCACCAGCATTACAAGCCTACACATATCATTACTCCTGAATTCTCAGTAATGTAGCCATTTGCTAAATGATCCAGTTTGCACCAGAGGTGGTATCACAAGTCAAAGCCAGGAAGTCGTTCATCAAGCTTTAAGAGTAAGAAGGAATATTTAACAGAGCGAATTCACTTTCTGATTGTCACAGTGTGACAGCATCTGTTGTGGATATTGTTAGTAACAGACTAACTACAGATTGATACTCTGATGGGGAGTTGATGGCAAGAAGTTTAACACGTCTTTGAAAAACAATTAGATGACTAAGACTAACGTGGTAGATACCACACTCTAACTGCTGCATCAACAGAGAACCCACTCAATTCAGATGGTCAATGTTGGTTCATGTCTTCATTTCAGACCTTAAGACTTTCCTTTCAGTGCCTTGGAAAACCAGAGGTATGAAATTTGCATTGTATAAAGAGAATACAGAATGTTCGAAAACTCATCTTCAATTGCAATTCTACAATGCCGATGACCACAGTAATTAAATGCGTGTAAATCTCTGGCACAGCTACATTTTTATGTGGGTTAAATCTCATAATTAGAAGTGCAACTATCTGAAATTCACCAGAGGATGCAAATCTTTAGGTGAAAAGTGAACCCACAAAGATGAACATTTCATAAAAAACCTGTACTAATTTATGATAACTTCTATTTGAATTAAATTAAAGCATTTAATAGACTTGCTTTACAGTGTCATCATTTTCTCTTGCTGCTAGGTCAATGTGAATCTAGCTAGACACTAATAGCTGGATTCTATTCTTTTATCACCAAGAATAATAAGATATTTCTTTTACTATACTTCATCAATTGCTGAGATGAAAATGATGTTCATTTAGCTTAGAGAAAATAATTATCTTTGAGAACTGCAAGTCAACTAGAGTATCGTAGCCATGTCTACATACTGCTCACTCCCTTCCATTTGGAAGGAATAATTTTATAATCTGGCACAGTTTTGGCCTCAAGTCCAAAATTAATTGCATTTTATGTAATCTTTTGGAAATAGACCTGTGGAAGTAATGTTCAAAAATGTTAAATGTCTTAGGTTTCGGCTGTCAAAGATGGGTCTCCACTGAAGTCATAATTGCCAAAGAGACCATTTTCAACCAAACACTTAACAGCAAAAATGTGTAATGGCATTTTAATTATTAGAACTCTAAACAAAGGTTCATTCCGACTCCATTAACCTCAGCTTGAAGTGGAATAATCCACAGACGTCATCAGGAAAGGAAGCCAAAGAACATAGTTGGGGTCATTCATTCTATGGATCTTGAAAGAACTCTATATTATGTACTAAATGAACACTATTTTGTTGATTTGCCTCTTACTTTAGACAAATGCCCTTTTCGTTTTGGCTTGAATCCTCTGCTAGGCATCTTTACTGACTGCATGTGAGACTTAAACCTGTTCTGCATGCCTTCTTTATTTATATAGACATCCACTTATATATATAGAATTGATATGAATATGTATTAATTTTTTTCTGATGGGTCTCAGCATATGAATAGCATATGGAACTTCACCTAAGTGTTTTTATTTAGTAAATTAGCAAAACGTCACTGTAAATTTGAGAAACTTTTTTTAAGAACTGGAATTTAATGAAACGAAGGAAAATAACCGGCGAATCACATTATTAATTCAATTAACTATGGTCATAAGTACAGAGATATTCTAAACGTCATCAGTTCTACACAAAACAAAGAACGTTAAAGGTAAGTGTACCTGCATCAGGCTAATGCAGCAAGTCAGTACCTACCTCAAGTTAAATCATCAGTGTTGAATATAGCTTAAATTAATTATTACTTTAACACTATCGTGAAAGCTATATTTTCTCATTCTAGTATTTACAAACTTATATTGTAGTATTTGATAAGACATTTCAGTATCTGATTTTTAAATACATTAATCATACAGAAATGCTAGTGTTGTCTCCAAATGGGTTCCAGTTTCTTCATACAACATATGCCATGCTATCAATGGGTGTAAAAATCAAAACAAAAGAAAACAAACTGAAATCATAGGTATATGTTAAAATAATATGGAGATAATTATTTTGTTCATAAATAAAAACTTAAGAAATCCTAACTTTAAGAGGCTGAAAGTGCTCCATGAACCTTCTAGAAGGTTTTCACGTACAAACTAGCTAGAGCTCACAATATAAATGCAAGGATTGTTTCATGTTTATTGAAGTACTAATATTTCTTGTTCATTTTCTTCCTTCTGTCTGCCCACTGCGCATTATGAATTGAATGCTAACTACTACTTTTTGCTTTTTAAACCATTTTGGACCTGTGAAAATTTAGAGTTGAGAATAATTACTCAAGTTTATCAACAAAATGGAATTATTGAAATGGAATACAGCAGACTGCCTCACAGAAAAGATGACACAAAAGGAGCTCCTTTGAGTATTGCTTTAGCGAAGCACTCAGCTACATATTTTATCTTAATTCTGTCTTCAACTTCCACTAACTTCAAGAGATGAATATGCACTTGACTGCTTTGCTGCACAACAACAGGATTAGTCCAGTGCTTGAAACAAAATGTGTTTATGGGCCATACAAAATACAAGTTATAGTGTACCTGAGTATGTCAGACTGTAACTTACGCGAGTCCAGAAGCAACTCAGTGAGCTGTGCAGCTGCTGACAAGGCAGAAAATGATAACTTGTTCAAGTGTTGCAATGTAAATTATTCCAACTCATGAATCCAAGCAATTAAAAAACCTGCATGCTTCTTTGCTTAGGCTGAAATTCCCTAGGTAGCTGTAACTGTTTCTACACGTGCTGCACAAACTGCCAATGTCTGAACAGGTTGATAGTGGTCTTCTTTTAAGCCTTATTGAATCCAGGAGCTAGGGAAAACAGTGCTGAAGCTTCCCAGAAGTCTCAACCAGAAGTCCTCCAAAGGCTTCCAATCATCCTTAACACAATTTCAAGCGGTTTCTCTCTGCTAAAAGCTGTTTGCAGTGATGTAAAATGTTCTCTTTAAAGGAACTAGTGTCTAATCCTGGAATAAGAGATCATGCCCTGTGAATTCATGCAGGCTTTTGAATGTCCTGAGGATGAGACTTTGGCGTCTGATGAGAGAGATTCGGCTGTGTCATGACAGGAACACCCGAGTACACATACCCACAGGTGCCTGGAAGCATGTACAGTGGCTTGGGAGCTGTGGCAGCCTGCAAGGGTTTTCAGAATGCTTCTTTTGGAGATAGGTGGAATTACAAGAATAGATAGTGTTACTTGAATTCCCCACATGTAAATGTGAGTAGTAGCATTTCCTTTTACAGATATTAGAAGATTGTGCTCTAATACTTTGCAAAAAATGATTGCTGTTGATTCCCATTCTCATCAAGTGAGTTTTGCGGCATTATAATAAGAATTAGAAAAAAAAGTAGGTCATTGATACTAAAATCCACTTGAAAAGTCATATCTTTATTATTTCCTGATGCTTAGAATAAAAGGGTTGGTAAATGGAAGTTGGACTTCACTCCAGTATCCAGGAATGTATTCAGACAGGCAAAATACAACTTGTGAGCAGTTACACTGTCTTGCACACCTGAGCAGCTGAAAAAGTTCTATCTTAGTAAATGATTCAGCATTTAGTTTCCACTATATTGTTTAGTAGAAGTTTTCTGTGTTTTAAGAACTAGAGACATGAAGAAAAATACTATCCAGTTAAAATTACATATAAACCCTAAGCAAGTTGAGTTTATAAATGAACAATCAAGAGGAGAACATATAACTGTATTTGTCTTAACTTTCAAACAAAGTTTGCATGTTCACATTACTGTGAATCTATATATTTGATTCCTTCTTACTACATCTAAGAATCCATCCTCCAAAACTTCACTGCTGCCACGCTGCCACATATTCATTTCTGATATGGCTTACAAAACTTCAAGGTGTATGATAATTAAAGCGTAACTATATAGCCACATGTACTTCCTTGAAACTTGTCCACATGACCAAGGAAAACACGTGATTTCTTTTTGAGTTTTATCCTATGCAGAGAATTGAATTAAGCAGATACACTCTTGCTAAGACTTAGATCCATTTTTAAATTGATGGCCTATTAAAAATGGATATAAGGCAAGCTGGTAAAGCATAATCAAAATATTTTCAAGGTTTCTTTAAGGAAAAGTTACAATCTCACATACACCATATTTCCAGAAGCAGTAAATGCCCTACAATTAGAGTTATGGTGAGAACATGTAACTGCTTAATCCCAGAAATCCCTACCAAGCTATCTTTCTCATTTATAATGGCCTTTTAAAATCTTTCATGCAATTAATCTTCCCCACACACTGTGTTCTTTCAGTTTTTACTCACTAGTCACAATTACATTACCTCCAGGAAACAGTGAGTTTTCAAATTAAATGCATATACAGAATGAAAACATCACCCACACCAAATATTCTACTAGAGTTTAGAAACCCTGAAAAGTCTAATAAATCTTATTTGCTTCTTGTTCTTGGTCACTCATGGATAGCTCCTGTAATCTACTCAGTCTGCTGGTTACCATGCTCATCATACCCCACTTTCCACACCCTTGGTCCCTAGTTTGCAAAGTCATTTTTGTATTTTGGCACAGCTTCACAGAGGAACTTAGGATCTGTGGTGAAGTGCACCTATGTTTTTATTTTTTATCCTGGAAGCACAACATCAACCATATCTTTCAGGTGATGCCCTGAATAACCTGCAGTACAAAGCACCTCAGAACAAGGTGCAAACCAGTCACCCTGCTGCAGGAGTCAGCAGTGAGCACTGCAGATGGTCTGACACCTTTCTGGCTGAAAGAATGCCTAAGTCTTCTATGCAGTTACCCTGGCATACCCGTTCATTCTGGTGAGAAGTGATCCGGGGAAAGCAGGAGATCCTACATTATGTCAAGTAAAGAAATGAACCCGTGGATTTTCAGGTAGGTTTCCATATGTTCTTATTACAAAAAAATATGATCATAACCCTGTCTGTGCATACTCCTGTAGGTACACTACAAACATACTACCAAATCATGCCTTCCCTCCTTCTCCTCGCAAAATACATGGAGAAATGTCTCATTTATGAACTCCAAAATAGTTGAAGTCAAGGGTTTCCTTAGTCTTCCAATTTCCTAGGCAAGTGCCAGGATCCTTACGTCTGTATATTGGGAGTAGCTAATGCACATTATGATGAGAATGATATTGTCTCTGCTTTGGCAAGCAGTCACCTAGCACTGAAATCTGCAGTTTTTCCTGATTTCTAAGGCTGCAGTGTTACAACACTGAAAGCTGTGATAACTCTGGGATACCTACAGGGTCATAAAGGAATCTGGTGCCAAAAAAGGACAACTTTAGTTCAATCACAAAACAGAAACTTACATCTCCCCTGCCTATCCTAAGAACTAGAGGCATGGAAATCTGTACAGTGCAAGGAATGGTGGGGGCGAAACTGTGCCAACTGGTGCTTTCTGGGTTTCTAATGAAGTCAAAAGCCCTTAATAGTTTCGAGAAATGTCCACACATTATTTTATTTTTGCTAGATAATTAGAAACAGTTGCTCACTTAATATTTTTATTTAGACTTCAGTGTAATCTTGAGCCAAATGCATCATTGGTGTAATTCCACTGACTTCATCTAATTATGCCAAGTCTGAAGCTGTTCTTTTGTAATTGTTTCCTGACAAGACTTTTAGAAGACTCAACTATGAAGCAATATTTATAGCGATTGCCGCAAGTGCAGATTCAAAATTATGGTATTGTGTTAAAAGCTAGAGACTTCTGGTTGAGTAATCAAATCTCTTTGTTACAAACATAATCATTTGAGTCTGACTCACTTTGTTCTATTTAAAGACTAACTGAAGACCTGCAATATTGAGGGTTCACTTCAATAAGCTGGTATCACACTTTTCATTAAAGAAACAGAATGATATTACACTTTGCTTGCAATTTATAGTGCTAGGAAAGCACTTTGTTGGATGTTAAGAGTTCTCTGTAATTTCACAACTCAAATCCAGATTTTTGTTATCATAAAAATGCATCTTTGTATTATTTTACTGCCTCTATGCTTCTTCACAGATAGATAGAAGAGCCAGCCATCATCCCTCCCCTGATGGCTATAAAGGATGAAGTACAAAAAATGAAAAATCTTAAAAGCTCCTAGATGTTGCTGGTGACCAATACTGCCATCCAATTTGCTAAGCTTAAACCACAGTAAAAAGGATGAAAGAAATTTTAACAGGTCAGGTAACCAAACAATAGAAAACCATCAGGAAATGCACTTAGGCCACCTCTTCCCTTGGTCAATCAACTCTATTAATCAAAATATTAAAAATAGAACAAGAGCAGAGTGTTAAATACAGTCTCTTGCGATCTCCCTCCTTTAAATCAGAACCCTAAGATCTGGACATTCATCCTTGTCTTTGATCCAGAGCAGAAAATAGCTTGTTTTCTTAAAAGCAATCAACGGTGCGTAAGGCTTTTCCTTTCAAGCCTCCAGCCAATGTCAGTGAACCAATCTTATTAGATTTATCTATTAGAGGGATGTCTGCTGTGGAATAAGTCAACCATATACTGTTATACTTAGAATAGCATCACTTTTCTCTAATGCAAAAGACAAGGAAAATGGAAGAAGTGATAAAAAAATTAAGAACAACCAACTGGTGCAAGAAGTGCTGTCTTTAGTAATCCAGTGTAAAGGCACCCATAACATGGCAGCTGTCTCCTGAATTTGAAAAGCTTTGTAGCAGAAACGGTTCAGGAAAAGGTTTTTATATAGTCGTGTATTCAGTGACAGTGAGGCTAAGAGACTGTATTTTATTTACCTTCAAAAATGCTGCTATCTGCTCCCAGGTAGTGAAGAGCTAGAAGTCATCCCAGTTTTACAAAGACAGAGTAAAAATTTAATAATAAAATCTTCTTATACTATGAAGCCTAGCAATAGTGTGGAGTTTTACAGCTTCAAACTGTGCTACTTATCAATACTAACAGGATAATTGAACTGCATTTTAAGAAATAGGTAATGCTTGAAATCTGCATCTCAGACTATTTGCATTTGAGACATACATACATTGATTAAAATTTCAAATAGATAATTCTTTAAAAAAAAAGTACCTAGTGACACAAAAATACTGTATTCTGTTGCGAAGCAGCTTTAAGAACACTTCAGGAAGTATTTTGCAAGATTTGCAAATAATACACAAAAAAAGTCTGTGGAGAGAATTATCCCCTCCTAATATAACTCATCCTAAAAGTTTGGAATCCACTCTCTTCCCTTTCTGAAGGCCTGCAGTTTAGCTGCTGCTGTAGACTCACACTAAGTCCTAACTTAGTCCCTGGAATTAACCATTACATGAAGGTAGGGACAGGCCATTTTAGCCTTTGAAATAAGAAACAGGTGCTTGCCTTGCCTACTAGTATAAATTGGAAGGTTTTGGTCTAAACAGAAATTGAAGTGGTGAATTGTAACTATTACACATAAAGAAATTAGCAATACAGAAGGCTAGTAGTGTTGTATCCAAACTGCCGCAGCAACCTCAGGTTAGGACCTGGCAGCCAAATGATCAAAAATGGACTCAAAACAAAATCAAACACAGTAAACTATTAGGAAAGGAATAGATAACAGAACAAAACATTGTGCCACAGTAAAAAATGTGTGATATTAGAGTATCTTGTAAAATGCAGGTCTGATGTCCATCTCAAAAAGATTCACAGAAGGCAACGACACTTATGAAAGGTATGAAACGGCATGAGAATGAGAACTAACCAAGCATATTAGAGCTCTTCCCCTTGGAAAACAAACAAAAAAAACCCCACTACCTTTTTGTCTAACTCCTCCTGTGTTTATCCCTAGAAATCACTTTTTGGCCACTGACTGTGACTGACACTGAACTACCTGGATCTTTTTTGTGTGTGTGAGCTTTGCTCATTCTTACAGTGCAGCTGATATAACCCCATTTTCTGCTCCTCCTGTCTCCTCAGATACCCACTCTGCTACTCAAGCATGTTCTGCAGCTTGCATTTTCTTTGCTGAGGCATCTGCAGTCTAAGCTAGCAAGTTTAAAGACAGGTCTTGCAGCACAGTGGATTCACACAACAGAAGCGAATAGAGTGGAAGTGATTAGTTTTTAGTGCTGAAAATTCTAGCTTAGTTTGAAATATAAGCATATTTGACAATAGTTTTCCTGATCCAGGTATGACTCCATGAGTGTTCTGGCACAGGGCAAGCCAGATGACCCACTGAAGCACTGCTGACTGCTTCTACACTAAGCGGTTTCTGAGACTCGGGTCTTTGCTGCAATGCTTTTCAGTAGTTGACCCTTTCTAATGTCCTGAAAGCAAACCAGAAAGCAGCAATAGTGGCCTGTCCAGGAGTCATAAATATGTGAAAGTTGTCTAGCTAGATATAATTCCCTGACCACATTTCTCTCACGTGCCCCGTACTGCCAAGTGGCACCAATCCCTAGTGCCATTTATTGGGAGTTAAGGGTACTCAAGGCCACAGCATTCTCAAAAGGTGTTTAGAATTCATCCTGTGCAAAATTGAAATCAAATACCAAAAAATTAATCTTCTCTCATTAGACCTTGGAGAATTGTCTCTGCAATAAATTGCAAGCAAAGACTACAAAACAGGCTGAGCTGTAACAGCAAAATTCTCCAACATATTTTCCTGCTGCCCACTCCCCCATCACACAGATTGTAACCGTTTCAGGAAAGCTGTAAACAGTATTTAATTGCTTGGGTGGGATTTGCATTCTAAATGTAGAATTAAAAATCTCTGTTTCACTGGTTAGACACTCAAAAAGCATTTTGAAATTGTGAACACTCATCGCCTTTCAGCATAACAAAAGCTTTAAAGGCACAGTAGTCATTTTAACACTATCTCAAATATCCTTCTCTTATTCCAGAGGGCAACAGTGGAAGGAAAGAGCATTTGTTTTTTTCATTAGGGGATCACACAGCTGTGACAGTTAGAGTGACGTGAAGGCCAGCAGTGCTTCTCAGCTGTGTGATTGCAGACACCCTGAAGAGCATTTACCTACTTTCCAGCTGCTTGTCCTTTTTTTACAGAAGAAGGAAGAGGGACCATTCTATCATTAGTTCCCATTATGCTTTATAACTGAATGAGCCAAATTGCACATTTGGTGATTCTACAGAAAGAGAGTAATGAGGCCAAGGAAATCAGCAGGAAAGGTACAACAATATCAAAATGTGACACAAACCTTCAGGCTACTCGCCGATTATCTAGGGCCTGATTCTGACAATGCTGAGTTCAGTAGCTCTTTCTTCTGGCTAGTCAAACATTCACAGCTGGGGTCCCCTTGTTCAAAGTCATTAAGGATCGAGCTACTACTATCAGAAAATGCCCTGAAGGCCACTGATCTCCGCATTTCAAAGTGTGTGGACTTCTCTATGGAAGAAAATAAGATTTTTGAAGTAGGTTCTCTCCTCCGCATCTCAGTTAGGACCAAGCTCATGGCTGTAGGAGGGGACCTCCACAGATTCAAAGATGAAAAAGTGATAGAGATGGTCTACACTAATTTGAAAGAGGTTTCTCTGTGGAGGTTTTGCAAAGAAACACACACACGGAGTGCAGGAAACATGAAAAAGGCAGTCATTTGTGTATTTGCGTTGCGTGAGTGCTGACTGTACAATTTCTAGTATTCACCAGCCATCATTATAAACTAACACATGACATGAGGGCAACTGGCGGGGGGCGCAAGCTACTCTGTGACTCTGAGGTAGCAAGCCCTGCCTCAAACCTCACACACAGATTATGGGGTTAAAGCACAGAATCCTAGCTCCTGTTTCCCATGGCTCCATCAGCAAATCAATCCCTGGAACTTTGTTTTTTTCTGTCATTGCACCTACCATCCCCAGGTGGTCAGACTGGTGGGTGGCTGTACTCCAGAGAGTGAGGGAGAAGCTGGGATGCAACACTGGTGCTGTGGGACATTTCATCTGGTAGGACACAGCTCCTTGTTGCAGCCTGGCACTTTGACCTTTCCCTGCTGTGTGTTATACTTATCTTCAGTCGCATACTCCAATACACTATTGCCTTAGGCAGACACTTCACAGGTTTGCAAATATGGTTAGAAATATTCTCCTCCAGAGACTATTCCATATCTCCTGCCGTTACTGTTCTGGCACTCCCAATGCAACTTGACATGCTGCAGATAGCAGCCATGAACATTAGATAGTTCGTGCATACTCACAGGGAAGTGATACTGCAGAACTAGTAAAAATGTTTTTTTAAACACTTAATTTAATGCAGCATTTAAGCTTCTCTGAAGATCTGACCATCAGAGAGTGACATAACCACAAACACAGACTGGTAGAACATAAACTTTCTCTGTAAGTTATCTAAGGGGCAGAACGCAGCCTGGAATCACAACAGGCAATCACACAGATGTCTCTTTGCACATGGCCAGGTGGTTGCTTCACTGAAATTTTCACCTTTATATACGTATATGTAATAGTTTCTTTTGAATTAAGGCGCTGAAAACTACTGATCTCAATTTAAAGGCGGTTGAGCTATTTTGCAGTCTCACAGGACAACCACGCAACTGCAAAAAGCTTGTGTGGGTTAGTTTTCCGGTTTATTTCATTATTTCTCAGACAATTTGATGCATAATTAAAAATGAACGTAACAGGAATTCTATATTTCTATATCACTTTAACTAGTTAAAAGCCGTAATGTTGTTTCTAGATAAAGATCCTAAAATGTATTTTAGCACAAGTTGTGAACATATTGCTATATTTGTGAAAATGTGAAAAAGAGTTGGTTTTTTTCCTCTCTATATTTATTAAGCTTCTTTTCTTCTTCTTTTAACTAAAGATCCAATAATTAATTCTTTGTTCCCATTATATGCCAGTGACCTGCACTTGTAGTGCGCAGATTCATCATTTCACTTGTTAGAATAATTAAACACCTGTGAAAGCAAAACTAACTCAAAACACATTTCAAGGAAAAAAAAGTTCCTAATGTGAAAAGATTCCTTCAGGGATCAGAAGTTCCGATCCTACGTATAAGGCAAGTTGCAGAGAGTGAAGCCACATAAAACTATGTCTTTATCATATTATGATTTTTTTAAAAATTGCTGATATGCTGTTAAAGGAAAGTCTTCAAAGTTTCTGATAATGTAGAAGAAGCATTAACCATTACGCTTGCAATTGCGTTTTTGAAAATTTTCTAATAAAATCTACAGTGGTCTATGCTTGTGTCTGAAAAATGTATTAGGCTGATATCAAAGTAATCTCTGCAAGTATTAATGTTAAAAAACATACATATTTATGAATATCAAGAACTTATTTTTCACTCTGCTTCTATATGTGCAGAAAAGTAGAAAATCAAGAAATATTTCAGTTAGTTTCTAATCCCTTTAACAGTTAAATAACAGCATCGTCCCAGCTCTCTGATGCCCTGTTCACAAGGGCACAACGTACTTCTGTTATGAAAGATGATAGATCTGGTAGCTTGTTTGCATTTGACAAGTATTTCCCAAGGGACAAAGCTCCTGGCAGAGACAGAGAAGTAAAAATTTAGTACTTCAAATGACAAAGTAGTAGTAGTAGTAGTAGTAGTAAAAGAAACACAATTATTTGAAACTACCAGTTACAAGTATCATGGTAAGATGGAAATTCAATGAAGAAAATGTAAAAGTCAGTGACGAGGAACAGACTTGTTATTTTGACTTAACAGCAAAGTTTTACGTTTGAGGATCATAAGGCTTATTGCCCTCATTCTGACATGAACATGGAGCTCCATCAGCGTATGTCTCCATTCCTGCAATAAGCTCACACATGTAGATTCCCAGCATAGAAAGCCTTAATAAGTCACTGACACTCTGCACAGTCATCTGCTTATGTAGAGGTCATTGCAGAATAAGGACCTGCATGCTTAATCCCCCTCCGTTTGATAGCATGTATTGTTGTCAATATATGTTCCTTCCCTGGCAGAAAAGGTAAGACTCTAAATAAGATAACATTATGCAGAGTCCTTAATATTACCTGAGTACCTGATTTTCTGTGTCAGCTGCAGCTTCAGGATTTGGGGGCTTCATCAACACCGCTCATCAGAAATCAGACAGGAAAAATTGAGGATTTTGTCTTCCTGTGAACCAGACTCAGTCAAGCAAAAGAGATGACATGGAGCATACCTAATTTTTGAGGAGCTCACACTCACATAAAATCTTTCTATCATGGTTTTCATCAACAACAAACACCACACAAAGTATTCCTAGAATATAAAAATGGAGACTACTTCAAAAGATAAATAGGAATTCTGCAGATAAGAAATCTAGATTATGATGTCCATCAAATAAAATGCTTGAGGATAGCATTTGTAAGATAGCTTGAGTGAATACTTTTTCACAAGGTGCACTTACTAATGGTTCTGTTTATTGAAATAAATGTAAGATGTTTTGAAGAAAGTTCATATTTCTAAAATGCATCAGGAGTTTCAAACATAAGATATGCTCTAATATCCATTTGGTAATTGTTATTTTTAAATCACATTTCTCAGTTTTAGGATTCACGTTATCTCCCATGTGTCTAACCCCCAAAATAGCTGAATAACCTAGAGCCCAATCCTGAAGCTGCTATTTTGGGCAGAGTGATTTACAGGGATGAAATTCCATGGAGTTTTCATATGGATGTAACTGTAGAACTTTCCATAGTTTCATCATGGCCCAGCTTTGAGAAAGTGTTTGGACCAAGGTGTTTCCCCCAGCCTGGATTTTTAATTTGAATCTATGGTCAGCTGCAAAATATTCTAAAATCAGTGTAGCATTATTAATTTCCAGATGTTAACAAGTGCTGTATACACACAGAAAACATTTGTGAAGGCCACAATGGACAATATAGTGAGAAGATCCTGATATACTACAAATTGGAACCACTAAATCCACAGCTAGTGAAGTGTCATGCTCATTAGTCTGGTACATAAGCTACTAAGCCTTAATTCCCATCCCAAATAAGACAAGTTATATTGGATGTCTTTAAAATTGCTGCCCAACATCTGTTTTCAGGAATAGTAAAGGCATATCAACCCTGTATCTATTTCTTTCCACAGTGTAGATATACATGTGAACTAGCACTCACTATTCAGTGCCAGAACTTTAGAAGGTGACAATCAAGAGGGCAGAATATTGTGCTGTTACATCAACTACAACCTGAGCTCTCTGTCTGCACAGAAATGTTGTGCAAGTAGAGTATCCGCAACTGATATACATCTCAGAGAACACCAGTCTCTATGTTATTCCCATACCTTCCTTCTTAGATGGTCAAAATTGGTCATATTTCCCTTTACTGTGAAAAATGTAGTAGTTTTAGTGTTTTCACTTTAAACGTAGACCTACAGCCATGGCCAAGCAATGCCTGAGTTAGTGCTATAGAGGAAGTTCAAGGTCAGTCGGCATAAAGAACCCTGTTGTAAGTTTATAGATGGTCCTTACAGACCAGATCTCAGGCATGTTATCTGGGAAACGCAGGGGAGCCTACACAGCCCCTCATGACATTGCTGCAGTCAGCAGAACTCCATTTGCCAGCTCTAATGCCTTGTGTTTCTCAGATACTTGGTTAAATTCTCTCCTGCTGTAACTGTGAGGAACTTTCAGAGGCTTCAAAAAAACCCTGTGCTTACTTTGCAAAGGGATAAATTTGATGCCTGGAGAAGCAGTCACAAAAGCTAACATCAGGCCTTCCTCCTCGCAAGCCTTCCCTGTTGGCAGCGGAAAGAGAGAGACTTCACCAGAGGACAGTTTAAATCTATGCTCAACAGCTCATTAAAGAAATCTTTTTCTCTCCATTGACTATAAAGGGAAAACAGTAATTTTAACTTGCTGCATCCGAAGTTACCTTAATGCAAATGTCACCACCGTTATAATATTACCCAAAATATTGTGGTTTTATAAACCACTATACCTTGAAAATAATCAGAAAGTACCTGCATAAAAGGCTAGTCAAATGCTAGCGTGTGTGAAGTGTCTAATAAACTCTAGTAGTGCACACTTCAACCTCTTATAAATAGGAAAGCTAGTTCTAGAACACAGAACAGGAAAGAGAAATGAATATCTCATATTTGTTTAACTATTTCCAAAGAGCATCCACTAATTTAAGGACTTCCTTTTATTCTGTGATATGTTCATAACAAGGTCACCAGGAAAAGATCACATACAACTTCTTTGGTATTTAAAAATGGGCTAACGATATGTTATTTAATATTCCTTATATAATGAGACATTAGATCCAGATAATTCATTTGTACAAAGTCAAAAGAAATGAAAAAAGATGGGAAGGGAAACAGAAGAGACAGACTTTTTTAAATTACAAAAATGAAAATGTAATGTTCCAGAGGTTCACTGACTCCATGCAATTCTAATAATGTTATTATTGCTGTTATTTAAATTCAGAATTTGGTGCATAATCCTGATTAATCCATTTATGCGAAACTTCATAAGTCATAAAACAATATACTGTATTCCCATAACTGGACATGGGATATCACTCAATTAAGAATGGCTCGTGATACACAAGAACACAGATATTCAGTCAGTTAGGATACAAATATGGCTGGAAGACTGAAAAACCACCTCTGAGAATACTTGACTTCTGACTTTTTCTTCATTTTCAATCTGTCCCAGCATGTAAGGAGCTCTCTGGATGCAGACAATGCCCCTGTGCACTTCCCCACCATGTGCACTTCAGTCAAGTAGCAGCTCCTCTGCGTGCTGCTGTAGCTATCATACAGGAAAATGCTGCAGTGATTCCTATTGATTCTTAATTACCTTTTAAACTGTTACAACACACAGAGCACTGTCAAGGTCCCTATAAAAATCTATAGGGAGTCATAATAAAGAAAGGGATGGGAGAGGAATCCATGCCATTTTCTCTATGATCCTATACAATTCAATATCACCATCAGTAAGAAGTTTACCATTTTAGTTCGGATTTAGTTCAGCTGTGTGACAGAGCTTCTGCTGAATAATAAATGAAGAGACTTTCATTCAGACAAGGGACCACAAACACAAATCCTGAATTTCAGAGGCTCACATGAAGAATAATCAACTCAAACTTAGCTATATTAGCTATTATTATTATTATTATTATTAATAAAACATCTTTTTACAGGAGTGTGTGCTTTCTCTTCTGTGCCAACACATTGTTGTATGAACAACAATTTTTATTTTCCATTTTCTTTTAAGCACCAAAAATTCTAGGATCTTGTTTTTATACTTCAATTTACTTCAACTGAAAAGTAAAATGGTTCTCTTCTGTTCAAACAACATTGACCCTTTGCTGATATCTTTACACAATATTAAATGATTGAAATCAGTTCACCTCTTGACTAATATCTCTTCTCCCCACCAAGCAGATGTGTATGAAAAAATTAGAATCTCTTCTCTAAGGAAAAGCATTTACTTCAGAAAAGTGGTATCAAGAAGAAGTCAAAGAAAAAAACCTTGGCATATAGTTTTTTCAACAACATAATGCAATATTTCAAGAATGATTTATTCGCTTGGGCTCTATCTCTGTTTTAATATTTCGGTGTATATTGTAATGATGATCTCTGAATTTGTGGTTTCTGCCATGTTTCAATACAGGGAGCACTCACTGTATTCCTCTCAGATACAGCGAAAGAAAATGACTGAACTAAAAAGTCTTTAAAAAAAAATGAATTCTAAATAAATCTTATAGCTTACTAACAAGTGAAATATAGGTATGTTCCATAACTTCCAAACTGAAAGTTTGTCCTACAAGTAACATTAAAGACCATGTAAAGTTCGCCATCAGTACCCACATCTTTGAATCAACAGAGGACTCTACAGGGAGCAGAGTAGAGGCAGATGCAGAAGGACCACAGCAAATACCCAGCTCCTTCTGGATTCTGACTGCACTTTCCCATCCTGGCACTGTTTCTTGGGGTTTTTTTGTTTGGTTTGGTTTGGTTTTTTGTTGTTGTTTTTTGTTTGTATGTTTGTTTCTTTGTGGTTTTGTTTGGGTTTTTGTTTTGTTTGTTTTTTCTGTTTTTTGTTTTGTTGTTGTTGTTTGGTTGTTTTTCTGGTTTTTTGTTGGTTTTTTGCTTCAACCCTTTATCTCTGTCCATTTCCTACACCATCTCTCCAAAGTCCTGTAGAGTTTCAGCGTCATCTGACTCTCCTTCCCTTTTCTCTACTTCATTTTTTCCGATTATGTGCAATTCCCCTACAGAAGCAGTTTCAATAAATAAAGGAATACTGGTGTATGCTGTGAACCTATTCGGACATTCACCATTATCATACCATTAAACATATTACATTCCTTCTATTCTTTAATCTTATATGTGGTCTTCACAACATGGACTTTCTTGTGCTCTGTGTTAGCACAGTGCACAGAGACATTTTTTATTCGACTCAAAGGTATTTTCCCTTATCATTATCATTAATATCCTTTCTCATTATAATTAATAATGCTGATAGGAATGATAACAGTAATAGTGCAATCTAATAAAAGCAAAACATTCTCTAAAAAAAACGGTAAAACTCCAAAATATTTCATTACCAAGAGCATCATTTGGCCTGAAAAAATTAAGGATGTCTGAAATACAGACTGTTTAGCTTTGATCTTTCCTGAGTCAGGTACATTTGTTAAAGGAGAACACAGGGATTATAGCATTATGCAGGGGAAATTGTTCCTGTCCATATCCTCAAAAAAAAATCTGTTAAATACTTTTATAGAAGTGTCTTTCATTGTTCAAGTTGCTTAATAGAAGTTTAATTGTTGACCAGTAAATTCTAAGGAAGACTATGTTATTTTTGTACTTAATTGCATTCATATCCCTAAATTAGTTCATCACTAGAATGGCAGCTCATTTTTAGTAAGCAAAGCATCTGTTAAAACTGCAGTTAATTTCTGAAAAATACTTCTGAATGCAATTGAAACCAAGGAATCTGCAAAAGCAATGACAAACTCATAGTGCCACATTTAAGTCTATGAAGTTCACTGATACTAGCAAAAAATGGGTAGTATTTCCAGATGATGTCTTGACATTTAGGAAAGAAGCTAAATAGTTCTGAAGTCTGCATGGGCATTGTCCCTTCTCAAATATCCCAGTGATATTTTACTAACTTAATCCTAAACCTAATTTGATTCAGATCACTGCTGTCATGCTTAATAGGAAATATCTAGTACACAGAAATGAGGATCAGCTCTTTTAATGCTTGAACACTGTGTGTGAATCTGGAAGGATCTTTATTAAAAGTCTTGACTGAAATTAGTAATTGAAAAATATGTAGTAATTTGCTAATGAAAATTGCATCTCTTGTAACTAACTTTACCAACTCTTCTTAAAAACAGCAACAATGGTAAATAGTGTAGAAATACTACTGTATTGAATTCTATTGAATTGTAAACCTACTATTGGAATATTAGGTTTAAATGTATGGAAGAGGGGTGGAGCACAAATCCAAGAAACAGAAAGCATAATTCATTATGTTGAGTCATGAAAGAATATTGATTTAAGGTGAACAAAGCAGTCAACTCTAATCTGTTCTATGACTATCATGCCTATATCTGTGCAGTTCTGCTGCAATGAAGTTCCTGAATTATTACAAAGTTGTTGTATTCTGCAGACTAGAAATATCAGTGAGTATTGGACAATGTCTGGATGACTTTTTAAATGTACAGACACTAAAAAATAGAGATGTTTAACAGGGCAAACCATTTTACATCATAAGTCTCAGAAAAACACAGGTATTAAAGAATACTGTTAAGATTTTTTTGTATGAAAATTTGATAAAAGGCAATAATTTTTGGCTTGCTTGACTTTCCTTTCTCTTTCCTCATTTCCCCTTTCTCCTCATGACTTTTTAAGCTGAAACAGAATAATACAAAATATGTTTCTAAGTTTCTGTTTAAAAGAAAACAAAAAACCCCAAACCAAACCCAACAAAAAAAACCCCACACCATTTTTTTAAAATGAAAGAATCTGGACATTTCCAACAGCTTTTGGTCATTTGCCTCTTGCCATTGGTTCTTCTCAGTTAAAATCAGGTGGCATCTAAAAGGAACAAATGACGAAAACTCAACTATCAGCTCCCAGGTTTAAATCCAATAATTTTTATGCTAAACATATTTAACCACTATCAATAAAACCAGACTCTGATCTATTGCTTTTAGTCAGTTAGCTTTTAAAAAAAAGCTTATAAAGGTTCCATACCTAGACTATATACTGACTGAAAACTATCTGTGCTTTCTACATTCTCTATTCTACTGCTAGTGCAAACCTGTACTAGTACAGGATATTGAGCCCATAGCAATACTTCCTGTGAAGTAATACGTGAAAATGAAGAGTGGACTTCATAAGCATTAATTTTTTTCTTTTTATGTCTGCCAATAGCACTTCTGGCCTCCTTTCAGATGGAATGCATTCTTTGATGGTGTGCAGGAATCAAATATGACAAAAAGCAATTCCTAGCTGAATAGCTGACTTTGGAGGAAGATGTCTATCATACTAAACACATACGTGATGAGTTCTGTGTGAACTTGCAGTCAACGCCACACTAGATTTGTCTTTTCGATACAGCATAGTAGCAGTAGAAGAGAAAATAAACAGAGGATCTTCTCTACAGTAAGGTAATAACAGTAGGAAGTACAGGTTCTACACATTCTTCTGTAGTATCTTGCATTTGTTTATGGTAAGAAAAAATAAAAATACTTTCAGTGCAAAGTTTTAATCCAAGCTATTAGATTTTTGCCTCTAGGCTCTGTGACAGCCCAGTGGAAAAGTCTTAGGAGAGGGGCAGAGAACAGGAAACATTCACCAGAAGTCAGTGTACTATAATCTGTTATCCTGGTTTAGGTCAAGACAAAACAGATCAACATTCAGAAGGGAACATGGAACAAGTTTAAACAAAGCAGCAGCAGGATATTACCTCTCAAGATCTCCTCTGGTTTAAACAAAGCAGGATGAAGCGTGTTGAAAAATGTTAGTCAGAAATGCCAATAAAACTATGACTGCCCAAACAGTAAAAGGTTCCTTTTACTGTAAGAATTCTTTGAATTTTTGCACCTTTTGAAGAGTAGGCTAGTTTAAATCTGAAAAAGGGAGCCAATTCATTGCTGCCAGAACAGTAAGTTAATGTAATTGTATAGTAAAGCAACAAATAGTAATAAAGATAATAATACAAAAATTACATGTAAAGAAGAGCATGAAATTATTTTAAAAGAGGGTTGGTTGGTGGTTTTTTGTTTTAAAGAGAGCACTATTGGGATCCATTACTAGTAATACTACAGTAGTTTCTTTTTAATGGGAAAACAGTAAGTCTGAAGTACAAAGAATGAATGATAAAAGATGATATGTCTTGAAAATTTAACTGCCATGTTTTTTCTTTCAATAAAAAGTCTTGAATGTTTGATCTAATTCTTCTAATGACTCATTATACATCCTCCATATTTTATTGGCTGTCCGAAGTCCCAACATCCTGTCTTGAACAATTTGTGTCCACACCTAAGTGTCATTGAGAGGCATTTGATATATGATCATGCAGAAAGCTTTAGCTAAGGCCAACCGCAGTCTGCACAGAAGACTTTTGGACACACCACTTATCTACAAACACTTCCAATACCTTTGTCAAAGTCTGTCTAATTATCACTGTAGCTCCCATGGTTTGCCAGCATTGTGTGTCCAGGGATTAACCACAAAGGGACTTTGTTTCATTCTTTCCTAATAGCACTAGACAGTGGGATTTAAAAAAAGAATGAGAAGGAACTTGGGCAAAAGCAACCTTGTTCCCTCTGTCTATGCGTCTTCTTCCAGAATCTCTGTGTCCCTGGAGTTGGCAGGTGGCACATGTTGGCATAGGGGACACTTCCTTTCGCAGATTTGGTCTGCATGCACAGAACAATATGCTTTCTCTTTTTGACTCCAATTCTGGCACAACCTAGACTTTCCTCCATCATTGCTTTGGGTTTTGACATAAGAGAGCTCTCAGGTGCCCACTCTGTAGGAACCCATAGGCCTCACTAAGTAGTGACCTGGAGGGTCACTAAAGTTTTATACATTCTAGGGGAAAATAGGGGGCTGATGGTGTTCAGCTGTTGAATAAATCTTTCCCCTTGTCACTGACACAGGAGGCAAGCCATATGGCATCAAACCTCATCTGTGTAATTCCTAGCAAACACTAAAACCCTCATTTGGGTCAATACAAAATATTCCTCATGAGTGTTTTGGCCAAATCATTGAACTAGACCAGATGTTTGCAAACTTACACATTGTCACAGTGTTTACTTCTTTTACAGTCTCTGCACTCTTAATCTAACATGGTGATTTTGAAAATACTAGGAAATTTAGCCTATCCTCTTGCACCAATGAAGCTGGGAAAGGTACTTATTTCAATATGAGTCAGGTCTTTTTTTCTTTCCCAACATTAGATCTGGCAATGTTGGATCTCAGGCCCAAGGCTATAAAAAGGAAGCAGAGAATGCAGGCAGAATCACACTGTCATTCTGTCTTGTGCTTAAGCAGCAGTTGTGTTGTTAAACATGAGGCAAGCAAACAGTAAGTCCATGCTGACATACTGCTCAGTCCCAGTGAGACAATCCTACAAGATTCCTCCATGGCTCACAAGCCCTCTGTCCTACCTGGCATTCTGGCACTGATGTAGAAAAGAGATTTTGCTCCTGAAGACAATGTGGCATGATATGAGGGTATGGGGGTCAGACTACCTCTTTGTAGTAGTATCTTGAAGGACATATGTTGGAAATTAAAGTTGATCCAAATTGGCGTGCTCCAGAGTGCCATTTCACCTAGACTGCCTATTGTTAATAGTATGCCCTGGGATCTCTAGGACTTGGACAGCTCTGGCATTTCTCCCACACTGTACCAATCAAGTCACTCTTATAATGCCCCAGGAGTGATCCAAAGATCAGGCACAATTGAAAATTTCAGAACTTTACCTATGGACTTTCACAGTGGTACACTCGCAGGAGTGTAAATGCAATCACTGGGACACAAATGACTGTTTATGAACCTTATTGCTTCCTTGTTGTCCCTGTAGAATGTTACCACATATTCTATACTTCATTTTCAGCAATAATATCTAGCATACCTGACAGATAGGATTCTCAGTGCCTTCTTATTGGTACTTCACAGGATCCAATTTTCAGACAGCACATGCAAAGGTATTATAATACTTCAGCAGATTGACATGGCAATCAGTACTAAAGTTTTCTTTGGGAAGGAAAACAGAACAATGAAGGACAGATTATTAGAACTGCTGAGTGAGTCTGAGGTATTCTCTACAGTCAAGGGTGCCTAGACACTCTTCAGAGTTAAGTGTCTGTCAGGAAAGTGCCTTTCAAAGCAAAATCAATGAAACCTCCTAGAAGATCTCAGGCATTTTTGAGAGAGTATGTGGTGGAAAAAAACACAGAATCATTATGCAGTGCCTGTCACCACCATCAAGAGAAACAACTGACAACACTTTTTTTTCTGCATACACCAGACTGACCACATGTCAAGGTACACCACTCCAAACTCAATAAGATTAAGTTACTCTCTCAAAGCTTTAAAAACAACACAGTGGAATTCCCAATTAAAATGTTTAAAAGATACATTAGTTTGAGACAGCTGAAACTGCTGTCATGAATAGCTTGATAAATAAGACTACATAAGTTCTTTGTTTTCTGCAGTTAAACAACATATGTTTTCTTAACCATCTAGTGAAGTGCAACTATAAATATTAATACTAGGAAAATCTGCTTTGGTCAAATCCATTAAGCTTAAATACATATCCCTAGGGGGTTATTGGTTATCTCTTAGCCTGTCTTTGAAAGCTCATCATTAAATTTGTTGCCTGGGAAATCTATCCCACTTAACATGTTGGCCTGATTCAGGCTTTTGAGCACCCTATAGTCATTCAATTAGAACTAGTTAACATAAATAGGCTTTTAAAGAAAAAGAATTGTATAAGATTATGTAGTCCAAATTGTAATCCTGTTACTTAAGTTTCCTCATAGGAAAGATTTATTCTTACAATCTTAGCAAAACTCTATTGATAAAACACTTTATTTGGAAAAAAGACATAAAAATAAATTGCTTTGCTGGCCCACCTAGGATTAAAGCCTGAGGAATCAATATTCCTGTGTTTTATGTGCATTGTAGTTTGATAGCCATTTTTCTTTTATGCTACTGAACTGCATTTTGAAAGCTTTTTGTACTATTAACCCTGAGAAACAGGCCTTTGACTTCTGATACTGCCCTAGGAACCTGATTTCCTCCAGATTTAATATATTGATTTACAAGGCAACATAACATAGAGTGTCCTATTAAAGGAAAACAAATGTGATAAAATTTGTCAATAATTCTGCCTAGACCACCATATAAAGAGAAAATCACTTTTAGGAAGTGTGTCTCAAATAGAATTTTATAATCACTTCCATCTTGAACCTGAACAGAACAGACGAGAGCATTCTGTTCCTGTTTGGATTGCTTTGAAGCGGTGTGCATTGTCCATCACATCTACCTGGGACCAATGACTCAGTTTCACTTAAAAGTAATTTAAAGTGAATTAATACATCTCAGTGTGTTTTCACACTGTCCAGGTCGTTTCTTCACCCATAAACATCCAACATACTCAGTTCAGATTCCTAACCTTCTTTCCTGAACAGCTGTGTATCCAAGAACATCTTGCCAACAGTCCAAAAGGCCATTGAGTTCAATAACTGTATGATTACAAAAACTTTACAAGATTCAGAAAGGTGCACTGTGCTGACTGGGGCTAAAAAAAGCAGGAGAATGGGGTGAAAAAGAATTGAAGTGATGAAGAATTTTTAGCTACCCTGTTAATACTTGTTAGTCACCCACCTTTACTGCTGATCATCTTAGATGTACAAGAAGCTTCTAAACCACAGGAAAGACATACTATTTAAAGAACACAATGCCTTCATCAAAAAATCTTTATTCGACAAGAGCAATGCTCATAAATCACACAACATGGTTTCCATTAGCCAGCAAGGCAAATTCTCAGACGAGAAAGAGTTGGGTACTTTTCTGGTCTCGAGTTTTAAAATAGAAGATTATTCCTGCATGAAATACAAAGAGCACATATAATAAAAAAAAGAGTAACAGCCTTTCAAAATGATACATTTCTACTTCAGAAAAATAGCAACACTGCAATGCTAACCTCAGGTTCTGTTTATCCAAAGACTATAAAAAGCACCACTGCATGGAGATTACAAAAGCAACAGCTCAAGGCTTTATTATAGAATTTTCAAATCATTTCAGTTGGAAGAGACCCTCAAGGTCATCGAGTCCAACCAGAACCTGACTCTGGCACTAAACCATGTCCCTAAAAACCTCATCTAAATGCCTTTTAAACACCTCCAGGGACGGTGACTCAACCACTTCCCTGGGCACCCTGTTCCACTGCTTTACAACCCTCTCCGTGAATAATTTTTTCCTAATTTTTTTCCTGGCACAACTTGACACTGTTTCCTCTTGTCCTATCACTTGCTACTTGGGAGAAGAGACTGACAGCCTCCATGCTACAACCTCCTTTCAGGTAGTTGTAGAGAGCTATAAGGTCTCCCCTCAGCCTCCTTTTCTCCAGGCTAAACAGCCCCAGTTCCCTCAGCCGCTCCTCATCAGACTTGTGCTCCAGGCCCCTCACCAGCTTCATCACCCTCTTCTGCACTCTCTCTAGTACCTCAATGTCTTTCCTATAGTGAGGAGCCCAAAACAACACAGTTTTCAATGTGGTGAGTACAGTGGTACAATCACTTCTCTAGTCCTGCTGGCCACACCATTCCTGATACAAGCCAGGAAACTGTTGGCCTTGTTGGCCACCTGGGCACGCTGCTGGCTCATATTCAGCTGGCTGTCAATCAACACTCCCAGATGCTTTTCTGCCAGGCAGCTTTCCAGCCACTCTTCCCCGAGCCTGTAGCGCTGCCTGGGGTTGTTATGACCCAGGTGAAGGACCTGACACTTGGCCTTGTTAAACTTCATACAACTGGCCTCAGCCCAATGGTCCAGATCCCTCTATATGGCGTTCCTACCCTCCAGCAGATCAACACTCCCACCCAATTTGGTGTCGTCTACAAACTTACTGAGGGAGCACTCAATCCCCTCATCCAGATCATTGATAAAGAGATTAAACAGAACTGACCCCAATACTGAGCCCTGGGGAACACCACTCATGACTGGCCACCAACTGGATTTGGCTCACCACAACTGTTTGGGCCCAGCCCATCAGCCAGTTCTTTATCCATTGAAGAGTACACCCATTCAGGCCATGAGCTGCCAGTTTCTGCAGGAGAATGCTGTGGGATATGGTGTCAAAGGCTTTACTGAAGCCTAAGTACACAACACCCACAGCCTTTCCCTCATCTACTAAGTGGGTCAGCTTGTCACAGAAGGAGATCAGGTTGGTCAAGCAGGACCTGCCTTTCATAAACCCATGCTGACTGGGCCTGATCGCTTGATTGTCTTGTATGTGCTGTGTGATGGTACTCAGGATGATCTGCTCCTTGACTTTACTATGACTCTTACATGGATTTTGTCTGAACTTGTTTTCACTGACATAGTAGGCCTGGTAAGACATTTTCAGGTTTGCTAGAGAGGTTACCATTCAAAATTTTAATTAATTCTTAGATTTTCCCACCAAAAGTAGGTCAGCAGAAATCTGTTATATTTAATTGATTTTCCATCTTTCTAACATAATATGCTTCTGTAATTCTTAGTTACATAAAAGTAGTTTTGATTGTTAAGCTTCAGTAAAACTGTGTAGCTTGATTGTATGTCATCTCTTATAGTTCTAGATAGCACTTGGACGGAGTAAATTGACATTGTGGAAAGCTTTGAATTACCCAAATATGCAAAAGAGTTAAACAACAGTAGAGTATCCTAAACTGCTGAGTCCACCAAGCTGACAAGTATACCTTAGTAGTCACCAAAGGGAGAATGCTATGATTTTGAACTTAGATGTAGAACAATCACAGGATTATATGCATCCGTAATTCAACTCCCAGGCTGTTTTGAAATGCATAGAAGAGTGTGGCCCTTAACAGAAAACATAGTAACTTCATATATACTACTTCTTTATGCTACTGATAATTTATTAAACTGCTAGCTTTTTACCATCTATTGCATAAATACAATGCTATACTGGCGAAGATCTTGCCTGTCAAATTACTGAACACATGCCAGCATGTTGCTGAATTTTTCTTTCAAGAATATCTATTGTCTTCAAAAGATCCTCAGAAAATACAAAATATACTAAAGAGCAGACTATTTTGTCAGTATGTGAAAAGAGCAAAGAAATATAATCTATAAATCTAGCTGATAATTTTGTAATTGGTTTTGCTTAATACATCTTATGTTCTTTAAGGGATAACCACAGTGTCCTAGGTTAAATTATACAATGGTATTTGACTGCAGTACTATGGGGCATTGCTGTTTTCTTGTTTTTATAAATCATTGTATTTTAATACAATTGAAAACTTCTTAGACCATCAGTACACACAAAATCTTCTGTGACAAATATACAGTGAAAGAACTATAGCTTTACACTCGGCTACTGCCTAATATAAAAGCTTTGGTATTATCATTGGACTAGTGCTGGATTAGTTTTCCAATTCTTCTTCTACTCTGTAGGAATTCAAGTAGCCTAGGTACCAAATAGGTACTACATATTCTTGATAAATTAATATGAGGCCTTATATCTTCTTCAGTCGTTTGTAACAATACTGCCTATGTTCAATTACTTCCGTGTTTGACATTTTCTTGTTAAAATGTCACAGTGCACTCTTTGCAGTTAAGAATCTTTGGCCCAGTCTCACATTAAAAGGTCAGTGTTTAATCTATCAGTCCGAGACACCACAGTTGTAACTGTGGGACTTACGGTCTCTTTGCTGGATTAGCCTAAGTATAAACAGTCTCTGGCAGGGTGGTGTGGACACAGAGTCTGAGGAGGAATCCACTGGGAGAGAAATTAGATCTTGCAAAGAAACACTGAAGCAACCTACTTAAAGAAATCACTAGAGAGGAGAAAGACATTTTTTCCTTTTCACTGGGCATTTTGTAGAGCTTATGTGGCCCAGTGCAGTGTTGTGCAAAGATACCCAACTGCTTCAAAAATAAGCAATGCAGTCAGTGCACCACTCCACCTAGACCAACATGACACCCAAAGAAAGGGTTGCCTTGCACATTTTTTCATGGCACGTTGCGGTGCCATGATCTTACCAGCTGAGCAGATACGGCATCATATCCATAGTTAAAATATCAGGCTTTATCTACACATATCATTACACTTTCACTAGAGAAGAAAACTGATCTCTCATAATATGTCTGACACTACATAAGATGAAAAGCCAGGGGGGGAACCTGGATCATCAGGCCCCTCTCAAGGCCAAGAGCTCTGTTAGTAGCCTTCTTTCCTGCCTCTCACCAGCCTGTTTCAACAAGCTTTCCTCTGGACAATGCCCAGGCACAGCTGCAATTGCATTTGCTAAAGATAGTGGCCAGTAGTCAGTCTAGAAAAGACCAAGTCTGGGCTTTTTTCTCTCTGTATAATCCTTCAGCAGTATTCCAGCAGGATTTAGTACCTTAAACACCCCCATAACCCTGCATGCCACATCTCATGACACACAGCGCATATTCTGAGTTTCACACAGTCCTCACATTATTTCATGCTATTGACACTTTAAAATTACTCCCTCCACCCAAGCGCAGACACACTTATAATTTTGTCCTGGGTTTCTGCGACCTAGAAGACAGGGCCAAAGGCTATGTATATCAGGGAACAATGTCTGGCTCTGTTTTATTAGAAGTACAGAAATAGCAACAGAACCCCGTGTTCAGTAATTATTTGCTCTTTCACCAGACACCATTTATAATTGCAACATAGTACTTATATGTGTAGGTCAGCCAGACCATCTTTTCTGTGTATGTGCACTTAGGAGGTCTGTCATGAGTTTAGAAAAACAAATTTACTAAGTGGCTTTTGAAACAATTTTAAGAATGATTGAAAAAATTTTTACCACTATTGAAAGAATAGTCCTCCACCTTGTCTCTGATATTTGCTGGCATAAATATAATATCAATATCAAAGAAAGAAAATAATCTCTAAATATTTTTGAAACCATTTTGTCATGAAGCACGACTTGGAGAGCAAGATATTCAGGAATGTCTTTGCTTTGATGGGGTAGCACTAATGTAGGACTATGTACAGATGTATGCTCTTTCTCCTAAGGAACCTGAAACAGTTCAGCAAACTTTTGCTTCAGAATATGTACTGTGGCATGCAGCAGAATAGAGCCTCATATAGGGCTGAGGAAAACCGGGTAAATTTGAAAAAGGGTGCTTATATCAGTAAGCATCCCAGAACTCAAGTATATGACAACATATCAGTTTCAGTCAACAGCATGACAGCAGTGACAGCATGTCGTGACACCCTCCCTGTAAAGCTGTAGCCAGCTATAAAGAAAATGCCTGATATCAGGTACCATTATATAGAGGATTATAGCTCATCACCACTGCTACTAGACAAAAATCTGTGATGGTATGATACTTGACACTAATTCTGATAGCTTGTTATAACTGGTTTTAACTATGAAAGGCACATAATGAGTGAATGAGGGCACCAGCTGTGTATGCAAGCTGACAGAACATCCCTTTTTTGTGAGAGTGTTTTGGAAATCCTACCAGTTTTCACAGGAGTGCTTATGTCACTTTTGTCAAGGAGAAATTCCAGGGTAAAGTCAGAGAACAAGTGAGACCATGACTCTAAAATATCAGTTTAATTGCCAGATCACTGACAGAGATGACAAATTTTTTCCGTAAGTACTGTCAGGAGACATTTCCTCCAGCAGGTCAGGTCCTAGCAACTGAAATATATAGTCGCTTTCTCTGACTTTTCCTGTCAAAGAAATCTAAGGCAAAGCACAACACAGACCAAGAATACCTGAAAGCTCACATGCTGGAAGCACTGTCAGCCATGTACCCATCATTTTCAGAGCCCAGGGCTCAGCTTTTCACTCTCAGAAGGTCTCACTCAAGACCTTTGTCCTTCTGCTGACACTCAGGCCATGAGTTCACAAAGCTCGGTGGTGACATACCATGGACTTACACTAATTTTACTTGGAATTCAGCATGTCTGGAAGACAGACATTTGAAGCATTGCAGCCCTGAGAATTTGGATAACATTATGGTGCAATAATGTTTTGAGAAAAATTCACCAAATCATCTTTTCAGTGACGTGTAATATTTTGAAACTGCAGTTTTCTCAGTACAAATATCCTAAAACCTACACTACAAACAAAGGATATGTCTTATGTGATGTTTATTTGGTCTGTAGCTTCCAAAAGCATAGTGATAAAAGAAGGAATGACTGGATTCTCAGGTTAAATTAATACGCTATATGGGCCATCTGAATTACATAGCACAGCTTTTCTAAGAGAAAAAGAACAGAAAATAAAACCAACTTATATTGTTACTGTTATTGATATGCAATTTAATGTTTTTAAAGAAAATAATACAATAATAATTTCCTAGTCTCAACTAGATATTTGTATCAAGCCGGTAACACGCAATTCATTAGACATATACTAGAAAGACATTCAAATGATTGAATGCATAAATAACTGAAAATCTGCCATCCATCTTCCATCATAATCGTTTACAGACTCAACTAAGCCACTTAAAAATTTTGAAGTATTTTGCAGTTGGTATCACACACTATCAAATTTCTGACAGCCTAAACCCAAACCAAAATAAAAACAGTCCATTCAGAGAAACAGACTGTCAAATTTGAGTGCACCATATAAAAAACCCCAAATTTTCATAACCTAATACCAAATTTTCCATAAATTCGACACACTTCTTAACTACAAAATAAACCAACTGCCACTATTTATCTGTTTATTCTTATATCAGAAATTTAGAGCCAAAGCAAGCTTTGAATGGCTCTCTACTTGATGAAAATATAACCTATTAATACGTAGTGATATTACCTGGCTCTATCACAGGGATAGCTGAACAATCCATTTCATCAATCAAAGTGACCTTGCCAGCAGCCTGCCTATACAGACAGGTGGTAGCTAGTAACTCCCAAGGCCTGCCTCTCCCTTCCACATTTTGTGGCTGGAAGTATTTTGGACATAATAAACACTGCTCTCTCTCTCTCAAAGTTTGATATTAATAAGGTTATATTAAAAACTCTCTGCTACTTTCACGCAGCCCATGTTTTTTAATGACCTACCCAGCATTCAGTCAATGAGTGACATTGGAATCTCTCAAAGCACTCATCTGGAGGCTGACCAGAGTGAAGTGCACACCTAGCCCATACGTTCTAATATATAACTTATTGAATCACATTGTCTGGAGTAGTGAGATGTGCTTGTAGGCACATTGCCTTATCACAAGATGAGCTACAGCACTGTGACAAGAGGGTTATCAGAAGTAATTTGTTTTGTTTTGACCTGTCATAAGATCACTTCATAGGAAACTAAAGAGCCCACAGAGTTTTCAGCACACTTCCAGACAATTCAGCTATTTGTGGTCACAGTGATGTATCCTTTTGTCTGAGACAATGCCTTCTAGGCACTCCACTTGCTTACCCTTTGGTATGCTTTCATCTTCACTTTGGTATGTTTTCATATGTCTTTATAAGAGACCCAAGCCTTGAAGGGGCATGAATCTTATAATATTTCTAAAATTAAAATGGAAAATGTTTTTCAATTACTTTAATTGATTTTATCTGAGATCTAACAGAAGGATATGCAAAACACATTTTAGACTTGAAGCTGACCAACCTTGGAAGACCTTGGGAAGGGAGCATAGGACTCTCTGATAATTCGTTTCCACAAGCCTCATGAAGAAACAGACAGTACCAATCCAGACAGTCAGAACTAACAATGGAAGAGGCAGAAATGGTATCACATCTTTTGATTTACAAGCAAAGCACAACTGAAAGTTTACCATCATTAAACAAAGAAGAAATTTTACTGGCAGTTATTGTGTTCTTACTCTGACAGACTGGGTGAATATGAACCTATCTACAATAAAGGAAATGTCTTTTCATCCTTCTTAACTAGGAGTAGCACTGCTATACAGTGTCTAAGACTGTTGTAGATTGACAGTACCCATTTAACCCTAAGAAAGCTGCAGAGCAGATAGTGACCACTGTTGTTTTTCCAATCTTCTTTTCTCACTCATGCTTCTTTTTCCTTAGCAACTGAAATACTAATAAAGGAATAATTCTGTACCTGTTCCATTGTTACCCTCTGTGTTAAAGCCATCAGTAAAGAATCCACTGTAAGTAATTCAGTTACTTCATGAAGCATTTTCCTATGCTGTTTTTAAAAACATTACAACCATAAACCAGGAAAAGAGTAGCAGCTTTCCCCCAGGTAATACTTGCATAACATTGCTGAAATCTAACCTCAGAAAAAATGACAAGACTAACATTTGTCAAGCAGAATCTAGATTTGTATTAGTAAATTGAACATGACCAGGACATGCGCTCAAGATGCCGAAAGGTTATTGCTGATACTATCAAATTTTTGAACAGCCTTTGGCATGCTTATGATTCACAAATACACTTTCCCAAACAATTCCCAGATGGCATTTCTCAGGTAATGTTTCCAGAAAGCAGCAGACATAAAGCCATGCCATTTTGGCATACTTCTCTAGCATAGTCCCTGGGTATTATGCCACCAAGGTCACACTGCACACTCATGCCAGCTCCCCAGCAATGCAGAAGGCATGGCATCATGATGTTAAAAAATGTCACATTTCTGAGATCTCTCATTTTTCAGGGTGACCTCACTCAGACAGTGAGGACCAAGGTATCTCACTCAGGAAAGAGATATGTTTACTATCACCCAAAATGAGTGGGGGAAGGTGAGAGAAGCATCTGACTCTGACTGAATCATCTCCACTGCCTATGCTGAGCTTGTTGTTGGAGACTGCCACACAGCCACTACCATATACAGGGGTAAATTTAAAAGTTAAAGCTGTCTTACACAAAGCAGGAGATTGACAAAGTAATTAGTTCAGCATAACTGCAGCAGGTTTCCACCATAGCTCTCACGCTCCACAATCCTTGGCAGAAGGACAATCTCACAACTTTACTAGTGTAGGTGTGGACTGTACCATACCATCTGCCTTCTGCAACAGAGTGTGTACCCTGACGTGTTCAGTTTAAAAGTACAGTTACAAAGAAAGGGCCCAAGCGCCTTTCCTTCCTCTGTGGAAGGAACTCTAAAAAAACCTGAAAGATTAGCATTTTAAGATGAGTTGCCTCTCAACTGGTACGATACCTGAAGAGATGGAGTGGTATAGGAAGAACGATGGACTTCAGACACCATCCCAGTACACGTAACTGACTGAATCAGGGCAGTCTTTTTAGCCCATTAGTCTTTTTAGTCCTTTTTAGAGCACCCAGTATGTTAAACATGTGAGCAAAATTACAATTCTGCACCCTTTGGAGTAGAGAATTCTCCCAATTTGAGGGAGAATATGGTCACAGCCCTCTGCTACACTTCACAGAAAGGCAGAAAAAAAAGCGAGAGGAACAGTGTAAGCACTTTATGTGAGGTACAGAAGAAAGCAGCCATGATACTGCAGGTGTCAGGGAAGAATTGTGTGGAACAGAGTCGCAGTGGAAGGGAGCTGGTGGCGGCCCCTTAGGGGTGGCCTCCCTTTATCCACAATGCACAGTTACATGTAGGGGTCTGAACCACTTCATAAACGAGAACAGGGAACAGTTTTACAAAATGCAATACACAGATAGAAAGAACCTAGCTAAATAAAAAAATTTTCTTTCTTTTCCTTTCTAGTTCCATATCTTATCTTGGTCTCACTTTTGATCATCCTTTCCCCGTGTTTTCTCTGCAGTGATGAATATCAGTAAAGTAATCCAGTTTTCTTGCAATCATATTTCCAAGTGGATCTCAGGAGGATCAAATTACTTTAATCATGTGTGTTGTTGAGTGCAACAGCCATCTTTATTTGTGTTATACCTCAGGGCAGGTGGCCTTTTACCAAGTCACCCCATATATATTTGACAAATCATGAAGACATTCCTCACATGCCATGAAAAGTAAGGACTTAGAATATCAAATACAACTTCGCATATAATTTTTCACAATGAAAGCATTTACCCTGCACTTTTTATAGGTTGTCATCTGTTTTCTATAATGAGAAATCTATGCTGCTACCCAGAACATTTGTGCTTTAATCTAGGACAGAAATCGTTACTGGAATGCTATCTTACCAGTAGTGTTATTTATACAGTGGTCTATATTTTTCCAGGGCAAAAGATAGATAACAAACCAATAAGAAGTAGCAGCCTAGAAAAATAGTAATCAATAGAAAATTATCTATGGCCTTACAGAGAACAAAGATGGAAAAGAAGGCAAACTAAGTGATAATTTATACCAATGAAAGATAAACTCCACTGAGATTACAAAAGTATGATGTTTTTGTAAATCTTACAAGCATATCAAAAGTTTCTCCTCGTATTAAAAAAATATAGTTCTATCACTGTCTGCAGAAGTACGTAGTCTAGCTATTTCCAGTAATAGAAATCATGCTACCAAAAGTAAATGTTGAATGAGATATGAAAATCTGGCTATGGTTCTTTGCCTGCATGGAAGATGAATGGCAGCATATTTGGCTGTGATTTCTACACAGTACACCAGATTTTAGGCTATAATATTGTTATGCACTCCCTAGAACAGGTTCAGAACTGATTTGAGGGGGAAAGAATTGTAAAGATGTGCAACAGCTTGACGTCATATGACAACACATGGCACCCTACTGTAATGATCTTTATAATTGTTCTGCTACTGGCCTTCACTTCCTGAACTGAGTTTCACAAGAGCAACAAGGGCACACTATTGGGGGACAAATTGTTTATCCAAATAAAAAACTTAAGTTGGAGGTCAACTGCAGAGGTTTATGAAATCTTCTTGGATTCACTGATTGCTAACTAAACAGTTTCTAAATTAATCTTTCCAAACTGTTTGCACTGAAATGTGTTTCAACTTACTTTTATAGAAACTTTAAGAAAATCAACAAAACTACAATAAGATAAAAGAAAAACTTATTTTCCAGTCTAAGTGAAAGAAAAAACGTTTTCTAGACCTATTTTCTCCAGTTAGTTTCTTTCTTAGACATTATCTTCATGACTGCAATTGCACCCTGCAATGCCCATCTCTCTCTGCTGACTAAATTAAAAGTTCAGATATTTTTACCTGTATTTTCTGAAATTAATTTCTCTCTCTCTCTGAGTTAAAAATATAGATAAATTACAAAAAATTATACAAACATTCTACTAAATGTAAGTGAATAGTCTTTTCTTGATATCCAAATGATTAGAGAAGTTTTGGCCTTCTTCTACTTAATGGTCCAAGAAAAATTTTCAGTACAGCTCTGGACCCCTGTGTAGCAAAAGTAAACCTACTGACAATAAACTATTCCTTAGTAACCTTTTACAGACCTCTTTTCTGAAGGTATCTACAGACCACAGAAAACTGTTGCAATAAAAAAAAAAAGAAAATATCATATAATAACTGTATCACAACGGAATACACAATCCAATTCAAAAAGCGCAGTTTGGAATGTGATATGGTATTGAGGTACAACAGAAACAATCTTTCAAAATCTGATCACATTGTGAATTTGTTCCTATATGTGCATAAGAGACAAGTCAATAACTGAACTGTGGAGTCAATGTGCTACTAAAAATAGTGTGTCAGAATGTAAGTTTAGTCACTCAGTAGTATTTGAAATACACACATGGAACTACAGAACATTGGCCAAGTTCAATAAACCAAGCATGAAATCTTCTACTGCTCCAATGGTACTGCATCAAATCCACAATCTCATGTAACATGTAAGCAAAATAAATGGAAAAGAAGAAATAGTGAAGAGAGATTCCTTCAAGTGACTTTTAAATAGTATCCTGTTCTGCATCCATTGTTTGCAATTAATACAGAGAGATATTCTGATAGTCCCCCCCACACTAAATCGGATCTATAGAGCTCCCAAATGACTCTTACACATTACTGTGTTAGTGTGAGTGAATAGCATAACCTCATTCTCTGGACTCAGAAGGAAGGCAAGAGGATTTTTTGAGAATACAGTAATATAAGCAACACCAGCATGTTCGTCTGTATCTACTCATTTCCCAAAACGCGCTTCCAAAGCAGCAGCTTTCTGTATGACCTGTTAAAGTCTGATAAAATCTGAGCTTGTTACAAGTGACCAGAGAATGCTATGAAGAAACCAACAGTGACTGCTGCTCAGAAGCCTTGTGTCATGTCAAAGAACAGGAGAAAATCCCATGAAGAATAACTATATTATCAACGTTTCCCCTCATTGCACTGTAATATACCTTGGATCCCCTGCAGATTCTAAATTCTTCTGTCAGACAAGGAAACTAGGGGCCTGCAATTAAATAACATGAATTCTCTTCCTCCTTGCCTATTATAAATACCACTGGTTCGTTTTTTTCTGGCCAAGATTATCTAACATTTAACAAATACCAAAAGCTATAATAAATATACAGCATATATTTTTACACATTATACATATTAAATATCATAATTTTCAACATTTAAACATCTCATAGCAGAAATAATGGTGCATTTAGTCTGACCTGGACCTCAACACTGTGAGTCCACGGATGAGTTCAGAGGACAAGTGTTTGCTCTGTCAGATGTCAGCTCCATGAATATAACTATATTAACATGTCACTGAGCATTAACTAACATACACTGCATTTATTTCAGGCTGTGTTAGCTCAGGAGCAGCTGCACAGTAGCACTGCCTGCAGATCAAAGCTTGACTTTGTCCAGCCCCATTTCAAGTCCAGGTAAAGGAAAACAAGACTGTTCACACTGGTCCATGTGCACATCTTCTCTGGGTCTTACGACAGGATATATTATAGGATATATTATATTTTAATAGCAAGAATTTATTTCCAATAGCTGGCTTTCCTCCTATTTGTAAAATATCAGTCAAGATAAATAATCCTGGTAGTGTTTTTATATTAACGTCTCCAAGGAAATTGTATTTTTTAATAGTTTTTGTATCTATATTTTTCTCCAGAAACACTACTAGTTTTAATTAATAATAACGAAAAGGGAAAAGGATAAGAACTTTGCCTGAAGGAAAAAGCAATTTAAAGTTAACGGCCTTTTAAAAATTATTGGTGATTTTCCTACAAGACCCGGAGGAAATATATTGCAATAATGTTTGTGGTTGAGATGTTTGGGTTGGGGTTTTTATGTCAACATACTTTTTATGTTTCTTCAGAGTACCAAAATAATTTACAGCTTGTGTATCTCCATGTTTGTGTGTGCACATGAGCTGTGAATCTATGTATGTAATTTTGTACGTGTGTGTAGTCAACTTTCTTAGAGCTTTACAAAACTATAGTAAATTTTCTTACAGTTACAACTTTTCAGCCACAAATCTAACTCACAAATGAGACAATCACAAACAAGCAATGGTTACTGAGGGCTACCTTCCTCAAATATAATTAAAATTACTGATGACTTACTAATTTCACACATCTCCATATAGTAAGTGCCAACTCTGCTCTGTATCCTCAGTGGTGTGGCTGCTCATTTATGTTGATATTATGGATTATGGTCTCTCTTTGAAGCTTTATAGGGAATAAAGGGCACTTGATTGAGTGAGAACATATCATGGTATATGATGTGCACATTTCCTCAAAATTAGGAGTTATCTTGTCTTCAGGCCATCTTATAAACTGATGCTGTCCACAGAGAGAATTATGTATAAATCATAGCAACACCCATAAAAAGAAAAGTCTTTAAGAATGCTCAAGCACTTCAAAAAACAACAAACAGTAGGATTAAGGTCCACTGAATCTTTCTCCTCAGTGCCTGGATATGATGTGAGAAATGTCAGGTGAAAAGTACCTTGCACCAGACCACAGTAACCAGAAATACTGTTTCAATGGAAAATCTTGCTCAGTTCCACCTATGTTGTGACTGTATATGCTTTTTTTTCTTTTTTTCTTTTTTTTTTTAACATATGTACTGCATGTAGGGTCTGAAGGCTGGATGCAGACTTCAGCTTCAGAGGACAGAATATGGCTGCAAATCAATCTTTATTGACCATACTTGATTTTTGAGGACAGCCAAAAGTGAACCTCCTGAGCCTGCAATTCTTGAGTAAAATATCAAGTCCTTACCTGAAAATATGGATATTCTCTAGGTTATCAGTGAAACTATTGTGTTTTTTCTTATTTTAATAGGGAAAAACAAATGGTGTGCAGCTGACTCCTCACTGCTTTGTACTGCAGCAGCCCCTCTGACTTGCCCCTTCTGTACCAACAAATATGGATACCATTGCAACACTTTGCCAGTCGTTTGACCTGCCTTGGAAGAAAAAAACTGAACAGTTCAGATGCATCTGGCTCAGGAGTCATTGGTTGGACTGTTGGACTCTCTCCATTTGAATGTGGGGATAATTTACTTGTGTTCTGCTGGGAAACTAGCAAGAAAAAAATTTGAGGATCAGATTGTGAAGTCCTCATTTTACTAAAACACACAGAAAGTGAACTTGTGGATTCTTTCTATTACTTATAGTGCTGAATTTTTTATTCTAAGAGTATAAACCTCAAATAATAAAGAAAAAAATATTATCTCCTGAAATGCATTAATACAAAATGACTGTAATTTAAACCATTTCAGACACATTCCAGATCTCCAAAGGAAATTCACAGAATCACAGAATGTTAGGGATTGGAAAGGACCTTGAAAGATCATCTAGTGCAATCCCCTGTCGGAGCAGGAACACCTAGATGAGGTTACACAGGAATGTGTCCAGGTGGGTTTTGAATGTCTCCAGAGAAGGAGACTCCACAACCTCCCTGGGCAGCCTGTTCCAGTGTTCTGTCACCCTCACTGTGAAGGAGTTTCTTCTCATTTAAGTGGAACCTCCTGTATTCAAGTTTGAACCCATTGCCTCTCAGGTAGGATAAACAGATGCTTATTCTCAAGCATGTTATGGATATTTAAGTCAAGACAGTCCCCTTTGACAGACATCTTGAAGCACTTAGTTACAACATCCAATGTGAGTCTGCTATACAGTGGTGTTGATTTGTACAAGATTTAAAAACACCTCAGAGAACAAGCAGGTCCTTTTTCTGCCTTTCCAGCCTCTGTATCTCTTCCTATAGTCTTTCCACAGTGCATCAACGCAGTCATTCTCCTTATTATTTTCCTTCTTTTAAAGAATTGATAATCTTTATGAAATGCATACATCCCTCATGTTTTTACACATATTTTATCATTATGATAGCAGAAGAGCAATTCCTACTTCAAATCTTAAGTCAATAATTAATGAACAGAACCCAGACCACAGCCTAAGACTAGGAAATTTAGTGACTTTATCCCTCCAGGAAATGAATCAGCATGATTTGTTAACTAAATCTCTATAATGTCCTTGCAGCACTTCAAATCAAAAACCAAAGGCAGCAGGGAACCTTTATTGATGTACGTATGTGTATATCTATATTCACACATAAAAATGCACAAGGCCAAAGCAAAGGGCTTTACTTTTAATATCTCAGAGCACTGATTATTCTAGCGTGCTGAATAATTTGAGTGAATCCACTCTAAGATTTGGAAGAAGGTGAGATATTAATATCTTATCTAGTTCAAGTCTAACACTGATTAAGTACAACTCACCTCTCTCACCACATAATTTCTCTCTTGCACTTGAAAATTACTAAGTCTCTGTTGTTGCCTCACAGGTTGTAGACAGGGCCAGCCATTAAAGGGACATTGACACTTTATATACTTAAGCCTCTGGCAATCAGAGTGTGAAATTTCTTAACTTAGTGATTTCCAACAGAAGAAATCAACTGAGCTGTAAATCTTGGGGGTTTCTGGTAATCATTGCCCTTGAAAGAATTCTCATTATGCAACATAAGACAAAGATGTCAGAAGCTTCTAATAAATTCATACTCTGGCTATAAATCTAAGCACATAGCCATAGGTCAGCTTTTTCCTATTCACTGGTGATAGACCTAGGATAAAGTTACAAGAGATATTGAGAAGCAGCAGAGATGCTATCATAATATAGTAACCTGAGTACTGTACTGTAGTGAAGAGTTTTTCACTAGATGTTCATTGTGAACTGAATGTGAAACTGCTATACACAGTTGAGCCAATGACCAAACATCTTTTGCACATATGATACTGGTTGGCAAGGTAACTGAATAAAAGGGTGCTGAGATTTTGCCTTTTCTGGATAGGTAACACTTCTAGATCTTGTAATACTCTTCTTGTGCAGAGGCGAAACCAACCTAAAGCCTGGGAGGATCATTGTAATCTGAAAGGTACTTTTCAGACTGCAACCAATGCAAAGCAAGAGTTCTGTATCATCAGCTTGCTACACATTTAAAATGCAGAGGAGGAAAAAGTGTGTCAGACTTGAGTTTTAAATGAATAATGAGTTAAAATGTGAGGACTTTTTTTTTCCATCTTTGCCACATCTGAGACTGCCAGTCTCTGAGACTGCCAGAAGTAGAAATGCAAGAAAGAGTGTAAGAACAGTGTAAACGTTTTGCAATACTTCCCCAAAACTTGAAGCTCGGTCTCCTGAAACTACATGCAGATTCGTCATATGTAGTAACTTTCAATGGATTTATTTCCTTTTCTTAACATGACCCAAAACCCTTTTGAACCAGTATAACTACCACATAACCAAACTACGTGAATAGTCAGGTTCTTGGATAAACACATAATCTAAATTGACTACAAATATGCCATATGCTAATGCTGGAAAATATAATAATTTCTAAAAATCTGATCTTTTGTTTCTCCATTTCTCTGTAGGTCTTAAAGTGTGTTCTGAGGTTAAATTAATTTGTGTTTCTTAATAATTTGGTTTCTGAAAATGGAAGGTGCTGTAAAAGCAAAGACTTTCTTCCTAATTAGTTGAAGATAAGGAAAATAATGCCATAAATTTGCCTCTACATTTTAAATTGGGCAAATAAGCTTTTTAAATAATTGGGGTAATACGAAATAGCACTTATTGAGTAACATAGTAAAATACATTAAGACTCGAATATATCCTGTAAGCCAGTGTATAGGACATCTTTCTTTCTAATTTGCCCATCAGGAAATTTAAAGAATGAAAACCAAGTCCCGATGTTTCCATACTGATATTTGAGTAACCTGTTTTGTTTGTGATTCACAGCAGCATGGAAAGCCATTTGAGAGATCTGGTCTTTCAGACTCTAAGAAAGAGAAAAAATGCCTAGTATTTTCCTCCTAGAAAAAAAAAATGTTGCATGCTCTGACTCATTTGTTTTCAGTTAGTCATTTTTATCTGCCATTGTAGAGTGCTAAAATATGTTTGTATTTAAAAAAAAGAAAAGGTTTGTAAATTTATGACTATTACAAATTTTATAAAAACTGCACTTCAATGAAACTTCGTGCAACAGATGATACTGAAGCATCTACTGCATTTCAGTCCTTTCCATCTTTTTACTGATTCAGCAGATAACTCACACTCTAATGTACAGGACTGGGATGCACATAATTGTTTTTTAGCAAGTAGCCTAAGAAATTTTCATTTGTGTGTACACAAATTATGCATTAGCTAATGATAAAGATAGAAACCTTATATTAAATCTAGACAAGTGATAAATCCTATTGTTGTAAAGCTATAATTCAAAGGCTTAATATTGTATTACGATAAGCTAAAGGCATTTTTGGTGCATAATTCATAACAGAGATAAGTTGCATTAATTTATCTGCCCAATGATGTAAAAAGCTAGATATTTCTCTAAAGATTTTGAAACATTTTGGTCTTTAACTTTCTGCTTCTCTTATTTTTAAATATTTAATAGGCTAACTGAATTTTAAAATGTCTAAAAAGTGAAAATCAATTTTTCTTTGAAGTTTATCCTCCATGTTCCCTCCACTGACAGAAACAAAAGAATCACAATAGATTTTTAATGAAATTTTTCTAAGCTTTTAATAACTCAGACCTTGACAGAATATTTTTGATAGGCATGAGAGGAGAAGGAGCCGGAGAACACATAGTAATCTCACAGTGAAAATAGTGTGGGTTTGTGTATTTTTAGGTTTTGACTCATTGAAAATTACAATCAAAACAAAAAAGGCAAACAGTTCAGTTCATGTTACAAGCTAATAATTACTTCAGATGGTTTTTAAGACATGAAGGACATTGCCCATATATTCAAGTTCTTTTTTATGGTAAGGTTATTGTAAAGATATGTGGATGAGTACATTTCAAAAACCTGTTTTCTCTCGCAGAATTTAAGGTTTGCTACATTATGAATTTGTGAAATCATTCAATGCAAACCTGTTCTGGTCATCAGAAAGAACTACATGAAAACAAGGATTACAACAATGAGATGCGGATATTATTATCATTAATGCAATCTTTTAATAATGGTACCTAATGACTTGTACAGATTTCTGTCATCATGAAGGAGAGCCAGATTTTATTCTGATCTCATGTTCTCTTGCTAGAATCAACATGAACAAGTGAGGTCTTAAACAACTGAAGTGTTTGGCTTAATTTCAAGTGCAGGGCTAATTCCATTAAACCAAAGGGTTCAGTTCAGCCTGCTGTTACAAATGTACTGTGGTATCATGACAAACTGATAAAGGCATGAGCAAAAAGTGCATATATCCTAAGCCATTGTTTTATACAGACCTATGACAGATTTAAGAAGACAACACAACACAACACAAAGTTTTATTATCTTAAACTTCCCTCTCCCCCTGAATTTCCCATCAAATACGAAACCAATGAGATTAAGATTTTGGTCCTTGCTTTAGAGGACTGATTGGTGCTAGTCAAACAGTTTTTCTAGGGCAAATAAAAAAAAAAAAAAAAGAATCAATTCTATGATTACTATAATGGAAGTTGCAGAATCACGGCATCCTAGAAGTCATTCAAATATCATCTGCCAAGGACTGTGTAAGACTAGAGTGAATGCTCACTGTATGCAGAAGACTAATTTTCATTTTCCTGAATGAATTCAGGGCAAAGGTTCTTGTACAATATTTTCACCTCTGACTGTGTCCTTGAATAAGGTGTTAAGTCTCAGTAGAGAAGACTTGTTCAATCACAAAGTCACAAAGCACGTAAACGTCACACAATAAGATTGAAATAACACTTTGCAAAGAGCATATAGAAGATGTTGCCATGGGTTTATGTTTGTCCATGGAACCAATGTATTACTACTCTGTGGTAACCACATGATGTAGGGCAGGTAATAAGATCAGACGCCATCTCTGGTTGGAATACAAAACAGCATTTTACTGTTAACATGGAAGGAAGCCTTCCAGTTCTTCTGTGCTCACTCAGAAATAAAACAGAAAACATTTATTTCCACATGTATTAAATATCCAACCTCTCAAACTCTTTCAGATGCCTTTTACTCTTAATGCTCCATAAATAAGGCCTAGAGAAGGAATGGAGGAAGTTATTTTACCCTGCACTACAGTACAGAAAGTGTTAGTGTGAGCAAAAATTTAATACTGCAGTTTGTTTTCTTTTTTACAAGCTATATAACACTTATTTCCAAGTTAATTATCTAAATTCAAGCTCAAATATCTTTTAGAAAACACCAAATGAGACAAACACCTGAGGTCGAGGGCTTTTTTTTTTTTGCATTCAGATTTTTTTTTCTCACATATAACTTGTGTTTCTCCTTGTTGCTACAGTGATGGACAAAAAGGGAAAGATTCTCACACCTAATCCTCTTGAGAATGACAATATTTCTCGAAAACGTGATTTCAACAAACCAGCTTCACAAGTTTGATTCTTGGAAATGCCAGCATTAAGTACAGGGATTTTAGACTTGTCCACAGACTTTAGCAATGTGTTGGCCACTTCTTTTAGTTTATCAGGTAAGGAAATGAGAAAGAATCAGACTATCTTGGAAATCTTTTGGTCCTGCCTTTGACCATAGCTGTAAGAACTGACATTCCTATGGTTCTATCTTCCTCTCATATTTTGTTGAACTCTGTGTTTAACCCAAAATTTATTATAGTACTGGCAGTCCCTCAGAACACCTAACACAGTAGAAGGTTCTGACCTGACTTTTCAGACTTAAAAGCAATCTAAAGTGAGGGCTGGGAGGAGTCACAGCACTGTCCAACCATCTATTTCTTCACAGATATTGAATTCTCATGAGGCCATTGAACAATGTTTCGTGTTACTGAGCTGCGGTAAAGAAAAAAAGAAAAAAATAAAGGATACAACAAAGATCCATTTCTAACTTGTTAGGAGACTTTCTTGCATGCTCCCAGTGTCATAAACTTCAGAAGTTTGTTATTCTGTCTTCTTCTAGTTCATGCTTCCCTGGATGCCAAATCTTGATGCTGCAAAGTAAACTGCATCTCTTTGCCCTAAAATAGTTTTCATTGATGTCTATTTATTAGTCAGTCTGTGGGGATTTTTGTTTGCTCGGTTGGTTTTGGTGTTTTGTTTTTGGGTTTTTTGTTTTGTTTTGTTTTCCTTTAATCCTCATGACAGCATGTGGCCCCAACAGTCTTATTTGCTTCATGAAACAGTGGGCACTGAGTGGAAGACAGCACGGTAACTGTACAGTAACGAAACATAAAATCACATCTAGTAAATGTGATTTAAGATATTCCCCCAGAAACCTAAGGAGATTAGAACTTGAAGAGACAGAAAAAAAAATACTGTTTATGTTAGGCAAAGGCTAAGTGATGGAAATGTTATACTTTGTGCTTAGTAACATCAGAAATCCCTGGCATATTCACAAATTCTCCCAAGGCTTGTTAGAAACATTTGCTCTGCAGGTACATTTTTTGCAGTCTTAACTGCTCAAAATGCAATCCGTTTTTCCAAGGGTATTCTAAAAATGTTGTAGTTGTTGACCTTGCAAAGTGAAGGGGATAAAAAAATATGGAGACACACAGGTCTAATAATGATGAAAATTGTTTTCTGCACCATGAGCATTTGGTGTCACATCCACTCAGGATCATGACATATTTTTTCCCAACAGTCTAATGCACAGATGAGAATGCAAATGATTTTTCAGCAGGTACTTGTAAGTCCCATCATGACTATTCTGTCACTTTGAAGAATGAGAAAAGAGCAAAGACATTTTCAGCGCTTTTTTTTTTTTTAATATAGATGTCAATGTACAATTACAAAAGAAAAGGAAAAGAATAAACTTCAGCAAGGGGTTTGCATAAGCACATGAAAATATGCTTATCTGACCCTTATCTAAATCTACAAAGATATCTGGAACCTGATGGAAATCAGGCAAAGCCAGACAGTTCAGGAGATTCTGGAACTAGAACTATCTGCTACTTACTAAGAATGAGAACGAGTCATATAATTTATGAATTAAATTATTATTGGATGCATATCACTGGAAGATACTTCTTTCAAAAGGAGCTAGAAAAGCTAGGAGGCTAATTCCCATCTTTCAAATACAGATAGGATTCTCATGTCCCTTTGTGGCATTCATTTCCACTGGAAATATAGCTTAATTCTAAAAATTATATAAAAGCAGCAAATTATTAAATAAATGTTTCCATACTGAAGTAGGCAAATCTGAGACTGCTGAATTTTCCAGTCAGAATTCAGGGAAATTCCAGTCTCAAGTAATTGATCACATTAATTTAAGATGAAGAAAATTCAAGCTTCTTTTTCCACACTGCCTGATTCAGGCTGGGAGTTCAATACTATCTCCCAACATCTAACCCATTTTCTTTTTCTCATTGGTTCTGTGCTGTTATCAGGAAAATATTTCTCTGGATTTGACCAGAAATTGTATTTTTAACGTAAGAGAACTTTTTTGGCAATTGCTGAAACCAGTACGTTTACATGAAAATTCAAGTTACAAAATGGAACCAATTTTTGGCAAAAATACTCACAATGCAATGTGACTGGCATAGGACCAGATGCAAGGAACAAAACAAGTCTGCTGTTTCACAGAAGTTACTAGTTCCTTCCTTGTTCTCTTCTCTCTGTAGCACAGCACTTCTGCAATCTGCTCCAGTCATTAGTGCAAAGACAGCACCAACACATTCAATCCCTGTATTCTCTCTAACCTTTTGAAATAAGCTGCAATCACCTATAAAATGTGAAAATGTGAACAGTCCTCACTCTGTCTTCCCTTACAGGCATCTGATTAGAGCATTGAACAGGACATGATTCAGGCACTATCAGAAGTGCACTTCTCCCTCTCTCAGGCATAACTTGCATGTTTGACATCAGATTCCCCACCCTGCGTCTGGTAGCTAAGGCTTATTGCAACATTCACAATATCCTCCTCCTATTCCAGCTGGTTCCCCTTGTCTCCACTTCCCCCTCTTCTTCTGCATCTATCCACAGTTCTGACTGACAGCTCTATGACACCACATTGTACCATCAGGTTTCTCCTACCTTTTCCTTGTGCCAAGCAGACAGGAACCTGCCTGCTTTTGCATGCTCTAACAACTCTTCTTATTCTGTTTGGCTTCTGTACAACATGATTTCCCTCCACCTTATTCCTCAGTGTATTTATCTTGTCTGATATTTTTGAATCACAGGAGTGACTGGACTGCATGAGAAGCACATACGATTGATGTCTGGCCAATTCCTAACTACTAATACTCTTGAATACTGTAATTTTATACAATAATACAAATTATCTCAATGATTCTTGAGAGTTCTGAATTTTTTGAACATATCAGGTGTTGACACCACCAAAGTTAAAAAGATCTTTGGAATTTCTGCGAAGTTTTGCAATGCTACATACTCTGAATATACAGAAAAGCCTGACAGCATGTTTGAACTCAAGCTGGTAATAAGGAGATCTTATTCAAGCAACATTGTACAGAAAAGTCTGTGAATGTGTTTGCCATAAAAGCTTTGACGTTCATAAAGGATCTAAGGAGAGTTATTTATTTCACAGACACCCCTACAAAAGAACAGCATTTTTTTCCTTCCGCTTTACTTTGCAGAAGAAAACCACATTGCAATGGCAAAGGTAGTAAGGTATATAGAGCAGAAGAAACAGACTTTTTCAGGCCCTGCCTTGTGAGAAAGAATGGAATTTCTCCAAGGACCTCACTCTAAGCCAAATTGAGAAGAAAAGCTAGCACATCTTGCGTAAAATATAATTTTACTATACTTTACTATACTACTCTTGAGCTAAAGAACTAATATGATTCCAAAGTGTTAATCACTGAAAAGAATCAATCTGTTCATTATCGAAAGATTAAAGTGGAGTTTATTAATTTTTTTTAGGATAGTTGGTATTACTTTGGAATTTGTTTTCTTTATCAAATCTATTGGACTGTGAAGATGAATTTGATTCTGTTTTGAAGATATGCCTGCTACAATTCTCATCCAGGTATTATAATAAAATTACAGTGTGATAACATCCTTCTCTACTATCTTAGATCTTTCAGCTTTTAATCATTAAGAGTCCTTTAAAATTTATCTGCAAATTCTTCTTAGCTTATTGCTAATTCTTTATTTCTTCATTTGTTCTCCTTCCTTATCTCATTCTTCAAACACACACACTCTTTCAGGAGTTAGCCCATCTCATCTATTCCAGCGATGTGAACCTGAAACTCCACTGGTTTCCATTTTGACTGTCAGTGATGACAGTTTCAACTGCCTACTTGTTTGCTTCCTCCAGAATTATCTCTAGTCTTGCATGCAGAAACCCCAAACAAACAAAAAACCACCCCGTATGATTCAAATCTATGAAGCCTCAAACTCCTTTAAAACTATCCTTTCTTAGGATGTTAGAAAAAAATCTTAGATATTAGAAAACTTAACTGTTTGATAGCGACTAGACATCAAAGAACTTAGACTGTTGCCTTGAATGCTAATACAAGCACTCTGCATGTGATGTGGTGCTGAAACTTCAGATTCTGCAACAGATACTGCCTTATGCCTTATGATATCATACCTGTTATTCAGTGCACCTGAAGCATTTGTTGCAAAATACAGCTGTCATTACATTTTATACCTACAGCTCTGTGTTTTGTTGGTTTCTTTATTGTTTATGAAAATAAGATCAGCATGACAAAATTGATAATCCACCTAATTTCCTCACTTTTTTCCAAGGTTACAAGTGAGATTTTAGAAGCCATAGATCAAAAATTAAGCTGTGAGGGAAATCACAGAATTTCAGGTATTGTAAGAATTGAAGGCATATTGTGATATAAAGATTAATGGCAGCATCACAAGAACTCTATTTCTTTTTCTGTGTGCTGTTCAAATCCTTATGTTCTCCTGGAGCCTCATACGATAACTCTCAATGAGAATCCAAAAGCATTAGTGTAATAGGGATACTATCCAGAGATCTGGCCGCATCTATTTTTGAATATAAAATACATTACACAAATTAAGGAGATGTAAAAGTGATATATTCTTGTTTGAATTCCTCTTTGGATATCCTCAATCTTACAGAACTTTGATTTTATCTTTCAGTACATTTTTAACATGGTAATTTGACTTTCCAAGCACATATTCTGGAGAAAACTCAGGGAACTCTGTTCTACACTACCTACAGTAACACATTAAAGACTTGTTAGAAAAGGATAAAATTATGTGCAGTGTGGTCAACAGTAAATAAAAACCTAGAGAAGTAAATTAGTTTGGTTACTAGAAACTGTTCTGATTTTGCAAAGAAGACTGTTATGGAAAATACTGGTGTAAAAGTTCTTGTGTTCTTTGGAGTCTCAGAAAAATATGCAATTTGTAGACATTAAATAAGTTAAGATGTTAGATGTGTTTCTAGCCTCAGCAGTTTCTCACCAGCTCAACAGTCTGCATCCTACCTGGAGATCAGCCATGATATTTCAAAGACACGGGAATTGCTGCAATAGTTATTCAGTGCATTATTCATTAGGGCACTCCTGAGTATTATGTAAACCGAGATGAAATTCCCTGCCTGAGGTAACAGCAAATTCCTTGCTGTTTTCAGAATGTCAAACAAATACTTCTGAGGTACAATTCGTGCTTATATTAGAAAGAGACAAATTCGTGTAGATTTCTCCTGAGCTGAGTCATCACTCTCATAAATTCTCTTCCCTCTGGTTATACCTGAAGTGGGCTTACATTTTGATAAGATTTAGTTTGTTCTTATGTTGTGATGACAGATGCCAGATTCAGTCTGGAAACTGTATGGAGTAAAAATGTGTTTGGATTTCTATTTCTCTGAATGTTTAACCTTTACCTGGTCAAAATTTTGTCCAGGTATAATTTGGGGATTTGGACCATTTGGCAGAGATTTCCACATATCTTCATAGCTACAAAAGGGACACCAGATGTTCAGAAATTCTTTACATTTGGCTAGTAAGAATACAAAAATCAACTTCGAAACTCATTCACTTAGCTCCAGATTAGACACCTTAAAGAAAAGGAGCTGGCTTTGCAATGGTGAACAGTATGCTACCTCAGTATACTACCCAGAGGAAGGGGAAAAAAAGTTCCCTTTATAGGGAGTTAAGTGTAACAACCAAAACCATCAAAAAGAAAAAAAGAAAAAAAGAAAAAAACAGAAAAAAAAAAGAAAAAAAGAAAAAAAAAGAAAAAGAGAGACACCCTCCCTAAATCAATAGTAGTTTTGAGATGACAGGGATTAGTGAATTTTGGCTATCCTTGCCAAATCCCAGGACAAAAGTCTCTTTAGTAAATTATTAGTCACAAAGTAATAGCCATTCACTCAGCCTGAAAAGCAGAGAGGACAGTCTAGAGATGAATGTGTTCTGGGCACATTGAATTTACTGAGAAATCCACAGTAGCTCCAGCCTTCCCTGGATGCTACCACTGACTCACTGCTCGGTAGACCAGCAGGAGCTACTAGAGTTCTCCAGAGACCACAGGCAAATTGCTAAAATTCACCTTGGCAAAATCAAAATTCCCAGTCATTTAAAGGGGATATGCGCTTTAGATATCCCCATTATCAAGAGATACATTCTTTAGAAAGGCATTCTCTAGATAGGATTATGGCTTCCCTAGCAGCAGATCACAAAATTCTTAAATTTCACCTCATCTACAAAATTTGTATAATACTGCTCATTCACCACATCTTTTCAGAGAACATTTACCCTCTTGAACATATGGCCCCAATAGTATACCGAAGGGCATGCAAAACTAGGCAGAGTTTAAACACTCATGATTTAGGCAAAATACAGTTTAGCTATACCTCACTGCCAAGATGGATACATTTTACCTATTTTTTCATTTAACATACTGTACTACAAATAACATTATCCCTAGTAGGAAGGGAATTAATTTCTTTGTCTATAACAGTAATTTAGTGTTCTAGACTCTTCCCAAGAAAAGAAATCCACGTGAATCTCTCAGGATCATAAGCATCATATTGTAATCATGAGTCAGATACAGATAGACAGATCATGCTACTCAGATAGCCTTGGCTACTTGTTCTCTGAATTATGGCATGAACATTACTGAAACATTAGTTGGCAGTGTGTCTAATTTTAGTTCTTTTATTCTCTTCATTTCGTTGCATTGTGCTTCCACAGATACTCCAATAACTTATTTATATGGAAGTAACTAATTTTGAGAGTTCAAGGTGACCAACAAGTAATTTTTGAAATATAAGTCATCTTAAATATGCAAACATAATTTCCAGGATGCATTTATGCAACATAAGCAACAGTATTAGGTGTTAATTAGATTTGGTTGAGAAGTCCCAATACCAGCAATAGAATAGAAGTACATCAGCCAGGCCTGCTGAGACAAACCTTGGGGGACACCCTCGGAAGCTGCTGTACACACTGCCCATCTGTGATGAATCTGGGGTGTCCTAACAACATCCTAACTACAATGACATTGTCCTTGAGTAGCTGTTGTCATCACTTCCTTGTAAGCTATTAGCAGAGTTGCTGTTTGCCGAAACATGCAATGTATCTTTTCTGAGACTGGCTTTTGTAAAATGTCAACATGTGGCCCTCAAAGCAAGAAAAGCTGGCTTCATCTGAATAACTGAAAATATAATGGGCCCTGCTTAAAGTGATACGAGATTCTATACTTAGAAAACTCTTAACGAGTTGTACAAAACACACATACCCATGCCCCTGCTACCACTGCTACCACAATTATTATTTCAGTGATTTCTCCTCAGCAGAATGAACTATGATAAAGCTACAACAGAAATAACAAAATAAGATGTATAATTATTCATAGGCTGTATTTGTCTGCCATCTTTGACTATTATTATAACACTAAAGAAAACCAGTTCCTGATCCCTACAGGAAGCATTACAGCCTTGCCACATCCAAGTTGCAAAAGTCTTTCCCAGAATACGGTAGCAACTTCCAAACTGATTATTGAAAATCATGACTGGCATGTTCTTTCCCTCAGAACTGGACACTGCTTGGGAGAGCAGCAGTAGCCACAGACAAAAAACACACACCAGGGATCCTACTTCCCATTGAACCACAGGAAAAACATGATAGAGTGCTCAGGTCCATTAAGTAAGTATTTTGTTCATTTTAGCAGCAGATGGAGTCTTTAAATGCTAAATTAGGTGCTGCAATGTTTAACATTAATTACCTAGTCTGTGTAACTTCTTAGGTAGTTAAAGGAAATCAAATCAATTATTTAATATTTACTGTTTCTCCCTAAATCTATAAATATGCAAAGAAGTTAAATATTAGGGTATTTTACAATGAAAGGAATGGATTTTCAGAAAAGCTCATCAAGAAGAATAAAACGGAATCTTCCTAAAGCAAACATCTTTCATTTGGAAGAAAATACCAGTCTTGATTAATATTAATATAAAATTAAATAAGGATAAGTAACAATAAGCTTTTTCATCAGTAGAAGTAAACTGCCTTTCAAAGGAGACAGGGATCACTGCCTGCCGGACTGAGTGATGTCAGTCAGCTTTCCTTAACTCGTCCAGTAGGCCAGTGTGCAAACCAAGAAGAGAGTTCAGCTCTCCTGAGGTGCAGTCCAATGACTCGATCGTTAGGTAATGCCACCTTGGTTTTGTGTTAGGATATTATGCTTTCTTGCAACCCCAATCACAACAAATTTTCCCCCAGAATGATTTAATTTTAACCACATTTCCAGCAGGACTTAAAGCAGGTATACGTACAAAACTAGCTTCAGCCTAATCTGAACATACTTTTTACAATAGCTTTAAAAAAACAATTTAAGAATTATAAAATAGCTCAAGTAAACTGTGTGGGAAGCAATTATTACTTTTAATATTTACTCTTAAATCTTTTAGAATAATTTTTTTTTTAATGTATTTAATGAAAAACCTTTTAATCAACCCAGGCTGTCAAGAAGACAGGTTATGTCACAAGAAGTCATTTTCTCCCATAAAACACTTCCCAATCTGTCGTGGACTTGTCTGTCTGTAGATGTTAACGATAGGAAATGTCAACTTAAGCATATTTTTCTGCCTGAAATCTGGCAGAAGCCAGAATGTGCTTAAAAAACCCAAAAGCTCTGAAAAGAAAGTAACGTTAATTTTAAATTGCCAAACCCAACTTACTTTCATTGAGGATCTGCACATGCAGTGTACATAAATGCACTGACTGATGTTGAGAGGTACCAAAAAAGGGCTTCATCATGTCTGACTTCTAAACATGAAAACGTTTTCATAAAAATAATTCAAGTCTTCTCCAGCTGAGGTCATACTGCAGTAATAACATTCCACATAGTGAGTGGACTGGTTTCTGATCTTTTCAGCTTTACCGTGACAAGGAATAATCTCTAGAATGTATTGCAGATATGGAAAAGCAGTCTGTTCCCTCCAAATCATGTGAAAGCCATTTAGAAGCAGACAGAAGATAGTTCCATATGACACAGAGATCATTTATACCAGGTGGAAAATTTGCTTAAATCACTATAATATCCCAGACACATTTACACAACCTTAGCAAAGTTGCCTAAAGCAAGGTCTGCAACAGGGCATGGATCTACCTGTTCACCAATACTTCTATGTTGTCTTTATTAAAATTTGAATTTGTGTGTGTTTTAAATGAATGGTAGGTATGATGCTAGTTGTGCAAGTGAAGTACATCACAACCTTTCCATCAACCACCACAAACTGAAACTAAATTTAGATACAAAACCATAAAGTTCCTGTGGCCACCCCAGACACTACAGTTCCTCAGAACATCATCACAATGAAGGACATTTGAGCTAGGACTTACTCTACTAATCACAAGCCCTATAATATTCAAGGGTATGTCTATGTCATATACAGTCTGCTTCTGTTCTGAGCTTTCAAAAATATTTGCCCAAGTCTTATCTGATCAACGCCTCTTCTTTGAAGAGCTACACTAACAGGTAACTTTTCCCTTGTAGACCATTTGGTAATTTAATTAACTTAGGAAGGTCTGAGTCCCAGGCCTCTACAATGTTACTTCATCTGATTGCTAAAGTTAAGCCTTGATCCTTTCAAGTAATGATTTTTAATAAAAAGGAACAAGGTTGGCAAAATATTTTCCATTTTTAATATTCATTGTACTCTAGGCTTAGCTTTCACATATTTTTGTTTGGTTTTGTTATGTTCATCATTTCTTGCTTACCAACATGAACTTAAAACTTTCTGCAAAATCGGAGAGGAAAAATAAAAAATCCATAAAGAAAAAATAATTTCTATCTTTTTAATCCCAGCTAAAAATATTCAGATTTTCAGATGAATTATTTTTTAATATTGATCCAGATTTTCAGGCTGAAATAATCAACAATTACTGTTCAAAATTTGCTTTCAATAATAAATTTTACAATTATTAACTTTCGTTTGCATTTAGACTAAAAAAAAAAGTCAAAATTTTTCCATAGGTTGGAAATTTCATTTTCCAGCCATTTTTCCCCATAGATGAATTTAAGCTACATTTTAAAGCCATTAAAACTTTAGTCGATTTGTTAAGGAACATGAAAGGTTATGCTTGCTTACAACTTTGGCAGGAGAAATCACTTTGCTTATTTAAATCCCTGTTCTTACTAATGGGATTTAGTAAGGGTCTGCCTGGACATGAGCACTCCCCCCATTCAGAGGTGAATAGGCTTAGAAAGAAGCTAAATGTCAACTTCAATTCCTTTTATTTGATTGGTGAAACACACATCATTAAGTCTTTTTAATATTTCCTGAATACTTTTAAAGCTGAAACCCTCTGAGTGAGGGAAGGAAGTGCCACTGGGCAGGGGTACAACTCTTGCAAGTGGTTGAAATGATAAGGCCGGTTTGCAAACCTTAAGATTCAAAGTAAACCAAGTATTCTAAGGAGGGCAAAGAACCAAAAGCCTTCCCAAGCAGCTCCTACAATTTGTAGAACACGGTCTTCTTTAAATCCAACTTGGCTCACAATCACATGCATTTGACTGTTCAGTCAACTTCATCAAGGAATGCTAATTTGAAGACACTGGATGCTACTGTCCAGCCCTGAAAGACATCCACAGAGACAGCTCAGGAAACGTAGCTAGGGTGCTAATGTAAAGAGGAACATTCCAGGCATTTTAAAAATAAATAAATAAAGCAGACGTAATAAAACATCCCTTGAAAGACAACACAAGGGTATCAGATTTAGTGAACAACTGTACCAGTCAGACAACAATTCCAGGAAAGCACGGCTCAAACTGTATTTCCTATTATGCAGGCACAGGTGCAATTATAAATACACAATACTTTTCCCCATAGTTATTAAAACGTTTGTTTTTCTATCACAAAGCCAAATAAAGTAAACAGATCCATTTTTAATGCAGTACATCAGTACAACTTTGCAGTGCCAATAAACTTGCAGTTTGCTTTTAATATCACAGTTTTCAGATATCAGAGATGCAAATTTCACCATGATCTGTCAAAAATAGTTTGAGCCACAAGTGTTGAGAGAATTTTTTTTCACAGCTTTTAATAGTAGTGTTGTCCTATGTACACAGCTGGCTTAATAATGGACTATACTTGTGAATAATTATCCCATCATTGATTTTTTTTTCCCAGCAACCCAAATTCTCTCCCTCTAACGAAATTCTAATTCGGCTTGAAATAGAAAAAAGGAATGTGAATTATTTTCCAGATGGAATATGAGGATATTTTTATGGACTGGTACTGAAAGAACTTCAAAATGTCCCACCATATGCTTACAGGAGAGATGCTCTTACCCTCTGAGAATACTGAACAGGGGCTTGAGAAAAAGGGGAATTTATGTCCAGACAGAAAAACTCATGCAATTTTTCAATTGCCCTGTTCTTCCCTGTAAGATAACTCAAGGGAAGTTATCTATTGGGAAGTTACTATTGGGCAAAAATTCAAGGCAATTTACTATTGAACAAAACAAATGCATTTAATTCTGAATCAGAAAGTTACCAAAAAGCAGATGTACAACTAGTTTCTGCAGTAGCTTCTTTACTAACTTGTTTGGTGTTCGGCTATTTATCCAGCCTATAGGTTACACAGGTAAGAAGAAAACCTCATTGATTTTTCTGGCCTGTGAGTTGTTGGTAGTTGATTATCCATGTTATTATTTTTCACTTGAAGTATTCAGACTTGCTATTTTCATGCTCAGCTTAATGGTCTCTATGATTCCTATTCTGAGGTTCTCACAATGTGCTACAGGAGGTAGCAGGACACCTAACTTCAGACACTAAGGCCTCTGTTAAGCATTTGCATTTGGCAGATGGAGGCTGACTTTTCTGAGTCCTTAGGCACACGTTTGTGAAGTCTACTTAACAGCAGTTGTATTGACTTTTACAAGTATCAGGCTGCCACGGTATGACCCCAGCATGTTCATTTCCATATTCCTATATTATTATTATTGAGCTACGTATCTACTGATCTACCTGTGGTATTGGTTAGAAATTGATTTGAGAGACAGTCCAGAGAAAAGCTAAGCAGCAATATGATTACTTTTTACTTCTCTATATACCCATCCTGCTACTGATTATTAACAAAATTCTATTTGTGGTAGCCCTAATTATGCTCATCTGTTTATCAGCCTTTGGCAAACTTCACAGACCTGACATAAACAACTGGAAAAGAAGGACATGGCAGTCATTACCAGGAGTTAATGCACTGGTGAACTTGCAGCACATACACTTACAATCAATATTATATAATTATTCAAAGTCTTTCTTGCTGTTCCCTTCTTAGTTAAAGCATTTTCACATGGATGTGGTATCAAGTCTTCTGACAGTAAATTAGTAGACGTACTTGATTGCTCATTTTTTAAAATGTCATTAAGCAGATTTTTTCACAAAATAATCTAGAAAACACAAATCCCAAATACTCTAAAAAATACAATCTCAACCATTTTTCTACACAATGTGATCTCAGTTCTTGGCTAAGGCCAGTGATATACCACAAACTAGCCCATTACACAGAAGTGAAGAAGCAGAAAGGAGGCTTGCTTTGATTTGCATTTCATTCACAGATTGTTTATGTGTTAGAACTTCTAGAAAATCCTCCCTTACTCCCCTTTAGCCCCTCACCTAGCTGTGAATTGCAGGATGTTAAGGGTAAATAGAGCAAGAATTACTGTTAGGAAGCATAAGCAGGTGACTCTGCATCAGACAGATATCATTAGGCTATAGTGAGGGTTAGGGTACTAAGGACTATGTTTATTGCTAAATCCTCAAGGGTCCACAAGTTTATGATGAGGGATGCCATCAAATGTCTTTTTGCAAATTTTCTGATCAAGTTCTATTAACATATGTTTAGGATCAAAATTATATTTCAGCATGGCAGGACCCAAAAAGCTACTTACACTCCTGGATCATGTGAACCATGAAAGCCAATGTCAGTATCATCTTTGTCACTGACATGGACAGTAAGACTGAGTGCACCCTCAGCAAGTTCAGCGCTGGAGGTAAGGGATGCCATCAGAGGGACCTTGACAGGCTTGAGAGGTGGGCCCATGCAAACCTCATGAAGTTGAACAAGACCAAGCGCAAGGTCCTGTTCATGGCTTGGGGCAATTGCAAGCACAGATACAGGCTGGACAGAGGATGGATTGAGAATAGGTCTGAGGAGAAGGACTTGGGGCTTTTGGTTGATGAAAAGCTCAACATGACCTTGCAGCCCAGAAAGCCAACGGTGTGATGGGATGCATCAAAAGAAGCATGGCCAGCAGGTTGAGGGAGGTGATTCTCCCCCTCAGCTGTCATGAGACCCCACCTGGAGTACTGCATTCAGCTCTGGGGCCTCCAACATAAGAGGGACATGGGCCTGTTGGAGCAGGTCTAGAGGAGGCCATGAAGACGACCAGAAAGAGGGCTGGAGCACCTCTCCTATGAAGACAGGCAGAGAGAGTTGGGGTTTATCGGCCTGGAGAGGAGAAGGCTCCAGAGACATCTTATAGTAGTCTTCCAGTACCAAAAGGGGGCCCACGAGAAAGCTTGAGAGGGACTTTTTACAAAGGCATGTAGTGATATGACAAGGGATAATGGCTTTAAACTGAAAGAGCGTAGATTTAGATTAGATATAAGGAAGAAATTCTTTACCATGAGGGTAGCGAAGCACTGGAACAGGCTGCCCAGAGAAGCTGTGGATGCCCCATCCCTGGAAGTGTTCAAGGGCAGGTTGGATGGGGCTTTGAGCACCCTGGTCTAGTGGAAGGTGCCCCTGCCCATGGCACAGGGGTTGGAACAAGATGATCTTTAAGGTCCTTTCCAACCCAAACCATTCTATGATTATATGATTCAGCAAATACCTCTTGCATCTAAAGGATACATTTGTGCCCCAGAGTTTATCCTAGTCTATGTTGATCAGCAGCAAGAAAATAAACCAAATTTCTCTTGTTCATAATCAGTCCCATGTCTACATTTTAGAACATTATTATGAAGAAAACATTGGCACATGCATCTGTGATTACATTTTAGATAAGCTTCACAGAAGGTAAGTGTTCAGAGATACCTTACAGCTATGTTTGAGAAGACATCTTATTGGAAATGGCAGAGGGGTGGGGTTTTTTTGGTTGGTTTGTTGATTTTTAACTGTAAAAAGTACAACTTTTGAAGATGACAAAATACCTCATTCATGTAAGCTCCAGATGGTTTGTTTTAGCAAGAGGTGAGGGGGCAGGGGACAGAGATATTCAGATCGGGCTTGACAATTCATTCCTTTTGATTTAAATAACTACACCAATCTGTTAGTTCATGCTAGTGTAATTCCATTGACATCACCACAGCTATTCTCAAATAGCAAGTTGTCTGTCAGGTTAAAATACTATCAACTCTCCCATATATGGAGGAGTGGTTTGTTGGGTTATACTGGAAAATTTAATAACCCCAGTAATACAAATACTGCAGAAATAATGGGAAAGTGTGCTACAGCACATCCACGTGTGATCATTTACTGGTGGTTTTTAGTTTGGACTTATTATCTAGGTGAGATAACGGCTCCTCTCAGATTCATATGAATGTCCTTTTCACCTTTTCCTCTGTACTCTCTGTCTGAGGTGGGCTTCTTAGCTCAGGTGCAGCCCCAAACTTCCGGGCCCAGTTTCCCATATCCAAAGGAATATATTCTCCTGACATCTGGAGTATTAAAAGGTAAGGTAGTGATAACTACAGCATACTGATAAGTCCATGATAAATCCAAACAGCCTTAATGTGGAGTGACACATGGGTGTTCTCACACCCTCCACATCATTTCTAACCGTGGTAGCACAGTTCAGAAATGCTCATGCTGCTAACTTAGACCTAATGGGACTTACTATGCCTCAGCTTTGCGCAGTGCAACATGACACAAGCTGCTTTTGGATTTCCTGGTCTTGGAAACATTATAGCCACTTCTATGAAGGACTGCGTCTAAACTAATAAATCTACCTAAACTTAACCTCTCTCTACCTGGAGCCAGCTTGGGTTTTTCTGCACTTATAAACAATCTATACCTCATTTAGGCAGCCCATGTATTATGAAGATTATATATTACATACTGTCACATATTATACGAGGCTACCTAGGCAGTAAAAGCACTGTATGAGATTTTACGTACTCTAGGAGATTTTACTCAAATATCATTTTACCGGACTGGGGCTCAAGTGGATGACAAATCCACCTCTGTCACAGTCTTACAACAGAAAAATTGCAGCACTTAGTAAAACAGATTACATTTAGCTGTTGCTTTTGGAGGTGACATAGAATTCCTTTACTTGACGATTCACAAACCTTTCCATAGAAATCCTTTGTTTTGTCTATGTCGCTCTTTGGAGTACAGTCCCTCACTATGTGTATGCAAAAACTATTATCTTGAAAGATGTTTATACTGCACAGAGGACCCATTCCTTCACTCATATATGTTAGTACACTCACACAAAGATGAGAAGGACTGAAAGGAAAAGAAAGATTATTAGTTCATTCTAGATTTTACAGTGTTGTTCCCTTCAGTAAAGATGCTTTTCTAATACCAAGAGGTAAATGTTTCATTTTAAATGGTTCCTGATCTCAAGTCATCAGTTTAGATATACTGTCACAACTCCACCTGAACTACCTAAGCAGTGCAAATGTGTTTTCCTCTGATTTTAGGTCATTTGCTCATTTTCCAGCTCTGCCTTATGCTGAAAGTAAGGTTTGAGAATTTATACCAAACAACAGAAATTGACATTCCCCCTGTTTTCTGTGACCCACCTTTTCAATACGAAAACAAATATCAAACAGATATTTCAGACTCTTTTTTTCATCTGCAAGAAATCATGTGGCTCACGTGGCTGAATCAGTTTATATAACGACCCTTCGTGGTATATGATTGTGACTTACTTTCTTTGGGAATGAGGATATGAAAAAGCATTTTTAAAAAGAGTTGAGGTTAAGATCTTTTTATTCAAGTAAATATTGAACACATTCTTAAGAATAGCCCTTCAGATCTGGAATGAGTTCAAGGACAGTTACTTAACAGCCTGAAGAACAAAAGACTCGAAGTTTTGTTTTGTAAGAAAAATGTCAAGGGGCAGACTGTACCTTGATCTTATGACAGCAAATGCTTTGGATTTTTTGGTTTTAGGGTGTTTTGATGGAGGGAGAAATCTAGGCAGTAAAGAAGAATAGTTAGCAGAAGTTAAAACCAGAAGTTATATCAGATACTAAGATGCTCTTATTTGGTTACATTTCTATAAATCAGTAATCAAAGAAAAGCCCAAACCAAATTTCTTGTTCAGGGCAACAATGAGACAAGGCAACACCAAATTCGCAGTGAGATTCACAAACCACACTTCTATCGAGTGCAGGTGGAGTTTTGTGACAAAATTCCCTTGATCTTTGCTTTCAGACAAGTGCAACTGCGGATCTAAGTTTCACTGCTGCCTGAAAGAACTGGGCAACCTGTTGAATACTGGGCAGATCACTGGACTCAGATTCCAGCTCTGCAGTCCAACTCTGTCTTTAAGACAAGTGAAGTAAACCAAATATACAAACACAGCAGTGTACAAATGCATGTTCCCTCTCGGAAACAAATATATTTCCACAGAAACAATTTTTTGCATGTTTTGCATCTCTCCGTTCTCAAAATCCTCACATGTATCTTTTATAATCTATTTTTTTAGCCTCCCTTTGCACCAAAGACTCCCCAGTTAAGTACATGCAATCAAGACCTGACAGCACTGAACTGTAGTATCTAAATGGTACCTGCCGAATACAATGGCATGTGCCAGTGCAATTCAGCATACAAATCCCACAACATCTCACCCAATATGTATGTCTATAAGTGTCCTCCTTTTGACCAATGAATTTAGATAGTTAGTACTAAGATCACTCATACTGTACATGGAAGAACTTTGTTCAAGCCACAGCAAAAATGAAATCCCTGAAGCAAAAAAATACAGTCAAGCTCTCTCTTTAGTCACTACATTGACTAGTCAGCTCTAGTTCATGCTGCTCTTTCACTGATTGTCAAACAGAGAGGAAGGACTGAGAGAGCTCAAGTCAGACTACAGAGCTTGAGTTTTCATCATGTTCCAAAACAGTACGCAAGTGCTTTCCAAGCTGCTGAGAGAAACAGGTCTAACCTTCCTCAGCCTTTTCTACAGACTATCTCTTTGGCCTCCTAACTCACTAGTCTCCTGTGAAACTGACTGCCTCATTCAGAGGACAGGAGTTCTGCGAAGTAACAAGGCTCCTTTAACGTAGGTGTAGCTAGAGCAAATACCTTAGTCCTCCTGAAAAACCTTCCTCTGGCAGAGGAAGAGGCTGGCCTGTGTCCATAGTCATTAAGCTCTGCTCTACTAGACTGAGATAAGAGGCACACAAACCAAGTGACTGTATAGTTAGCTGGGATGACCTCAAAAAAATGAGTAGCTGGTGCTCCACAAGTGCTTTTTCTAGAAGAAGCAAAGTACATCTCTAAGGTGACACTTCTAAGAATAATGTGGCAGCAACCGAAACACCAGTGTGCGAGATCCCAGGAGCAGAAAAGGCCTCTTCAGTAATGGTGTCGAAACCAGGTACATTTATTTGCAGTTAGTTTGATTCAAAGATGTAGAATAGAAAAAGCACTCTTCTGTGTTTTTCTATGATCTTTAAATGACACTGTGATTCATCAGAACTGTTTTAAATTGAAGACAGGAAAGCTGGCAGACAAACACACACAAGTTTTATCAAGTGAGTTGTAATATAAAGCAAGTGAGGAATTCTCTAGCTCTTTGTTACTCACAGAGAGGGCCTAAAGAAGGTCAGTTCTAGTCACAGCAGGTCTTAAACCAAATGTTTCCCTTACAGTTAATTTCCTCAAATCCACACCAGAGCATAGAACAAGGAATACATATCACAATAAGATTTCACTACTGGTTTTGTGTGAGGCCTAGTATCCTTGGAGTGTTTTTTTGCAGAAATGTACATCTGTAGATGGTGGATGAATTCGATAAAACCAGCTGCCATTTATTCTCTTATTATTTGTTAATACCCTTTAAAACATTCATCTGGTCCAATTGGTCTTGGACTTTTGCTGAAATAATTTCCAAAGCCCTACAAATATACAAGCACACTTGCACATTCTTAGTCTTTTAACTGGATGAGCCAGTGCTCTATTAAATTAACAGTAGCTTTTCCATTCATTTCAGTGGACTTCAAATCAGGTCACACAGAATGCAACTAATCCACTCCATGCTCTTAAAAGGTCAGAGCACAGCAAGAGACAAGATGCACTAAGCAGGAGAAAAAGAAAAAAAAAAAAAAAGCTACTCAAGTGAAAATTGGGAGAAAACCTGAAAATAATAATAGCACAATCCATTGTTAAATGGCAATTGCATAGGCTTGAAGAACATTGTTTGGAATCATATAAATTAGATTTAAACCATTTGGAATACTCGTCAGTGAAGCAAAACCACTTACCTTCTCATGACATTACACCTTACTAGAACATATCGTTAATTTTTTCTTTGCTAAATAGGTTAGATCACACTATATTTCTTTTTGTGCATTCAGAAGGGCTGGATCCCCAGATGGGCTAATTACTATACTGATACAGATGTCAACAGAGTTAGATGAGCTGAGGATCTGACCTATCAACTACTTTTTCCAATAGAAGTTGAGGCAGAATGACAGGAGCTGCTTCTTTTTGCAAAATTCAGCAACATAAGCCTTTAAAAGCATGTGTTTTCTGAAAGAGCAGTATATCGTCTCCCCATTCAGACAGATTAAATTATATAAAATTCTAGCATAACTACTACCACTTTTGTTTTTAAACTGACAAAATCCAAACAAAAGGTGAAAGCTTGCTTAGGTAAAACACTAAGTACTTCCATATGTCTCTGAGATACAATGAGCACACTTTATGCATGGAACAGCATTTACCACAGGAATAATAAAAGATTAAATCATATTTATTATATAATTCTGTGCTATTAATTACAATATATATTATGTACAAATTATATACAACACAAAGGCAAATTTTATTAACTGAAATTATATTTGATATATCAGTCACTTAAACATTAATAAATGTGGTTAATCAAGAAAAGAAAAAAATCTTTTGTCTTTTCTGTATTTAATAAATGAGTTTTATTTACATGGCCACAAGTTATTTGAGGGGTCTGCCTCATTTATTGTATGGGTTAACTTTGTTTAGCTGGGCAGTTATCCAATATTTTGTTTTTGTTGAAAGCTTGGTTTAATTTAAACACTCTTATGAAGTCAGAGCTACTAATTTCAGTGAGGACTTTTCTGTTGCAATAGTGTGACTACTTCACATGGAAGGTAAAGGGATACTATACTCATAAAACTCATAATAACAACAGCAACAACAACAACTATTCTTAGCAGCAAAACCACCAGTATTTAGGATAATTCAGGAATCCCACTCGCCTGTATCTGTAGCCTCATTTTTCAGAGAAGTCAACGCATTTTGTGAAGTGTATTATGAAAATTCTGTGAAACTAAGCAAACTGAAATACATATCCCTGCTTCAAAGCAAAGTAGCATAATTTCTCAACTAATCAGTTCTTTAGAAAAAAATTGGCCAAAAGTCTGTTAGCAAACCAAAGTTAATGAACCATCTTTTTTTTTTTCTGAAAGAGAAAAGCGGCAAAGCACATTTTAAACCTCGAGTCTGTCTATGTTTAATTAAATAAAAGAGTTTCTTACAGTAGAAATGCCAAAAATGTTTTAAATGTGGGAACTACACTGCTTTAAATATGGGCGTCTCTGCTATTTATAATGATGGAAAATATCCAGGTATTCTTTGGATTAAGCATTAGAGCAGTTTAGAGTGCATTCATGATAATCCACTGAGAAAGTCTGTGTTTCCCACTGGCATGAGAAATAAATGCAGACCACAATCTTTTACTTGAGGAACAAAGCATCAGTTTGTATTATATCTGGGTTAAAAGTATCCCTGGAAATGCCTATAGTCACATGAAGCAAGTCAGCTGAAAAAAATGGTAGTAGGCTTTATAAACTGTTCTTTTTTTTCTATCCATAGGAATGTGAAGTAAAATTTTTGAAGTAGAAAGAAACATTACCGCGTTTGCAACGCCATAAGAAAATGTAAAGAAAGGATTGAAAGACCCTAGTCCTTTGTTGGAATAAATGTTTCTTGAATTTTTTAGCAGAATACTGTAGTAAGCATTGTATTTCATCCAGCTGTTTCTCCTATCAATTAATGTATTAATGCTGACATTTTTACTATTCCTTTTCAAAGCTGAGCCAGGTTCACCTCCATTCTTTCGTGTACTCACAGTTATAACTGCTGTCTTGAAAAAAAAATTTAAAAGGTAACCTAATTTTTTTCTTTTTCTTTTTTTTATAATACTACTTTCCAGTCATAAAAAAGGTAAAGCAGATGAGATGAATAGGGAAAAACAAAAAAGTATGTGGGTTGGGTACTTTCTCCTTTGAAAACACAGCATTTGAGCCAGAGTCCTAATTTGACATTAAAATCATTAATCAAGGATGTAAAAAATCCCCCAATGATTTCCTCACTGGCCCAATTTAGACTTAAAATTTGCATATTTTGTAACATATTCATGTCAAAACTCCCATTTTTTAAATCCCAACCTAAACTTTTTTTTTGTGGGTTTTTTGTGTTTGTTTTTTTTTAAAGGAGTTAAACTTTTCTGCTCCAGTACTTCTGCAAAGTTTCAGTGCAGAAAGGACTTTAGATATTCCACGTTTTTCTAATGAAATGAAAATACTACAGCATTTCGGACTTTGCAATATTGTTTTCGACGAATTATAGTACTGCTTTTCAAATAATTTTGGTGTGATCTCATCATTTCTACAGAAGTCCTTGTTAACATTGCAAATATGAGGTGCTGTACAAGTCCCCTGTATAGTCTTTCATTTTAGTAAGGCTTGTTTATTTTATAGTGTCATATCACTGGAAGTTTAGGGAAACCATTCACATATAAAATACAAATGGTCTTCATTAGGTAGACTCTCGCTAAGCAAAGTCATTTGAAAGATATTTTTTGCTTTGATCTTTTTTAATAAAGACAGATAGTTGATGGTAGCTCTTTAGAAACTCGCACACTACAGTCATGCTGTGCTGAATTTCAAGCATCTCACCTATCATTTGAGAGAAATTATAGGGTGCACTGCCTCTAACCTGCACTATAAATTGTATCAATTTAATGTGTGCAGGAATGGTGAAATTCAGAAAAATGAACTTCTGAAGGAAGTTAATTCAAACAAAACCAAAAGGTTTTGTTTTGTCTGCAGGCTTCATGGCTTTAACAGTCTAATGGCTTTCTGGAAATTCCCATCTAAATAAACAATATTATCTAGGTAGATATTGATTGACCACTGCAGGTCAGCTAGCTAACCAGATAGCTCAGGGTGTGATCTTCTCCTAAGGAACAGCACAACAATACAGTTATTCACTAGACTGCATTATCTATATGGAATAACAAAGGACTAAGGCAGAATTATTTGATTCAGACTATATACTCATTCTTTTAGAGGCTCTCAAACCTTTTTAACTTTAAGTTGCTTTAATACACAGCAAGCATGTGTATCAGAATCTAGTCAGAGAGTGCCCAACTCCTTCAAATTCCTTCAGTTAGTACCGCATGTCTATTACATGCATCCAATATGCAGAACTGACAGGCTTCATGCAGCAGGATACAGCAAAGGAAAATGTTATGGTTGAATCCCAAGAGACTGAGAAGCAGTGGCTGGCTGCTATTTATTACTTGTGGCTTTGCAACAAAGAATATTACTTCTTGGAGTATACTGAGATAAACAATACTGCTTTGAGATTCTAGGACATGACAATACAAGATTTGCAAGAAACATAGCAAAATGTCCAAAAAAAGAAAGAAAAAGAGAAACAGAAGAAGGTTTTGGAGGACACTAAAAAGCACATCAGCTGCAGTGTATGCCCACAGTGTAAGTGTTGGACAGCTGCTGGTAGTGTAAAGTAGATGAAGTGTAATGTAGATCAGCAGTATACCTAGAAGCAAGGTTGATCTCTGGAGTGAAAAGGGGAGGTGTTGCGTGAGCCCAGAATACGTTTACAACTGTTTATCACCACAGAAAAGTACCTCTAGAAATCAGGCTCTCTATATTCCTCTTCCACACTCAGAAATTGCTTCTAAAGATATAAATTCATGTGATGACTTATTTCATGCAAATATGCTCTGAAGTTCAATGCTTGGGCATCAGCGTATTTGGAAACATATATGTGCAAATGTTATGTGGATAAAGGGATGATTAAGGAGACAGAGAGAGAGATGGTATATATATAAACATAAACCTTCATACTCGTACCCCTCCCACACATATTTTCAATTCTTCCTACAGAAATTCAGTTTATAAAAAGACAGGGATTCTGAGTATGCTAGAATAATAATTCACCTGTTAAGATTCTTTTTTGTTAGAACCCTAGTCTCATTGAAGCCTACCCTTTAAAAGACTTCCTACAGAACTGATGAATAAAAAGCCTTAACATATTTCTAGGTGCTATATGTTGCTATCTCCTTGCTATTGAGCAGGATTTTGTAGCATTTTATGTGACTTTTTGATTCACTTTTTAATGTAAACAAGTACTTAAACTTAATGCCTAGTGAAAGAGAACCAAGGAAAAACCTTCTTATTAATGTGTTCTGAAAGTGATTTTTTTTTTTTTTTTTTTTATGGGGGGGATGGGAGGGGGCAGGAGAGGGATGAACTCAGACCATATTTGTGTGAGGATTCTTCTTTATCCTTCTTCCTTTCTTTTTATGGGTGTTTAAATAAAACCAATGAAACAGCTATTTATCCTAGGAGCTCCTTGTTTCAAATGAACCAATCTTATTTTCTGAAAATGGAATAGTTTTCTTTGCTTTCATTTATCTATGCATGACACAGTAGGACAGCAAAGCTAGTTTAAGTGATTTCCTCCTACACCCATGAGTGCCAGGTTTAGTGATAATTTCTGCACTGTCCTTAGGAGGTAAGTTTAGATCATCTCCAGCAATGAGCACAAGTAGTTTTCTTTCACCTGCAAAATGTCATTTTATGCATATATTTGTCCACACAGAGAGAAAACCAAAAAACTTATAGTGACAGTATTGATGTGAATGGGAGTTAGTTGAATAAATACCTCAGTTAGCTGAATAAAGACCTTTGGGATGCCTTGGACCAAGTGGCCAAACGAAGTTTGATCCCAAAAAGAGAGCAACAAAGGCAGGGAGAAGATGTTTTCTTAGGCTCATGTCAAAAATTCTAGGACTACTTATTAGTTAAAACAGGACATTGCTGTTTCTTAACAGACTGCAAGGAGTGTGCAGAACTGGTTTTACTCCTGTCACTTTGTGCTGCATTCACCTTTTAACAAGGGTGCAGTGACTACTTAGCAAATTCAGTGTGAAAGAAGAGGACAGGATCCTGTGCCAAGTCATAAGAGAATAAGGAAGGAGAGACTGTGACAGATGATTTCTCATTTTTTCTGTTTCAGGAGAGGTTTATATGGTGTGAACATTTGATACTCTAATCACACCCAGCGTATCACAACAATGGTCTGCCTCAGATTTCAATTATCCCACCTTGAATTTTACAATAAATTTCATGAAGTTCCATTTATAACAGAAGGTGAGGATATTTAAAACTGTTTAAATTGTCTTGACAAACCAAAGGTTGGTGAATGTGTGTGACAATAAAAAACACTGTCAAAGACAAAACATTTTCCAAAATATACCTTCAGAAAAACAGTATAAAGGCATCTACTTGACCCATGGTTTCCTAATAAAGTCATGAGTCATTCTATCCACCCTACCTTATCTTTCTCCAATGACCTGAAGGTTTGTAGATATAAATGTTTCTACATATCTGATGGATAAAAAGATCTACTTACAAAATTCATATGTATCTCCATTACACTGGACAAGAATTGGCTATTTAAAATCACTGGATGAAATAATATACAGTGAAGGTGAATAGACATTTTGTAGTGTTTGTTAATCAAGTTCTTTTTTTAAATTCTAATTTCACCTGATTGTGCAAGGGAAACTCTCTTAATGCCTGAATGCATTTCACCAAGGAAGTTAGATTATGAAGATATACAAAGGGAGGAAGAAAGTTTTTCCTTACCATTTATCCCACAGGATGCAAATGAAATGTAGTACAGGTCATATTTTTGCTTGCAAGGGACAAACTTGTTAAATTAGTACATGTAAAACTACAGGAAGTATCTACTTTCCCCACAAAGTTATTTTCAGGTTGTACGTTTCCCTGTGCTAAGAAAAAAACCCATAACCAATAGGAGTTTGTTGCTAACTGTGACATCCATGTTTAGGAGTTCATATTAACTTCTTGTTTATTCTTTCAATATCAAAGCTTTGCTTTTGCCATCCAGACAAAAACCTTTATGATTTACTGATCTTTATGGGTTCCTTCCAGCTCGAGATATTCTATGATTCTGATTGATAAAACAAATAAACCTGTAAGGTATATCATCAAGACTGGGACATGTGACCTTTGAAACTTAAGAGCAAATGCTAGGCCATACTGACAGGAAAACAGAAATCAAAAATCAAATACACCCTCAATGTAGGGTTCCTGGAGATGAGAAGGCAGAGCAGTTCGGGAAACTGCAGCAAGTAGAATGTAAATAGAAAGGAAATCCAGGGTAATGCAGCATGAAGGGAGTGCCAAATATGATATAAAGTGTGGAGAAACGTAGCAAGCAGTAAACAGAGAATACCAAAATGTAAACTGTGGAGAGAGCTATTCTCTTTTGTTGGGGAAGAAAATGGTAGAATGGTCATTCTTTAGAATCCAGGGGATAAAAGTTATGTCCTTTCATGAAATGAATAGAATTTTTCTGTATAGTCTGGATGGAAATTTAAATCTGAAATAATTGTACTCAAATCTGGGACATGAAAGAAAGGGACTGGCAGACAGAAAGAATAGACAAATCAGGTCAGAAAAAGGTGTGATCTGTTATTTCTGCATTTCCCATTTGTAAGCTGTGGCTTTGGAGGATTTTCACAGCTGTTGCTTCTGAAGGAGGAAAATGGCCAACTGCAAAGTGTGTATTTTCTTTGGAACACATTTAATCGGCTTACCACACACCTAAATATTTAAAAGCTAAGTGCATAAGAGATAAAAATCACAACGTTTACATTGCATAAGCTAAAGAAACGAGGACCATAAGCAACTGGGTGAGGTGATTATAGAATGAATCAGATAGCAGAATCCGATAGAGCTTTCCAGTTGCATGAGCCGAAGGTTGAATTCATTATAAGGAGTTCTGATTCAGCTTTGTTTATGCTGAGATCTAAATGCAAGCCTCAGATCTTCCAAAGAGCCTTTCTCAGACTTAGAAATAGGAGGTCAGAAAGAGTAAAATGTACCCTAACTCCAAATTCCAACCATAGTCCAAAGGAAAGGATGCCAAGAGATCACTATGTGAAATGATATTCATCTTACATAGCTTTAGAGGTTTAAAAATCAGGCATCTAATCTAAACCATGGTAGTATAGACAAGAGAGACTGGCAATATCTAACGTACATAAGTGGATGCACCACCCTTCTGTGCCCCAACCCTTTAAAAGGAAAAGGTCTTTATCTGTATTATCACACCATCTGTGCTGTTTCCACAGAAAGCCTACCCAAGTGTGGGGGACAAAACTGAGATGACATGTTCTGACCAGATCACCTATTTAGACACTTCAGAGCAACATCAATCTCTGGTCAGACACTGCTACAATTGACTCCAAATGCCAATTTACACCATATTTAGGTGGACAGCTCACTGCAGGTTTCTCCAACATAGAGGAAGCCTATGTGACTTTGATCAAGTTTGTAACAATTAGGTATATAAAATTTGATAGATTTTATGTAGTTTTATTAGGGGACTGCCAGGAGTATCTTAAGTTAGTACTAGTGGTTTAGTTAGGTGTAGATGTCTATAATACATGGATGGGCAACACCCCCCAAAAAACCTATAGACAGAAATAAATTCCTAATCAATTTGAATCTGTCAGCAGTGACACTCCACCTCTTTCTAACCTTTACATACAGTATCATGCAAGCACATGACACAAAGGTTCTGTCACAATATTACAAGACAAGACAAGCTATATTCTTGACATGTGCAATGCCAGTTGTTTACCAGTGTGTCTCGTTTCGCAGACTTACGTAATGGAGACCAGAGTTTACGCCATCCTCCTTCTCAAAAGATAGTGCTTAATCCAGGCTATACAGGGTTCCTCTATAAATAATAGATTATTGTATACTGACATTTTCTGATACTAGGAAAGAGAGACATTGAAAAATAAAAGCTAGACTTGGAGTTTAGACTAATATCACTTAGAAATGAAGCATAACATAGACAATCTGTCTTTGGAAAAATATGAGGGCTTTGCTTTTAGTAGTCTTTTGCAATTGGTGAAATTTTTTCACCAAGAGACTATTGCTACGTGGAATTCTTTATCTTTATTTAATTCTTTACTACAACATTAACAACTGTTAATGCAAGGTGTCACAAATAATCAGTTGTGTTCTATGCTGAATAGCTCTATTAAAGACTAATCAAAATTGATCTTTATGGATTGTCTTGGCTATATGGGTGATCCACTATTTAAAAATTCAGGAATTCTGGAAGAACTGGCTGGTAACATTTTGCTTTTTCTTTCTTACAACCACTGAAAGCATAACAAAGCATAACCATGAGGTTATTTGAAGCGCTAGAGAACAGATAGGCTGCAGTACTCTGTTTTACACAGAAGCTAAAACAACATAACATGCTCAGTTTTCTCAGTAAAATCTCTGTGCTGGTCTAACTCAGTTTACCTGTAATAAGATGCAAATATTTAAAAGATTGGAAATCTTCAAAGGGTTGGAAATCTTTAAAGGAAATGTAACTTAATAAAAAACCAAAGTGTTATCATATTCTCTGTATAATTTTCTCAGGTATATTTACAAAACAGATATCAAGGAATGTTTGAACATCTTCAAGGAAACAGGAAAATACAAACCTGACACTACCACATACCTAGCTTCTGCTAACACAGCAATCAAAAAGAACAGAGTCAGAAACAGAACTGTATTTTACGTAAGTCTTCTCATCGCAATGTTCAACCTTGTGTGGCAATAGTAATGGCTGTTGTATTGTTTGTTATTCACTTTAAACCATTACTAACAATTCATCTGCAAAACAAAGGCATTGGAATAACTATTGTGGAATGCTAAAAGAACTTCCAGTGCTGGGGTTCAAGTCCTGCAACTGATTTTGGTAGATCCAGATTAGTTGTTGATGTACAAGTAAATATACCAATGCATACCTGCTACTGCTACATGGATCTGTTCCTAGTCTACCAATAACTGTTAGAGAGGAAAAAAAAAAAAAAAAAAGGTATTTCAATAAATTAAATTGTCACTAAATATGGTCACATCAAAGCATCTTTAGGAATGCAGTGGATCTGCCAAATACACCTGAAGAGTCAAGAATCTTAATCTTATTTCAAAAAGCAATACTGCAAAGAATTTTATTTTACCTCCTTTCACAAGTTTTACCTCCCTGTCTCCATCATCTATCCAAGCACTCCTTGTTTTGTCTGAATGTATGTTTATGAAACTGGTTTTGGTGTCAGGAAATATAGGAGTGTATTACACAGCAATGATTTAAGGTACTAATCTGTGATCTATGGAGTTGTATGATGCAGCACCAAAGACATCAAAACGAATGAGGAAGGTAAACAGCCTTATCACCCAAAGATCCACGGTGCAGCTGAATTAGTCACCCAGTGGGACCGCTTCTGTAAAAAAGAAGGCAAGCAGCACATCTTCTGGCAAAATATTTGAACTCATTTCCCACTCTGCCAACCTTTCTTCTTCACATCCTCTCTTAACCTAGCTATTCAGGAAGGAATGTCTTTTAAAGTGAATTCAAATCTTGTTCTCCATCATGAGTTAAAAGAAATAATGTCATCACAAATTTAATGTGCAGTACACATTCCTAGAGAGGCCAAAGTTTCTTGGAGATCTAAAGCTCTATGCATTGCAAGTATATAAAAATTCAATATTTTTCTTATTTTTCCCTCTAAAACACAAAATATCTCTATAGCCACACTGTGTAATATGACTAGTATTCTGAAGTTGGATCCTATGCTAAAGCGGTGATGGTGGTTTGGACTATTATAATTAAAATATTTGGGCAAGACAGGAAATTTTTACTTTCATTTCGCTGGCTCACATGAATACCATAGAAGTATTTGAATCAATCTCAGTGAGGAAAAAAAAAAAGAGGCAGCTAGCTAGTTTTTTAATTTTTATTCTCTCTGGCTCTGGGGTTTCGTGTTTTTACTCTGGTTGTGCTTATTATAAAATAGCTGATTATTCCTCTTTGGTTCTTATATTGATGACAAAACTTCCCCGTCAAAAGCCATCTTCTACTATGATTTATAAACATATTTCTATGAATTTTAATCTCGCAAATTACTGTCACACACACAAAAAGGTAACAATTATCAAAATTTGTAGGCAGGTATGTACTGTTAAAAAAACCCCAGAAAATACAAAAAATATTATTATTATTCCACTCAAACACTAGTAGTTTGTTGCTGTCACTTTGCAAGACTCACAACAGTTTATCTGTACTGCCTTTAGCAACTGTGCTCGTGTTCAAGTCTAAGTTTGCAAAGCCAGTTGCATCCATATTGCCTGGGGAGACAGAACTTGAAAAGGAGTTATCCTTCCTGCCTTCACTCCTGCCCTCCTTTCTGACTGTGGTTTCTTGCTAGGAATGCCAATACACTTCAGACTACATCCAACACATATGAAAAATTAAGAATAAAGTCACGATGCAGTATGACTGTATAGAAGTTGCTGAAGACAATCGCATACCTCAAATGTGTCTGAAGAAAAGCTATAGACTTATCAGAATGTAATTGTAATGCAGTTACTTAACATTTTACTGCACCATTATCTGTATTTTGGAGGTATATTTAGTGCATCCTCCCAGAGATACTAAAATACACGCCTCCCAAACATGTCATTGTTAGATGAATACAACATTCTAAACATTGGCATGCTGAGCTGGCTACTTTATTCTCTGTCTTTAGGGTATGACTGCTGCATAAATACAGGCATTTCAGTTGCAGCTGCTTCCCTTTTCTAATCTCTTTTGCTAAGATTAAATGCGTTTCAAAAAAGCATTCCTGCTCCCGTTGGATTAAAGAGTAATGTATCCGTTTTGCTTGTTTTCCTGTCAAAGCTTTGAGGTCCAGAGTTCATAACTGGACAGTACCGTGAGGATTTCTACAATACAAACTATCTTTCATTTCCTTAGGCAGCTTGGAAGGAGAAAGAATGGATGGGTATAACGGATGTTCATGAACAAGTTGCAAAGTTTTTTTACATCAATTGTATATAACAGAACCATACAATTGCTTAAATTAAATGCTTAAAATTGTCAATACTGTACCTGGCATTCAGCTAATCTAAGTCAATGTAGATTAATTGAAGTCAGTGTCCATGTTTGATTTTCACTGTTTGAAGCCCTGCTTCAAATTGCAATGGTGGAGGGGAGTTATATCTTTAAGAGGATAAGTGATTTATTACAAAAATAGCTCAGGTAGCTGCACCCTCTGTGTCTCCAGCAGATCATTCGATATACTAGTAGGAAGTAGAGCTTTAGGCCAATGCCATCATAATAATTTATTTTATCATAGTCTTTGAGTCAGTATGTGCAAACAGTAATTAAGTTAGATCTATTGCTCAAGAATAATAATTTTAAAAAATGAGACAAACATAAAGAGGAATTTCTTAACCATAATAAATAAATAGGGAATACAGTGGCACAGCGAATTAACCATCTCTGTAATGCTCCCAAGTTATTGTTAGAAGTCTCAAGCAAGAACAGCAGCCCCCAGCTGATCCAGCAGAAGATCAGCAGCTGTTGCTCAGCAGAGCCAAAGGACTCGTCTCACAGTCATATCAGAGTGTTCTGACTGTTTTAGTCCAGGAACTCAGACTTCAGTGGGCCTTTGAATTCCACCTGCTCAGCAATTCACCCTTTGTGAATTCGTTCTGCTTACTAAGAAAAGCTTTTGAGAAGGGATCGATACAGATTGGGACCTTTAGATCTTGAGCATAATTTTGCATTTAAGTTGTGCCATTGCACATGATGCATCTTTCAACGTAACTGAAATAGGTTGGGGTTTTTTTGCTGCTGGTAAACCCTGGGTCAAAATTCAACTAATAAATTTAGTTAGAAGTCCAAAACTACAAAGTCAGTTTATACAAACTAAAGATCTGGTGGGTAGCACTTTGGGATCCAGGCAAAAAAATGTGGAGGAAGAGAATTTTAGGCTTCTTTGAACATTTATGACTACTGCATGAGCTCTTATTTGCAGTTTAGGCTTGTCCTGTTATTTTCAAGTAGGAACTGATAATGGGCATTTTCTTTTCAGAAAATTAACTATCATTACCAGAACCAAATGTTGCTAAACACAGGTGTTTTTGTATCCTATCCTTTGAGAATGCCAGTAGCTTAGAAGATCAGAACTCTGGAAGACAACATGGATTTATGCTGTAGTAGGCTATACTGTAGAGCAAAATAAGATGAAGTGCACACTTACAAACAGCCTCATGATGACAAAACCTGGCATCCACATACAAGTGCAAAGGTTTTACACTACAATATAAAGTCCGAACTCATGGAGTCTAGTAGCTAAATAACATATTAGGATAGTACTTGAACTTCTGTCAACTTCAGAAGCTTAAAGTTTTTTAACAGATTCCTCTTCAATAGCACCAACACTCAGATTCCATATAACGCAGTTCTTCCTAATTATATTAGTTTAATGAGATCAGTAATAAGATTTGGTATAACTGATAGCAGAGGTACATCATATTTGATCAGAAAGAAAATTTAATAGACACCCTGACAGAGGGCAATAGAAATTACCTTCGGTTCTTAAATATAACAAAAATCAAACAAAAGACTGGTAAAATCTGAAAAGTTAAATAGAGTGAAGAATACTGCAAACATTATCTGATTAGATGAGAAACAGGTATGAGAACGCAAATTACTTCAGGACTAGATTTAATAAAACACAAAATATTTTTTGTTGCACCAACAAAATAAAGGGGGGCAAGGAGGAGAAGAAAGATCACAACCCCTCTTTCTGTTCAATTGATGAATTTTGTCAACCTTGTTAGCAGCTTTCTACATTGGAAGTTAGGAAGAAAGAAAAATAATTTTTAAAATATTTCTCACTGTCAGTCCATTTTTCTCCATGTTTGTACTTGTATTAGGTAGACCTAATAGTTAACCTTCAAAAGTTGCTGTGAGCTTCTTACATGCTAAGCGAGAGAGACAAATTGTGAAGTATCTCTTTGATCTTACTGCCAGGAGTTCAGAATCATTCTGTTGAGCAAAATGTATGTATGGAGAGAAAAAAAAAACAACCCAGCCATTATTTCCAAGTGATTACTCTAAGCAGAAGTACTGTGACTACTATCTCGGAAAACAGGCAAGCCACATTACAAAATATGGCTGGGGAGTAAGCAATGGGGAGAAGCTCCTGAACATAGATCCAAAGAAAATGCTTCCAGGTGGTTTTTTTGTATGTTTGTTGGTTGGTTGGTTGGTTTTTTGTTTTTTACAGACTAGAAGAGCTTTGCACTTGCCTACATACATAAACCACCAAAATATTTGCTCTAGAAAAGTTCAGCTGTTTTTCAAGGAGAACATGGCTGGGATAGAATTAATTTTCTTCCCAGTATCTAGTATGTGGCTATGTTTTGTATTTGTGCTGGACACAGTATTGACAACACAGGGATGTTTTAGTTACTGATGAGCAGTGCTTACACAGAGTCAAGGCCTTTTCTGCTCCTCACACCACCACCACATCAGTGAGGGGGCGGGAGGTGCACAAAAAGCTGGGAGGGGACACAGCCGGGACAGCTGAACTAAACTGCACAAAGGGATATTCTATGCCATGTGATGTCATGCTTAGTATATATTTTGACAGAAGAAGGAGGAAGAGAGGCACATTCGAAGTTATGGTGTTTGTCTTCCCAAGTAACTGATATGCGTGATTGAGTCCTGCTGTCCTGGAGATGGCTGAACACCCACCTGCTGATAGGAAGAAGTGAATGAATTCCCTGTCCTGCTTTGTTTGAGTGTGTGGCTTTATCTCAACCCATAAGTTTTCTCACTTTTATCCTTCCAATTCTGTCTCACATTCCACTGGGGGTAGGAGTGAGTGAGCAGCTGTGTGAACCATGACAGATAAGAAGGATTTTTATTTTTCTCTAAATAGGTACTAATTAGTCTGCTTTCAGAGGACAGCACTGATTTTTTTTTCTCGTTTTCTCTTACATGCTTTATGATTCTACAACAAAAAGGCTTCTGTTTAAAAAAAAAAAAAAAAAAGAGGAGAAAAAAAAAGCATGATGGGTGGGGAAAGAAACATATATTTGCCACTGACGATACATATCTAGCAGACGTACTTCACCTAACATATGTTTTGAAACACTAAAATATTCTAGCAATCTTTGAATAATGAAAGAATAGTGAAATTAGAAGTACTTCAAGTCCCCAGTAACCTGTTTTTATCTCAGGCTCACTGGAACTTAATGTTTTTCAGCTTGGTAAGTCAACACAAACTGTAATATATATTTGGTCTATTATTTAGCAATACATTCAAGAATAAGACTACATTTCAAATTGTCTGTTGCCAAAATTCTGGCAGTAAACTACAGAGAGAAATCCACTTTTCCTCCTCTTTATAGAAATCAGCCTTCTGGCTACTGCTGAAACAGCTCTGACTTCATTGACTCATCCCTGGGCAGGTAGGGAATATAATCTTACAATTTCTGAAGTAATGTTTTGCTTTCTGAAATAGAGCATAAGTATGTCAAATCTCTGAAGTATTTTACCAAAAATATATTGTCAGAGATTCTATACAGTTTCTCATGTACCACTCTTCTAAGCACTATTTTGTCCTTGTGTTTCAGAAAGTTAATATAGTATTTCTGGCAAATGTAAACCTTGTATTTTTTATTAACCTAAGAGGAAGTTCCTTCCCTTGGATATAATTATGAGTGGGGTTTGTATATTCAGAAACCTGCTCCCTCAATTTCTCTTTCTCAGGCAAGAATTATGATTTAGTACATTCTTAATTTAACTGCTTGGGAACAGAAATATCCACCTTTAATTAAAAAAAAAATAGTCGTAATAAACCAAAAAGCAAATCTACCTTTTCTCTCCCCTCACACTCTATTAAACCAAGTGTTTATCTGGCTTATAAAATGTTCTTTATTGTTTTATTTTCTTTTCTCACCTGAAAGAAATGCAAGTATAGTATTTCACTTAAAATGACAATCAACTGGCCTAACTTCACCTGTCCAGACTGTAGGTATGAAGCACAAACCAGGCTCTGAGCCTCCCTTTATACCTAATAATAAGAAAAATACTATCTTTGGGGTTTGCACAAGTATCTCTAGCTCCCTAGGTGATCCCATATAGAATCCCAGATCTTCCCTCTGCCTAAATATAATACAGTGAATTAATCCAACTGTGAAAGCTCTTCCATGCAAAACTCAGATACAATTTAGATCACTTCTCACACTGGCTTGTTTACCAACTTTCCCTTAAGGCTGCTTTCTAACATTTTTCATTACAAGTTTCTCCTTGTTTCTTTGAAGCACTTAATTTCCTCTCTCAGGTGTCTACATAGACTGACTTGCAGTACATAATGCAATTGCTACGGTTTCTGACCTATTTGAGCACTTATTCAGAGCAGACTGCATAGATTTATAAGAATGGAGTCTCACAACAAGGATCTTAACAACCCACCAGCAGAAATAGTCTCAGTATTTGGCATCACATTACTGTAATACACAAAACCAGGAAAATTACACAGGATCCATTCTAGGGAAGGGTATTCCAGTTTACTGTTTCAGGCCTCTGAAAAATGTTTGGGGCATGGTGACACCATGACTTGTTCCTTCCTCTAGGCCTGCCTTTGGTTTTTCTACAGCCTTCTCACTTACTTCAAACTTAAGGAAGCATACTGAATAAAACATACTTCCAAATCAACAGGAGTATCACATAATGCAAAGCGTTCCTGCTCAGTTTATGTAAGAATATGTCCTGGTATTATTCAGCTTGCTAATAGGAAGTATGCTGTAAAATCACCACAAAGCAACCTTCATTGCCAGCCCCATCTTATATTTTGAACTCTGGATCTTATCAGATCTTCATATCAAAGTTTATGCAGCTTTTCTGGAGATCAGCATGAGCAGATGAATATTTGCCCCAGGAACAATAAGGAAGATTTGACAAATGAAAAGCCAGCCAAGCTAAAAAGGGAAAAACATTATTTCATTTTTAAGATCAGTTTGACAACGTGTTTTGTTTGTTTTGAATAGTCACGTCTTTTTCATTCCCTTCAATTAGTAATTGCAGAAAATTCAATTTGAATTTTTAAAGAATCATATTACAAAGTAATTTAACAGTGGTTATTTCCACTTATGTCTTTCAGATGTGCAATTATGCAAATCCATGAAGCACAGTTCTAACTATATTTACTTGGTTGAAACCACTGTTAGGAGAATGAGTTTACATATTGGCATCTGCTGTTCTTGTTATAATTTGTATTTTTAAAATAAATGTGCATAAGGTAACTTGTACAACAGTTTCACTATTCCTGATTTCAAGTAGTAGGAATTTCAATTTTTTTTCTCATTGTTTAGTAAGGGTGTAAACGACAGACTGAAAATGAGCTAAGGATCAAGAATACAGATTAAGATATTTGCCAATACTGATCTCATTTCCAAAACACATGATTTCCAAAATAAGTTTTCTGCTTAAAAGTTTCCTTCTCAGTTGTAGAGGGAAAAAAATAAGTTGTTCTTTTAGAGGTTGTCACCTCTTTCTCAATTTTCTGATGTGTCCTTGTCTAGAGATATCTAACTTTGTCTCCAACTTCTCCTGATTTGGGTGACAAACTGAAAATTAGATCAGAGAAGATGAAGTGCAGCATTGCTGCTGCTGACACATACTTTGTGAGTCCGTTGTTTCACCATTTTCACCCAAGATATTTCTTTTAGTTATTCTCAGTGTTTTAATTACAACATTTCACTTTTACATATGTGACATATATAGTGTTTAGAGTTTCTTGGATAAGGAAACACTGAAATTTTGTGTTTGTTGGTTTGGTTTTTTTAATCTTATGAAACAAAATTCTTAAGCTATACCATTTTGTGAAATGTTTCATTTTAGCTTTTTGGAACTTTGGAACTTACTCTAATATTAAACTCAAGCAAAGAAATATCTGCCATTCCCCATGTTTCTCTGGAGACAACGAAAGCAAAACAAAAAAAGCAAAGCACTGCACAGACATTCAAAGAGTTAAATCCCACGTTAGATTATACTGACATCGGCAATGTTCAGAATGATTCAAAGCCAGCTACTAATTTTATCACATCTCTACAGTATTAATCACAGAAATATGAAAAGACTCAGTAGGTGATCGCTGAATTATTACTAGAAGTAAAAGTAGTGGTACTAGTGTGTACATACTGCCTTGGAAAGTACCAAGATAATATCTATGCCACAAAGAGTACACAATATAAATTAAGGAGAAAATATAACGAGAAATGCATAGTCTTTGAATAGCACATTTGCAAATAAATGAATTGAAAATAAGAGATACTTCATTTAAACATTTTGTGCTCTTTTTATGTTAGCTGCTCTAAATTGACACATCTTGCCACACTGCAGCAAGACAGATAAATTTGCGAAGATATTAATACCAACAAATTCTATGTAGGTGTTTATTTCTGCATGTAGCACACATTTGGGAACTGTGAGAAAAGGAGGCTGAGCTAGATCTGTTTTTCTCTGGAGCCCATAAATTTCATGTTTTGCTGTAAGTAGTTAAAAAATCAAGCTTCCTTAAAAACATGGGGCTGATAGTTACCTACCCTCTTGTCTTTTGCATTTTAATCCATGCCACTAAATACTTTTTTGATTTTTTTTTTTTTTTTAAATAAAGAACACTTGCACGGGTAGTAACAACTCTGGATATTCCTTACCAGTTTTGTACTTTCTGTAAGTGCTCTAACCCAGTATTTATTGAATTGGTAATGGTAATGGGTAGTACCTTCAGTGTGACATCTGGTGAATCAATCACTATTACCATAATGCTAAAGTACAACTCAGTCCAAGGATTTTGTGTTCATTGCACAAAGTAAATAATGTTTATTGCTGAAAAACTACCAATCTCAAGCCAAGCATGCTGTGTTATCACATGTTCCATTATAACTTCTGTTATTAGACTACTCTCAGCATGCTCATCTGCTCACTGGTTTTCTGAGGGAGGAAATGCGGGAGTCTCATCACTCTGCCAAAATGAGCCATAGAGATAGTCATTATAACTAAGTCCATAATGAAAGATTGCACTGTGCCACCCCTAATTCAAGCAGTTCCTTAAATTCCACTGCACTCAGTTTTTAGTCTGAATATTGAACTAGGTACTTTTCTCTCTCACTGACAGGTGAACTCTTTGAACACCAGTCCAATACTTACTAATATGTAAAAATCAATGAGTTTGTTCTCTCTTAAGTGCATGGCAGAGGCCTTGCAGGCTGATTTTTCTAAACAATGCCTGATGCTATAGAAATGGTGACTACCTGCTTCTGCTGGATTCTGCCTAAATAAAACAAAATAAGGGGGTTCACTAAGGACAACTGTTGAAGTTAAATGGCAGCGGGACCTCCAATCTCTGAGAGGTTAGTATCACATTCTGTTTTGCACCTATCAATATCTTGTTTCCTATAAAGTTTAAATGTGTATTTGCTGGGTGAAACCCTGCTTATGGTAGGTGTCCTCTCTTAGAGGCAGGGAAAATACAGCAGAAGGAACTAAGCATACAAACAGCAAATGGTGGAACTGCACCAAGAATGAAGATTGCCTTTGACATCAGCTCCATGGTTTCTAAGCAAGATCCCCCCACATTACTGAACCTTAGCCATTCTGAGGAATTTTTTCACATTTAGTGAGATATGCACAATATAGACCTCTACATATCAGCTCATGACCCTGAAATTCCTCTATAATCAACTGAGAAAAAATTAAGAGGAGAACAGGTGATATAGTGGGATATAGGCTTCTACATTCAGTTTGGTAACTAAATTCAGCCTCTTGAGCCTGAAAATCAGAACCACTATTCATAGAGGTGCTCACCAGAATGGAGTAGACATTCAATCTCTTTTGTTTTGACTGGTTGGTTTTGTCCTGTGGAAACAGTCTTCACTATATGGACAGAGGAAAAATTAAAATAACAGCAGAAATCACTTTTGCTCAATTTTTTCAACCTACAGAAGGCATTCATATTTGATTGACACCCTGAATCAGTTCTTATCTTCTTCAGAATAGTCTGTTCCTTACTTCTCTTATTCACTTATTCTTACATTTTCATATTAGCCCAGTATAGCAGATGCTTTCACTGAAAATGCTGAGAAATATAGACGATTGCTGGTCTGGCCTGGAATTTGGAAAGAAACTCAATTTAAAAACAAAATTAATTTAAATGTTGCTGGATCTGGCACTGTTGAAAGAAGAACTGCTGAAGCTCTCCATTTATTCCACCAAGAATTTTCAGAATAATATATATTAATGTACTTTTGGCAGATCCTCAATGCAACTTTGATTTGGTTTTCCTAGAAGCAATTTATGTTTAAATTCCAAATATGCAGGTCTGTTTGAAGAATTCTTAGGTTGACTTAATCACGGCAAATCAACATACACAGGGACTAAAAGGAGAAGCCAACAGCCTATTCAGAGAAGTAACCACTTGGTAGCGTAAAGGTGGATAAAAATAAGCTTTTAATAATGCCAAAGGGAATCTTAGACCCAGAAGGCCTGATCTTGGTGTGTAACCAATGTAACCTATCACATTCAGCACAATAGTTGAGAGAGGAGCAAAAACCAAAAAAGCTTGTTTGAAAGCTGTCTTTATATGATCCTGGTGCATCCACAAGCCTACCCTGACCCTTCTTTGAATTAAAGCAGTTGCCGGAGAAGAAGCTCAAGCAAGAATTTCAGCTGCAATGGGCTAAGACTGTGTATGAGCCAACAGTTTCCTCCATGGAGAACAGGTATTTTTACTATTTCCACAAAGTTTGAACTAGCAGAGTCAGCATCACCCACAGGGACTGTCTGCCACGATGGAGTTCTTGGCATCGAGCAGTCAGAAGAAGAGAAGGATAACTACGAGAGTGGAAGGAGATACTTAACCATAGCAGCCACTTGTAACAACCACCATATGCAGAACACCCAACGAAGGAGCAGTCCTCAGGAAATGTAGTAAGAAATATAAGGGAATGGGCCTGGCTTTTTGAGCTTTGATTTGGGACTTCTCAAGTCTTATTATTTTATCCTGTGTTTCAGCCTCTTCATGCAGCTACCTTTGACAATGCTGATCATTGATCTCACAGCAGTTTGGACATTTTTGCACAACAGACAGCAAAGTGTTAATAATGAAAAGTGGCAGGATTCTAAGTGATCTGTTTTTGTTCTGCACTTTTTTTTTTTTCCTGGAAAAACTACAAATCCCATTAAAAGAATTTGGCTGGCCTTCACTCTCTCTACTAATCTGACTGATTAGCAAGTGACTTTGTGGTATCTGTGAAATACCTGTTTTCCAGACTGTACTAGTAACACCAATTAACACAGCAGTAAATATAAATATTTCTACCATGCAAGTAATCATTGCAAGGCAACCACACTCTTTGTTGACCAGAGTGAATAATGACTGCCAATACCTGGTGCAAGCTTCTACTCCAGCACTGAAAAATAGAATAGGAGGAATGTATTTTTAGTTATTTTTTGAGCAAGAGCAGCTACGTTCTTAATGGGAAAAAAAATCCTAAAACTGTATTTGTCAGAATGTGAAAATATGTGTGAGATGTAATATTCATTATCTTCTGTTTAGAATCTTCTTCACAGCAGGGAACTGCATAATAAGAAAGAGCTAAGGAGAGATCAATATTTGCTTCTGTGGATGTTCTGTATTCATAGGGATGGCTCCTGATTGATTGGTTTGTTGGCAACATAAGATACAAACAATTTAAATTGAAAAAAAAAAAACCCAAACCAAACCCTGATGCAGGTTGAAGTCCATATGAAAGAAGAATGGGGGACTAACACCAAATCAAGAAAGAAGTCCTTCACAGCTCCTCTGACCTTGTTTTATTAAAGTTTTGTGTGCATGGACAAGGGCAATGGAAAGAGAATGGCTTCCCTAAAGTTGATCCCCTGAGGTAAAACATTAATAATTAGATCAAAACATATCAGTCATTGTAGAGTATAAGAGGGACTATTTGGCTGAAATAATACAAGAGTGCCTTTTGTTCTTCTGCCATTTACAAACTAAACAGCTATATTCTTATTTATTTGTGCTTATATGAGTGTTGCAGAGCTGATCATACAAGTTTCCATACGGCAGTATTGGGACAATGCAAGTGCATGCAGTAGTAGCAAGTCAATCCAGCACCTGACACCTTCAGAATATAGTCCTTTCAGAAAATAAATGCCCTTTTTTTTTTTTCATACACTGTACTACATACCCGTATGCTTCTTAGACACAAATAATTATCTTAGCAAATGTTAAACAGAGAACCTAGACCTGAAAGAAGCAGAAGGGGACCCGAAGCTTTCACAGAGGCACAGATGAATTTAGCTTGAAAATGGTATGAGACATAAACTAGACTGTACATAAACTCAGCTCAGTGCCATTCTCCATGTGAAAAGCTGGCTACCTGTTCATGGTGGACAATCCCTTGATGCATATTTTCTCTCTAGTCAGTGCTGTGCACCTCTTACCTGCAACACAGGTCTCTGCTGTCTATCCTGACTGTGTCTAGCACACAGAAAACCTTTTGAGATCAATGAAGGGTTGTAGAAGGGGTGGAGAATGAGCAACAAAGACCATCAGGGTAGATAAAAGTCTTAGAAGTCAAGCTCAAGGAAGGTGAATTTGCCCTGTGCTACTGGATAGAAGATTTTATTTGAAGCTGCATACAACTCACTAAAAGCCAAAGACAGGTCCAGGGGTTTACATGTTGTCATTACTTTTTAAAGGAACACTGAACTAATTGTATTTAAAGACAGATAATGCAAGCTTTCTACACTGTCCAGAAAAGAGCAGCAACTATTGTCATCCAGCACAGACAGAGTCACTGTACAGATGCACTGAGGTGTAAAAATTGCAAATGGAGTGAGAGTGCACTTAATCTCAAGTGCTCTTGGCAGAAAAGAATCAAGACATAACAGTTATGCTTAACACCAGAGTACTTGCTCATCTTTTGTCTCCTGATCACAGAATCACAGAATGTTAGGGATTGGAAGGGACCTCGAAAGATCATCCAGTCCAATCTCCCTGCCAGGGCAGGAGCACCTAGGTGAGGTTACACAGGAAGGCGTCCAGGCGGGTTTTGAATGTCTCCAGAGAGGGAGAAGGTGGTGAAGCAGCAAAACCAAGCTGGCTATAATGCAAAATGCTTTCATCCATGCAGGATTACATCCCTCTCTCCCTTCCTTATGAGTTTTCATTTGTGGGCTCTGTAGGATCAAGTATATTTTCCCAACATATGACAGAAATGTCAGAGAAACTGTCCCTGGTAAGGGTTCAGGTCTTATCATCACTGCACTCATCCTAGTATTTCATAGAGACCTCTCTTGCTCGTAACTACTATAAAACACAGCAAACTGAAGGACCGCAATATTAGACCATCACCTGGAAACACCACCATAACACAGAGTAGAAAGTTTGCTTTAAAGAATGTATCTGTTAATACAATTCACTTTGCCTCAAAGCTTTGTGGTTAGATAATTGCTTTTCTTCATCTAAGTTAGCACATTCCAGTGAAACATTCCAGTCTGCACCTCATCGCTATAACCAAAATGTTAACATGAATGACCCAGAAAGCATACAATCACTCATCACCAACCCAAAACCACCTCTGTCAGGCCACATTGGCTTACAAGGTACAAAAGAGGCCACTTCCTCATGCCACAGTATGAAACATTAAGAAAAATTTCAGGAAATATTTCAAGCTTCAAAACCTTTGTTGATCATTTGCATAGCAAAATTCATCATTGTATACAGGCAACAGACAGCCTCCCTCACCAATGACCTCCTTAGCTGATGTGTACCCATGAGAGTTTATGAAGGATACAAGGGGTTGTATCTCCCATAAGTGTGAACTTCCCATCCTGCATAGAGGGTGTGGAGTCATTAGTCTTAATGACTCAGTCAAGTCACCTGAGGTTACATCTGGTCATGACTGCTAGGCAGTCCTTGGGAGGTGAATTCCCAATTTGGCAGTGCAATTTATTTACATATAGATGATGAAAACTCAGCTCAAAAAGTTAATACAAAACAATATATCATATAACCAGATACAGCTGTCTGCCATAAACAAAAACACCTCAAGAAAAATCAGTGAAATGTGTTTTAAACAGAAATGATCCAAAAAATCCAGGACCCAGCCACTTAAACTAAAATCAGTTCTCATTAATACCAAGACTTATACTCTGTTTTGACAGCCAGTTAGTAGAGATTGAGAGGATTGCAAACATTTGTTCTGGTCTCAAAATTAAGGCCCAGGTTTAGAAACCTAGAGATCTGGGTTCTCTGTCTGGCCTTAGACAATCATGCTGGGAGGTTTACACACTGACTACATTGCAACTGTCTTTGCCGTTTAGTGGGCATAATTTAGTGGCTTCAGTTTTCCATGCATTTTATGGGAGTATGGAAGGCCAAGTCAACTCATCTGAGTGGGATGCTGAGTGTAAAAGGTAACAAGTACTTCTACACATCACCTCACTTTGTCAATGCTCCAGTTTCATTACTGAGGAAACTGGGATATTTTCCTCTCACACAGGAACAGAAAGAAACTAAAATAACTGATACTCAGAAAACATTATCCTGGGTACTGCTAATTAAAATCAGATTTCTTAACCTATAGAGAAGGATTAACTAAGAACATAAGAGCATCGCTGTGCTGGTCCGTTGTGTACACATACGCAGGCACATCGCAAGAAGAGCCAGATGCCACGAATGCATTGCAAAGAGCAAGTTTTATTTTAGTTACCTCTCTACTGGGGGATCTCCAAAGTCGCACCTGAGCTCCCAGGCAGCGGTGACACAAGCGGGGACGCAGGCGCTGGTAAGTTCAGCCCTGCTGGAAGATCGCTGGGCCTGCTGAGCTCGCCTGTATTTCAAGGCTTCAGGCAGGCACAGCCTCCCACTCTTTCTCACAACAAAGCAGGAATCTCAGACATAGTGATAAGGTGCCCGGAGTTTCTCACAGGCCTATGTTATCTAACACAGACGTTCTACTCATCAAGCACACAAGGCCAGTAAAACAATTAGTGTGATGTATGTGCTTTTTCTACAGACAGGTGCAAGTCACTTGAGTGTATTTACATTTAACTAACCTCCTCGCCAAATCTTCCGCTACGTTCCCATACATCCTTAAACATAAACAGCTTTGTATCCTCCATCATGGGACAAGCAAGGGACAAATGCAGTCTTTATTTACCCCTCTATGGCACCATCAGCCACAGAACTCTCTCAAGTCCTGTCCCCAGAAATGGCCAGGTTTTCATACAGTTTCCACCTAGATGAAGATTAGGTTTCCATAGAATAGCCCAGATTAGAAGAAACCTCAAAAGATATCTGGTCCAAGCTTTCATGGGAAAGGGAGCCTAGATGAAATCATCTAGCTTTCTGTCTGATCACATCTTAAAAACCTCCAGAGATGGAACTCTATTACATCCCTGGGGAGGTTGTTCCAGTGAATGATTGTTCTTACTGTGAAACATTTATTTCTTATTTCAAGATGAAGTCTCTTCAAGTGCAGTTTGTACTCATTTCTCCTTGTCTTCTCCATGTGGCTTTTTTCTTTTAAAAGCGTTCTGTCCCTTCTAACACCAATGGTGATATCTAAGACCATACACTTTAAGGTTCTGAAAAGTCAGATATTTTTGTTGGTGCTCAGATGAAACCTGAACTTTGAGCAAAACATGTTCCCAAATCTTCCCCAAGCAGCAGCAGCAGCTAATACCATTAAAATCCACATGCCATTAATGACAAAATACCTAAAGGAAGAGAAAATCTACCAAAGCAATGTAAAATTTTCTACTTAAAGCACTACCTTCTTTTACACCAGCTTCATTTATATCTAAAATGTAATTTCTTTCCAAAGTATCAACCAGTTCTTTAGGAATTTAGTGGACAAAGTGCATTAATTTTGTTTACTCTCTTTGCCAGCCTTCCCCTCTAAACACATAACCAGGTTTAAAGGATGATGAAATAGGCGATGGAATGAAGCATAATGTGACATCCTACTGAAAGATAAGAGGGCAAACATAAGTATTTCAACCTTTGTTCTGGTTCTTGATAGATTAATAAGCTTCATTACATGGAATCGTCTTCACATTACTCTAAATATCCTGTACACATCCCATAATGTTTTTGTGTAAAATCCTGCCCTGCAAATACAGAATGAATCATATCACATTACAGCTGGCTATGCATTCTTCCATGAGCACACTATGTTTTAAATTGCAAAATCCATTTTTCTTTTCTTTTTCATTTGTAACCTCACCCCTGGGAGGAAGGTTTCCTGGAGCTTATTCCATGGTATGTCTGAGAATATCAAGTCTGCCTTCAATATATTAGTATAAAAATTGAGGATAAATGATTACATTTGCATGAGGTCACTGAACAAGTCCAGGAGAGAGAAAGCCTAAAGGATTTATTGTATCTTCTGCTGCAAGCCTGTCAGACACTTCTTGATGAGAACGGAGGTGCACAAAATAGACAGTTAAGGGGGAAATAACTTAGTTTTTTGTGCTCAGATACTTTTCAGATAATCTCATGAATATTTGGGTAAATAAACTTGATATGAATATGTCCTCTTTGTTATCTGCCTTCTCACAATACAGCAACATATTGCACAGTGTTAGCCTCTCTTTGTCCTACTATAAGTTATCCACTTTCAGATGAGGTGCTGATTAATTTTATCTCTGAGACATTCTGCTCTTTAATGCTGAATTACTACATTCCAATCAATGTACACATTCACAACATGTTAATGCAATAAAACATTAAAAGTGGACAGTGAAAACACGGTATAATGCTTTATGTCATATATGTATGTTTGAAAAAAAAAAAAAAAGAAGAAAATACTTGTAAAACCAGTATAAAGCAGAAAGGCTGAGTATCCTTTTCAGTGCTAAAACACAATTCAGGATACTAAGGGAGAATCTGTAAATATTTGACATTGCTACAAGCAATAGAATAGAGCTCTTTGGTCAATACTTGCAGTATCATGTATTATATCCAATGTGCTGCTATTTGTTGACTAAAGTATGCTACACGTCATTGAAACTTAATATAAGGGGACATAAAATTCTCTCTTGAACGGGAGTAAGCCATCAACCTGATCTTAGCCTAACCAAGCATTTCTTGCACTGCCGTAGCACTTACCAGTTCTCACTCTCATTTTTTTTCTGGGAGCTTTCCAAACCATAGACAAATTCAGTCTCTGAAATCAAGAGGTTAAAATATTAGATAACTTAAGATGAAATTAAATAAACATGGCAAATGGAAGTATGAGCAATGAGAAAGTAAAAAGCCCCAAAACGTTTGGGTTCATAGACTAATGAGATATTCAATTCATAGTTCTGAATAGGAACCATTTTACTTTTATTTTTCTAGCTTGTAAAAATAATGAGAGGGCTCTGGTAGCTTTAATCCCAGTTTCATTTTATACAGTGCCATGGAAGACCAAAAGGGACAGCAAATGGGAATACAGCAGCCAAACAGAATTTAGCACTTGCTGTGACAAACCACACAATCAGACTGATGCTCGGTCTGCCTCAGACAATGTTCTGTATCAGATACATAAAAAGAAAGTCCAAGAAAGACATCTGTGAAATAAAAGGCCTGTAAGAAAACATTATTTGCTTTGTAACTCTGAGTATCTTAATATATATTGCAGGATTGTCACTCATTGTTCTTATTGGAGTACATTTGGAATTACCCAGCAGTACTTGGGAAAAATCAACTTGTGAACCTGATTGTGCTATTTTAAATTTCACATTCTTCCAGGAGCTGAAAAGCCTTTAAACATGCAGTATTGTTCCTATCTTTCATGCAAAACCCTGCTGCACATTTGACTACAAGGGAAAAGCACAAACAAGGAAAGTGATTTCTAATGCCAAGACCTTTTGAAGATAAATGGTTGCAGTCAACCAGCTCCTCAAAGTCAGCTCCCGCTCTTCAGCCTTTATGTTGTTGTAACATGTAATATTTGCTATATTTACATGAAAGGTTGGACTGCATAATACACCAGATTAAAAAAACAACAAACCACATAATAATACAAGTGCATTACTATAAAGCCCAGCAACATGGATGTGCACAGGGGCAACACAGACAATAGATTGAGAGTCTATATGAATATCTTTTTTCTTAATGTTGAACATGGATCAAATCATCCCATGACAGTATGCACCTGAAAATTGTTCTCACCTGCTACAGAACAGATAAGGCAGGGACTTTCAGTACAGGCAAGCCCAGCTCCATCCAGACCCACCATCTCCCATAGTTCATGACCTATCTTCGACAGTGCTGCACAGCACTGAATTCACACCTATACTGTTTTTTTTTTAAATAGGTAGTCTGAATAAAATCAAATAACTTTTGCTCAGAAGAGACTTCTCTCAATTTTCCCTTCCCGGCTATATTTTCTGTTACTCAGCTTCAAGGAATACAAAAGGACTGAACACACTTGACCTAAACTTTTTAAAGGGCTCATTTGTATTCTTCGATTTCTTCTTTGGTGATTGATGCTGTATCATATCCTAGCAAATGGGAGTTTCCCATGTAAACTCAGAAAAAGCTTTTCCAGAAAGTGTATTTAAACACTTGTTTCTAACAAGAAAAGGTTTAGTCAAGTAACACTGTGTATTTCCCTTTTAATTTCATATATCTTATACCTCTCCTGAGGTTTTTAAGCAATACATGTCAAAAACTAAACCTGAAAGTCCAGAGGAACCAGATAGACAAAACCATCTACAACCTTGCATAAAATGTTAAATATTCCTCAAGAACAAATCATGAAGATAATCACTTAAATTATCATTTTTTTTCTCTTCAAATATGGACCTCCTTTTCCTCTCAAATAAACTTTTCTTATGATTCATCAAGTGTTGTGATAACATGTCATGATTGTTTTTAACAGCCTGATCCCCCTTTGCTACTAGTTTAATCAAGAATCACACATAATCCTAAACACCCAAGAGTGATTTTAGAGATGAAATTTCGGCAGAGTCACTGAAACAAGAATGCTGACAGATCTCAGATGCAGACAGATCTCAGATCTGAAATGTTACACGCAATTACCCCAGAGACCTTGACTCTGAATCTTCAAATAACTCCTGGTATTATGCAAGCTCTTGTCTTTCCCCTGACAACTTTCAAGACTTGATTTCAAGGTAGTACAAAATTAATCCTTTGAAAGTACTGGAGAAGATGAAACCCATAACTTAACATGGAAAAAACCAACAACATCCATTCATACAAATTAAGCAGTAGAATGAAAACTATTAGGAAAAAAATACTAAGAATGCCTCCCTGTGCAGCCCATCTGAAGGTTTCCAGACTATTTTTATACAATTCATTGTTTGGGACCTGTCTATTCAGGATAAAACCCCTCTCTTCCTGATAGTGGAGCATGGAGGGACCAGTTTTAGGAATCAGGTTTGTATTGTGATTCCACTGTATAATTGCTAGATCATGTTTATGCTGTGATTTCAGCATATTGCTGCATCACTTTTCTAAATCAAAATCCCACATAACATCAAATATCTTCAAATAACTAAATCTTGGTAAGACCTCCTGCTTTCTCAGGCACGTTGGAGAGACCAGAGACTATGGGTCAGGACAGGCAGCCACAAAGTGTCCTTGGCGCTACAGGGCTGGCAAGCTCTGAACTCCTCCTCAGGGCTTGCCTCCTCCTCCCTGTGTGTGCAGTGCCCATGTAAATGACAGTGTGGAGCCCATAGAGACAAACAACTTCTCTGAACTTGTGCAGATGCACCCACCAGTATCCCCGACTGGCATGTGTTCTCACTCTCACTGTACACAGGCAAGAGGGCTGGTCATTCTATTAATCTCTCTCACTGTGCAACACCAGCAATCACTAATGCTGGGCTGAGCCACAGAATGGAGTATCAGTGGCCAACACAAGCTCTCCTTGGCTCAGAGGAGGTGGACACAGGCAAGGTGCACATGAATATAGGGGGTCACCCCAGCCATTGTAAAGAAAGCTGAACTGAGCCCAACACAGAGAGCACCACAAGTTAGCCTTTGTTTCATAAAAATGGCGCTACCTGGTTAGGTAAATGGCCTTTGTGCTAAAATTTCAGTTTATTGTGTAAAAAAGTGATCATTCTGCTTTACTCAAAAGAAGTTTGAGAATAGTCATTATGTCTATTTGGTATTTTACAAGTACTCCTGAGGCTAGGCTCTAGACCAAATATACAGCCCCTGTATAGCTGGGGTACGTTTAGATACCAGCTTGGTTGAGCCAGCTGTGCTCATAGAAGAAAAGCTCTTAGATGCATTGTGTACTTTAGAGTGTCACAAGTAAATTTATCCAGTGTAAATGTCTCCTTTGTCTTGCCTAGCTGTCTCAATTTATCTTGTCTGACCTTCACCAGTTAGGGGGACCCTTATCAGGTGACAAACTCATTGACATCAGACAGACAAAATGTCCTGTATTCCCTCCTAAGAAGAGCTCAACATTGCCTGTCCCACGTTTTCATGGTATTTGTAGGTATCTGAAATTCATACTGACTTCATGTCCTCCATATGATTTCAGCACATGAGCTTGGGGTGCATGTTAAAATTCAGGCTACTCTTGGGATTAGCTGTCTGAGAGCCAGGCTTGTAGACTTCCTTTTTTATGTAAAGAACTTTATGAACCATGAACAAAAGGGGCTTCTTCTCTAATAGCTATTCATCTTTTAATATGGAATTATATTCACAATCATGCACAAGTTTCTCTTGTATTTCTCATCCTTTTATTCAGAGGTCTAGGTTGTGCTAAGTACTGTAACTTGAGTGGTCTCTTGCACATTGGTTACCGTTTATCCTTAAGTAAGGTGCCAAGTGGTTAAATCAACAGCTTGAATCCAATTCCCTGACATAAAGCACGGATAAGTCCCTTAAATATCTTTTGCATACAGACATCATTGGTGATACTTTGAAGTCTGGCCTTACATTTCCGATGGTACACAAAGACAGATAACATTCAGGATTCCAGACTTAATGGATTATGATGGATATTAAATGACTTACTTTTGGTTATAAAATTTTGTCTGACTTGCGTAACTATTTGGCATACGTTTCCACAGCACAGAAAAACACATGAAAAGCAGCAGAGGCAAGAAGAGACCACTGGTCTCTATTCAGTAAAGCATGAACTCTGAGTGTTTTACATGCATAAAGTACTGTCATAGTCCTAAAGAAAAGACGAAAGATAGATAGAAAAGTTAAAAATTGTATCTCTGTGGCATCATCTTCCATGGAGCCAGAAACTGTATTCATTAGGAAAGGTTATAATTTTGTTTGTCAGGCTGGATATTCATAGCTTTGACCCATGAACCGCTCTTTGCTAGAACTACTTAAATAAGACGAATACTTTTACAGTTTACCCTCCCCAAAGAACAGTCCTTGTCCCAGATCATCGAACACGAAGCCAAAACAACAGTTTTTCAAATGCTTTAGTATCTTCTGATTTCCTTATTAAGAATTTGAAAAAAACAAAACAAAACAAAAACAAAAAACAACAACAACGAAATCCCAATAGATTACTGGAATATTCTATTATAGATTAGAATAGTGCGTGAGGATGCATGCAAACATACACACATTACCATTGATTCGATCTGCTTTAAAGTTTATCATAGGACACCAATGAAGACAGACTTATATACTCTGTAGAGACGATTTTATTCTATGATCATTACATTTCTGCATGGGCATGGCTATTTTGCTTAGATACTGACCTACTACTTTTTGGTTGTCTGGATTAATTCTGACCAGATGGCTTTAGGGAAAGACAATTTGCATATGTTACAAATTACAGCTGTGTCAGTTTCTAATTTTTAAGTTATTTTATATTGTATTTCCTTCATGAAAAGCATAAAATCAGCATGGCATTATTGTGCTTCAGACTGAAATCTCAAACAAAACCATTATTTGCATGTCTGCAAAATATTGTATCTCCTGATTTTTTGCTTCTGATACACAATTATCATCAGCAAGACTCCACAAATCCTGTTTGACTATTGAATCGGATTTAGGTAAACCTTCCAGACTACAGGACAGCTGGTGTATGCATTTAGTCTGAACACCTGTCATGGGCAAAATAGTCTTAACTTGAGGATTTTTTACTTAATTCATTGCCAGTTAACACCAACTTCTGATTACCAATTCAGGTACTGGGGAAAAAAAAAAAAGAACTTAAACAATAAACCAGAAACTTAAGAAAACACCTTTTATCCCTCTTCTCCACGCTGAATTAAGCCCAATATCTATACTTCCTTCTTCCTTGTTTAAACTTGTTTTCACTGCAGGTTACTATCAGTCCATCTTCTCCCTTTGGAGAGGCAATGGGCAGCATAGGAGAAGGTTGTGCCTAACAGTTTCTCTCTGCTGCTCCTCTGTGCTTCTTACCAGGTTTCCTGTCCTCCAGTGTGGATCTCCCATGGACTGCAGTCCCTCACCTGGTGTGCACTGCCCATTGGCCACAGTCCCTCAGGGGTGTCCTGTCCCAGCATGGGTCACCCATGGCCATAGTCTCTTGGGGTTGTCCCCATCCTGCTCCGTGTCCTCCAAGTGTCCTCCTGCCAGGTGTGTTCAATACAGATGTACAGCAAGGCTAACAAAGGTAGGATTCACTAGACTTGCAACACATATACAAGCCAGTGCTGCATCATCAATGCCAGGGTTCTGTCCTTAGTTTTGCAATATAGGAAGAATTGATCTGTGTGCATACGCCTCAGTACCTGGTAACCACTAAAGTAAAAGTCTTTATCTAGGTCATTCTGGAGCTGTGAGTCCTAATAGAGTCAACAAGTATGTGCAACTATCCTCATTTAAAGCTTTCTATCAAATGATTCATTAAATGGGGGGTGTGCTGAAGCTGCAGAAGCAGGCAGAGCTACTGCTCTTTCTGTCTGCAGAACCTCAACAGCTTCCATTGGTCCCCTGGGGACTATGGTGTTGTAAAGGGGCTGCTCTTCACAGTGACAGGCACTCTGCATTTCCATCTGAACTAAAGCAGCCTGAGGGAGAAAATGATCAAAACTTACTCAATCTAATTGAGCCTGGAAAAACAGCTTGAATATTGATTTGTGGCCCCTTGACCTTTTTGAAATTACATAATTGGCCCTCAGGAAGAAAAAGTTGCACACTGCTGACATAAATAAAGATATTAATTAGGTCCTGACAGAAAATGTTCAATCTTCTCCTAGTTCTACAAATTAATTTCCATGGCAGAGAGTATACAGCACAATCTCAGTTATTAAAATAATTTATAAAATGTATATTGGATTGAGACAAGCAAAGTTGAAATAAAATTAAAAAAAAATTTGTGGCCTGGGTTCAAGTCTGCACATCTTTCTGATAGTCTTACTAAAATTTTAAAAACATTTTTAAAAGGCAATTCTAGATATGTTGTGTACATTGAGGTAAAAGAAAAGTTACATTGTTGATATTACTCAATATTATTTACTATTAACAACAAACTAACAAGGGGTATGTCTGATCATTTACTGTCTTTGTGATGTCTGCGCTATACTAGATGATGCCCAAACTTTATACGGTAGTAGTTAGATGAATTTGTTCCATAAAAATAAAAGTACAATAGATAACCTTCCTTACAAACAAGAAGGTTCTGATCCATTATTTATATATTATTTGATAACTTCTAATCAAGTGTCCGCAGGTTTACTGACTCCAGAACCAGGCTGCAGTGACACCACCCTGTTATCTGTCCCCAGCAGACAGAACCATGAGCGATACACTGAACAAATTACTGTGAATATTGTACAGAACATACTGCAACCTCAAAAGTATACAGTTTACGAGTGATTTGAGACCTTTGGCTTCATGAGCTTTGATAGGTGCAGTGTAGAAGCAGAATGGACCAGGGAGCCTGGGTCTGGCAGGCAGCTCTCATCCTGGGGCTTGGCTGTGGGGCAGGGGCAGCTCAGATCTGGCACAGAGGAGGTGCCCATCTCACTGTGACCCTGGGGAGAGGCTCCTGGGTGCGTGGCAGGGAGGCCACTGCCAGAGCTGGTTCCCATCTCATGGGAGTTGCTCTCAGCTGGGGCCCCACCGGTACCCTGGCTGGGCCACCACCTTGCAGCTGGGCCTGGGTCTGCTGTGGGCCCTGTACCCTGGTTCCCCCCATCAGGCCTGCGGGATGATGTCCCAGCCCAGCCTCAGCCCTTTCCCATCCCCAGGGAGATGCCAAGTGGTCGAGGCAGGGACTGCCCTCAGCTGCCCTCAGGGATGTGCCCTGGCTGCAAGGTCCTGCCCCGCCACCCGCAGCAGCCCCTATGACTCCTGGTCCACAGCAAGTCACTGACCCTCAATACATCCCAAAACTGAGTCCCTGGAAAGCTTTGCTTGAGCTAGTATCTCTTTCCTCCTTCTCCTCCCCTCCTGCCTCACTCAGGAGACACTTCCTAATCTTTCACTGTCTACCTAAGCTTGTACATATATATGGCCAGGTAGTTACCCAAGTCAACCTTATTTACTTCAAAACTACCCAGTTGCCATAGTTCTTACAAACGGTTTGTGAATACAAAGATGCACTGTATTAAACTATGGGACAATCTGGTTTCTAACTGACCATCTGCATGAAATTAAATGAAAGGTGAGGTTACAGACCTGCAGAGGTAGAGCTCCATGGGCTGATCATAAAGGAAGTTCCACAAGGAAGAAGGATGATAGTAATGTATGTTCCATACCACATATCAGCTGGCTGACAGCAGCGGAATATTTGAACCATGGAGAGAATAACTGGAAAGCTGTATGCATTAAATTATGGTTAAACTCTTTGCCCTTTTCTCCATTGGTGGGATATATTCACCCCACACATAAATCATTTCCAGCCAAGCAGAGTTTGAAAACTTCAGAGGAAGCCTTGGGACAACTGAGCCTTTGGTGTGGAATGACAGGTCTATTTTCTGGTTTTCTTAGTTTGCAATCCAAAAGAAAAAATAACGTTTACAATTCATAACAGCTGTTGCTTCTGCTGTGGTTGCACTCTAAGTCAACATCATCTACCATCATCACTATTAAAAATGGTATATCTGCCTCCAGGTACAGCCCAGGATACAGAACTTCTTCTAGAAAACAAAAGCCATTGTAAGGTTATTACATCCTTATATTGATCTCTTATAATCACATTCTCTCATGTGACTGTACTACTGCACATCCACTCAAGCTTTAAAATCTCATTGAATTAAAATATAAGCCATAAACTTCCTGTGTAACAAGATTTCTTCAGAGATTCTGCTTTAAATCTTCAATACATCAAATAATTGTAACATCATATTTTCTTTTCCCCATTCAGTCATTGAGATATGACTCCGAGCAAAGAAAGTATCATAAAGACTTATTTATTTTAAGCTTTGCCACATCTTAAGAACAATATCCAATCCTCCACATAAACCATCTTGCTACAGATATAACAGAAATAGCTTTATTCATTAGGAAAAATTTCTCACTATAACTTACAACAGTCATTCACACAAATAACATAAGAGCTGCAGTACATCTCTTCAGTAGAGAAGCATTTAGAAATAGATTTGGACCTCAGAACCCAGACAAGAAGAGTTAAGAATTAATCACCTGAAGATCCGACCAGAATTTATAGGTGGGAGGAATAGATGCTCACAATGGCAACACTGAGTTGTTGGCCTATTGGCTACTGTAGTGCCATAAATTATTAAGAAAATTTGCCCTAAGGAGGTAACAAAGGTATCTGAAATGAGTATTAAAGCTTAGACGACTGACAATGATTGTCCTCAGTAGCACAGCTTTTACATGTCTGTGAAGTGCGTGGGTACTACCAAGTCTTTCCAAGATAACAGTTCTGAAAAGATATTTACAGTTCAGGGTACAAGCAGCAATAATTTAAGTCCTAGAAAAATCAGCCTTGATGTGGCAAGGTCTTTTGTTATAAGCAAACATTTAACTATTAATTGGACTGATCACTCAAGGTATTTTGCTGGTTACATAATTAAAACAATTGCTAAGTCGAGATTCAAGGCCCTACATTTTTCTTAAGGAAAAAAAAAAGTCCAAAACATTACTACAGACTTTATTTATTTTATTAGGATCAAGATACATTTCCACTTTCCTTTAGTATCTCTAGATGTTGCTACTATAATACATATAGTGACTCAGCTGTGTCTTAGTAAAACCCTTAAGCCTTGTCCTCCTAAAGCTGTCTGACCTTGCTCATGGCAAACCACTGTACTGTCACCAAACAGCTAAACAAGCCTTTGAAGTTTTCTGAAACTATTTCTTATGATAATAGCTTCCGAGATTACACTCACTTGATAGGTAAATTCATTAGACCTCTCAATCAGCTGCCAGACAGAGAAATCTAAGTAAGCCACCTGAGGGGATACAAATACCAGCATAGCCAGTGTCAATGCAGTGTAGCAAGCCATCTGGTTGCTGACAGTCCTACAGACTTCTGTATTTCCCCTGGGACATAACATATTCAGCTGCCCTCAGATCTATGGCAATGTACAAATCCTACCCACTTCTTCCACTGGAAAAATAGAGTCATGAAGACTTCTAGTCATTATTTCAGATACGTTCAGAGGTTAAATAGACTTTGGCCCAAACTCTATCTTATATATATATATATCTCCACCTCAGCAAGAACAGTATACTCGGTTTTAAGAGCAGAAATGGGTTTATTTACATAAAGCTTGGAAAATGACTTATTACTAAACACATTTTGCTGCGACTGTGTAGTGCTAAGAGATGGTTAATTGTTATAAAAATGGTTTATAAATAGTCAGAAATCCAGCTTCTAATATGTCACTGATTTACCAGGAGCTACATAGAGGTAGACCATAATATTGGGAAGAGGTTACTTAGAATCACCTGGAAGGTGATTCAGATTCAGGGCAGGGTGGGGGCAGGTAGCAAAGTCATGGCCTTGCTGACCTGCCACAAACAGGGAAATGCTACATGCAGGCAAATGAATGAAGGGAACAGCTCTGCTCCATTTCTAAAATAGAGGGTGCAGGCTCAAACAGAGCAAAGTCAGAAAGTAATCAGGGTCTGAATAATCTCAGCAGCTGAAATCATGTGAAGGAATTTGGAGTTGAAAGTAGCCGCACAAAGAATCAAGAGCTTTGGTATCTGCTATTACTGTATATTCAACAGTGAGAGGTTGGGGCGGAATTTGCTCCTATTTATTATTAGATGGAAAATAAATTTGAAGAATCACTGGGATCTATTCAATGCAAAGTGCAATCCAAGGTATTTGGGGATATTCATACCATAAGAAGTTTTTCAAAACATTTCTCCTTTCCTAGTTACTAGGACTAATATTAGCTGCATATGAATATCAAACGTAATTCCATTTCAAGAATTTTTATTCTTAAAAGGGTATCTCAAATTCAATCTCTCCTATAAATTGTTCTATTAAAGGCAGTTGTTTCAAATACCAGCATACTAACCTACATCTCTACTGGGGAAGGTAAGTAAAGGGAGTACTAGCAGAGGAGAGAATTTATAACCTCCAACTATAGATTAGATATTCCCTCTTCATTCTTTCATTCCATGCCATTCATCTAAATATCTCTCCTCTTTTTAATTCAGGTCTCTATATCCTCTCCAGAAGTATTTTTAAAAAATGAAAAAAGTGGTGCTTAGGATTGCATTTGGCTATCCAAATTCAGACAGAGTTTAAAAGCTCAATAAATCAATTAACAAAAAAAAAAATCCTGGTCAAGAAACCTACAAAAATACACATCTGTAAAACAACCCCCCAATTTTTCATATATATATATTATTATTATCCTATATGTTGCAGTATTTTTGAGGAAGAGTCAGTCCATTACAGATTCATGAATTTGAGAGGCACAAAAAATGCTTGATTTGGACTTCTTTTCAGTAAACCTTTGGCTTTCACATCGTTGCCTTACATCTGCAATTTCCAAATCATTATTCTATTGCCAAGCTATTGTACACATTTCAGGATGCCAGCCAAATTCTAATAATGGCATCATTAAGAGAGAGCTATTGCAATGGTAAGAGCTGTATTACTTTGCTCATTTTGCCAATTGGTGATGTCAGTAATATCCTGTTCTTTAGGAACCCTAATTAAATTCTTTCATTGAAATAATCAACATTTGTGTTTCTAACCACTTTACAGCTACAGTAATTCTTTGTCTGCCAGCTGTGAGAATTTCCTATCCTACCCTCTCACATCAATAAACTGAAGGGAAAAAGTTCATTTCACACTTATATAATGTATTCATGGTTGAAGTAGGTAACAGGCATATCTTGCTTGTAATACTAAAACCTAAGCCACAAACTAAGACAGCCTGGAATAGACTCAAGTTAAATAAATAGTTTACCAAATAGAGTCCGAACAAGGCATCTTCAGAAACCGCTGTCCTTTAATTACTATATCAAAGAGCTAATCCAGTCATTGATGCAGGAAGAATATGATCAGTCTTCATTTGGATCTAAATCAACCAAAACTAACAAATGGTATTCTTTAATTATATCAAAGGTCATTTGCAGAAGGTTTGCATATGAGTAGGACTCTGGTTCACGAATTCTAAAATATGAAACTAACCATAAACTATGCCAGCAAGAGAGATTAAAAACAAAGACGCAGACTACCTGCAGGACAAACTTCAGAAGAATGTTCTGTTATGCGCTTTTGACCATCTTACTACCAGTGTCCCACTGCATAAAGAACCTAGAACCAATAATTATTTCTTCCATAACGCAGAGACTGATGTCTGAGCTTCAGGCAGAATCTACTGGCAAGGAAAGCTATTAGTGCACAGTAGAAACCCGGAGAAATATTCTAGGTAGAAAGCAAGCTGCCAAAAACTACCATGTAGGAAATGTGAAACACAGGAATATGAGCACCCTCATTTAGCCGGGATCCACAGTTTAGAATTATTTTCTAAAATAAAGGGATCTATGCATAAGCTCCCATTAAAGAAAGGCTCATGCCTTTTCTATGTACATAGCATTTCTGTGGGAGGTAGTAGCTAGAAACCTCCTTCTTGAAAGCCGAATGTCTTTCTTTGGAAGATTGAAAGGTTAGAAACCCATCTTTTCCATTTCACAGGAGGGTAAATGAAGATACCTTGCATCACATCCACTGAAACTTTGATACTGTGAAGAAAAGAATGCAGGATTCTATATGCAGAAAAAGCCTAGAATTGTACAAAATTTTAAGCCGTAAAGGACCTCTGGAGGCAGTCTAGTGCAACCTCCTATTCAAGGTAACCTAACTTCACAGTCACTCAGAGCTTTGGCCAGACAAATTTTGAAAATATACAAGGTTGGAGATCTCACAGCCTGTATACTGCCTGGTCATCCACAGTGATATACTTTTCTTTAAGTCCAGTTTTGTGCTGTTGTTTCTTGTCCTTTTATCAGGCACCTCTGAGAAGAGTCTAGCTTTAACTCGTCTATAACTCTCCTGTAGGTACTGGAAAACTGCAATTAGATCTTCCCTTTACCGGGCTAAATAAATGCTTTTCCTTCAGTCTATCTTCAGCACAAGTAGCCCCACTGTCAACCACTGAGATACACCATTTGAAATTTCTTGGAATGGACTTTGATCACCATGCCTGTTGATCTGGCCAGTTCTCCAGCCACCTAATACTTTACTAATCCAGTCTATATCTCTCATTTTGACTAAGAGAGTACCACAGGAAACTATGACAAAAGTCTTGCTACAGTCACGTTAAATTATAACTATGGCATTCTCCATATCCACTGAGCTAGTCATTTGATCATAGAAAGAAATTAAGCTGGTCAGGCACAATCTGCATTTGATAAACCTGTGCTAACTGTTCCTCCTCCTTGTCCTTCCCTCACCATGGAAAAGACGTCTGGAAGGATTTTTTCCTATTTTTCCTTGGTAAGGAAGTGATGCTGACTAGGCTGCAGATCTTCAGATCATCCTTCTTGAATTTTAGATGGGCAGAACATTTCCTTTCCTCAGCCAATGGGGACCTTCCACAATTGTCATAAACATTCAAAGGCAATAGGAAGCGAGGCCTTGCAATGTTGGCTAGTTCTCTCAGCACACCTGCAGGCACCCTACCTGGTCCCAGGCCTCCATGTCTCCAGCTTACTTAAGTAGCCTCTAATTTGTTTCTCTATTACCATACATCACACCCCTCTCCCTCAAACAGCAGGCCTTGCCACTAAAGACTGAATCAAAGAAGGTGCCGAGTACCTCAGATTTTTCCACACTTTTCAAAATAAAGTCTTCGGCCTGATAACACAGCCCAAAAATGCATTTTATTTAGTCTTACTGTTGCTGCCAATGTATCTGTAGAAGCCTTTCTTGATAGCAACTCCAGCTAAGCTTTGGCCTCCTAGTGACATACCAGCATGTCTCTGTGATGCTTCTGTATCTCTCCTATACTCAGTTCTGACTTTTACTCCACTATAAAAGATCATGACTCCATAGCTTGGTTGTTAGGGTACTTAATAACATGGAAAAGTTCTGTGTTTTGGATTCTGTTCCAGAAATCAATTCTGCAATTTAATATCAGTAAACTAACAGTACTTCTTAACTGAATTCACCAGTCTAGCTCCATTTTGTCGTCCTTCTCCAGCCCATGAGGCTAGCTTTCTGTGCTGTTGTTGTATTTCTGCTGTGAAGCAGTAAAGATCACCATCTTAGCCAACATAATCATGAGTAAGGTGCTCCTGAAACATGAGAGATCCAGCCGTGAACCTCTTCAGGACAGTGGGGCACTTGAGTGCATATTTGAATTCAGAACAGGTGAGCTTTGCTGACCTCCCATTCGGAGTACAAAAGGACAAATTTTTATTTCATTATAATTCAGAAAGAAATAGCTGGTGCTCTTCCTAAGGAGGATGATACAGTTTGTTGCTATGTGGGCTCTGAGGATATCATATGAACTGAGTGTCTCAAAGGTCTCAGGTGGTAGAACACATACTATGTGGACTTCAGGAGGGTATAATAGAAAAGAATTCAAGAAATATTTCACTACATGAAGAGACAAATTATATCCTAGAGACATTATACAAACTGGATCAGGAAGATTTAAGATACAAGATAGTCATGGTCTGAGCCAAACGTGATCTCTAGGTTTTAGGCCTAAGTGACAGATGGCTGATATTGTCCACAGTAACCAGAGAAGGGAGGAGCAGACTTTGGAATGCTGATGAGCTTTCTCTAAGCTGATGTCTGGACGTTCACAAATTGCTGACGGAAATATATGTCAGGATTTTCCACTGAACAGGAGACACATGAGCTCAAAGAGAGAAAATGTACTTCCAGGTGTGCACGGTGCTGGAAGATGCTAGCCTTACTAAACATCGATGCTGTTGTAAATCCATAACACTGTCTCTCTGTACACATCAGTCTGTTCACCCTCTGCTCAGAATTGCAGGTGTAGGGGAACTGTGACAACAGGTGTGTGCCCATGAAGAGGAGTTTTTGTTGGGCAAGAAGATTCTGTACCCCTTGGTGAGTGGAGAACAGCAGGAGCATTTGTTCAGTGCTTCTAGCACAAACATGAGTGAAGGACTACAGAAATGGGATTGACTGAGGATTAGAAAGGTAAAAGTTGCCCCCAAATTCACTTCTTGCCTGAAAGGCCTAATAATACTACTATATTTTCAAGTGGAGTCAGGAGGCTTTTTTGAAAACAGCAGGAGGAAGGATTCAAACAGCATTTTCTGTGACTGGCACAGATAAAGTAACTAATTCAGGAAAAATATAAAGTGACAGAAGAGCCAGATAGACAGTCTCATTAGAACCAATAAGAAGAAAAGAACCAAAATTTTGACTAAAAGAACTCACCAAAGATTAATTTGGAACCCTAGGAGCCCCAGTTACTATTACAGAAAGATAAGACTTCTACTCTCTTAACTAAGAAGCAGGAATAGAGAGGGAATTCATATTTGAAAAGCAATCTAGGAAAAGTGAACAGCGGCTTAAAAATAGTCTCTCTATAGTCAAGATACGCTGTTTACCTAATATTCAGAGTTATCAGCAGCAATTTTTATCTCTGCACACATCAAGCAGAAACACTGTTTTAGTGTAAGAAGGAAGGGGAGCAGAGAGTAAAAGATTTGGTGCTAAACCAAAGTTAGATCTCTGTTACTTTTGGTAGTGGTCTGAGAATAAAAGTAAATACCAATAAAATATTCACTAGATGTTGTCAAACCAGAAGGCAAGAGGCTATCAAATCATCAAATATTACTTAGTTCAAGTGTAAGGTCCTTATCAATAGAAAGCTAGTTAATTAGCACTAGGCACAGACATTTCTTTGGATCACATTCAAACTAGGGGTGAAGAAAACGTTCAAATTGAGCAAGTCAGCTGTGAAGGCCTGGAAAGGCTGTTTTACCAGCAGTAGGAATTTGTTCTTCTTAATGGATTTTTTTCCCATTAAATTAATAATTTCACTGCATAATTAAGCAATAGAAAGCCTGAAGAATAGCCACATATTTTGCCAATTACTGTAGTAGGAAACAGAGATCAGATGTTACTGTCTTCCTTTCTATTGTATTGTGTCTACACATATCCTTTTATTTGCCTTCTGCCTGACTGCTGAGTCTATGCATCCTTTCAACATGCACAGCTTTCAACATTGCTATTAGAAACTTAAGGAGATATAAAGTGAAAACTGCATTTGTTTTTAACTGTGCACAAGAAAAGACAGATCTCCTTAACATGCATAGAAACCACATGGGAAAGAACTATATTTTTTATGGCATTATTAGATTGTTTTGCTTTACCTGGTATTCCCTGCCATGATTGCAGAGTCTCCATCTGTCAACAGAGACACTGAAATTTGGCAATGACTTGATAATGTCTCTCACAGTGGAAGTGGTGTTGGTGTTCTGCGTCACAGAGACAGAGTAATAATAACAGCTATTGTTTCTCAGGGCAACAAAATAATTTTTTAGATTTGGTCACTGCTTGTCATGGATTATACAAGTTATATGAACATTTTAGTTGCATTTCATTTACCTCGAGTGGCTGTTTTGAAAAAAAGAATGTATTGCTTCCTGTATATTTACTTTAAGCAAATAAAAACATTTGCTTTAAGCAAATAAAAACATAAGACATTTACACAAAGCAACTAAGAATTATTTGTGAACTCCTAGAGACCAAATCTTTCTGGATTCATTCTAATAGCGTAATATTTGGAGAATACAGTTGCTGAGTGGTTCCTGGCCAGAAAGCCAAAGCTGGACTCTTTTGCTCTCTCTCTAATATCTATAGGCAGGCTTTCCAGTGGATATAAAACAGAAGAGTCGTGTACAGTCCTTACATCAGCAGGGAGCTACTTAAAAAATGTCAAAAATTTTTAAAAAAAAAGCATAATCAGTATTGTAGAATTTTATACTATGTCCAAGTAGCTAGAGAATTCAAACTAAAAAATGAGACTTGCACAAATTTGCCTCTCACTTTGAAGAGCCTGAGCCTATGCTTCCTGTTTAGAAACGTCTTTTAACCATCAGTTCATACATTATTTTGGATGCACAGGGGAAGTAGTAATGCATAGTTCAACCCAGGAGTGGTCAAAATTTTGCCATGCATACATCATAAAGAATAATTTTCTGAAGGTTTTTTTTTGATTCACAAAGAGAGAGCAAATTCTTTTTTTTTATAAGATTATTTATCAGTTAGAAAGCATTTTATGAGGTGTTATTGGAGAATGTCGTATTTGTAATTGGAGCTGTCTGTGTTGGATTCAGTGATAACATGATAAACTCATGTGCCAAACTAGGAATCTTGGAATCATATTGCTGGCATGCAGAACAAGCAATATAAATTTAAAACTTGCTTTCCACATTTTGGAGTAACTAAAATTTGCTATTCTATGGGATCCACTAGCAAAAATTTCATGAAGCAAATAAAACCATTCAAAATTTTGCATATTTGTAGAAAGGCTGTGTAGCATTCAACTACTGTTAGTGGTTCTAAATCCTGCAGATTGCATGCTTTAGAGTAGGCTAGAAAAACTAAATGTGGACACAACTTCAGCAATTTCTTTAAATTTAAGCTAACTTGGAAAAGGAAAATGAATAACCATAAAAATTCAGAAAGAGGATTCCATATCAGGAACCCTTTTTATCCTGGTTATTCCCTGTTACCTGGGAAATCATCTGTGTATAAATGTTTGAATAAAAGACAGTTTAGTCAAAAAGCCTCAAAGAAAATCTTAATGCCTATATGTCATGTTTTCATGAGCTGATAGTGAAATTTTCTACAAATTTTGCTTGGAGCCACTGAGTTCAACACATTAGCTCTCTGTGACAGGTTGCATGATGATACATACTACATCTGAAGTTAAAGGTTTTCTCTCCAGTCAAACCTGCTCTAGTTTAATTAAAGGTGTGATTTCAAATCCACAAGACAAGAGATGTGATAAATTTGCCTTCTATAATTCAATTCACACTTCATAGATATTTTTTAAGTCATTTTCATCTCAGGTTAAATCAACACATGCCAAGATTGCACTGAGTGCAATCTCATGGATGGACTATTTCAAATCCTGTTTAACCAATACGGAACTACACTGATAAAACTTCAGTGTGCTACACACTAACAGGGCTGGTAGCTGTATCAAAAAAGGTCATATGTGGCTCTTAGATGGGAAATCTGTACATCTAAAAAGGAGGCTATGGAAAAGGTAGCATTAAAAAAAGAGAACACCATTGCCCAAATAGCATAATAAATGTTTCAATCTTGTACCATCTGTATCTTATTTTCGCAATCCCTTGAACATGCTTTCACTGTTCTATTTTTTATTCCACAGGCTGTATCAAGTATTAAACAGTTTAATCCACCTACTCTTTGGTATTGCACAGTTTTCATAGCTGAGATGCGTAATTAGACTTTGATTTGTAGTTTCTAATTAGTAGCAGAAGCAGCATCTAAGTAACAAGCTCTAGTACAGAACTACCAGATTTAAAGAGGCAAGAGGTATAATAATTTAAATTACTCCTACATATTGTTGGATCCTAAAATTGTAACCACTTAGGAAGAAATATGTGAACATACTATAGGCAAGTCACCAAAAAAGCCATATAATTATAATACAGCTGAAGTATTAAAAAATTAAGTTTAAAACTTCTTGGTAAAAAATCCAGACTTGGAGATAACTTCAAAGAATCTGCAGTACTACAAACAGAGATAACAAGCATAATTTCTTCAAATATGTTACTGTATCTCGTAAAATATAGAGCAGATGCAGAATGAGTCATGGGATGAGAGAAGAAATTATTAGAAAATATATTGAAGGTTCTTAGTATTAACTAAATAGAAGATCTTTTGAGACATTGCAAGTGTGTGCAAACTGTCAGCATAAGAATTTATTAAATACCCACACCAGAGTATCACGGAGTCCTGGATCTGGCCTGAGATCAGCACCCAAATAAACTTGTTCTAATCTTCAGTTTCTGGAGAGGGATCAAATCCTGTTTTACAAAGTTTTTTTATTCCTTGTAATATCTTTTTGTTGGTACTACTTATTACAGTAGTCTTGTTCATTTCCTCCTTGAACTTTACTATATCCATCAATTCAAGGACTCATTACCTTCAGTGCGACAGTTCCTTTTGCTTTGTGAAGAAGAGATAAAAGAGAAAATATGAATTGCTAAACTATTCAACTATTGAATTTGCTATTATTTGTAGCATTTCTAAAGTAAACATAGCTAGGTTTTAAAACTATCATCATGTTAAAGTGTTCCTCCCTGTACCACTTCTTGTCATCTCTACCTGACCTCTCTATAGTCTTTCAATATCCTACGACTGAGTAAGAATTACAATATCATCGGTGAGATCAGAATGTTGATTTATTGGTATTGCAGTATTATAATGTATTAGTTACTACTCCCCATCCTATTCTTTATTACCATAGCATCTTGTTTCCATTTTGTACAAGTGCTGCCAATTAAACCAGACTTCATCCATCTGTACTCCAAAGCAGACAGGCCCATTTCCTGAGTTAATACAGGTATTTTGGAACTCCATAGGCCAGCTCAAAGATTTATGTAACAGCTCTAGAGGCATCTGAAAAGGTATTTTTCTCCCCTCCAGAACCACATGGAATAAATACTGCTTTCAGTTCTCCTACAGGCCGCAAATATCAAGCCAAACATCCAGAAAACCACGCAAAACATGAAGAATATATAAGGTATGGATTTACTAGAACTGAAATGATGCACTGACCTACCCACTGGGAGAAAAAGATGTATGAACTTTTCCTTCATAGAATTTGGTTCATCCAGAAATGAAGCCACATTGGAAAAAACAAACAAACAAACAACACTTGTAGTTCAGGTATTGATGGGGAAAAAAAGTTCACCTAAGTTGGAGAAGGTAGACATCTGGAACTTGATGCACCATAGGCATTAAAGTCCTAAGTGTCACCTCATTTCAGTCTGTGTTAGCTATGTAGAAAGTGTTCTCTGGATTCAAATATGTTTTTTCTTAATTCAGGTAATAGTCTTAAATTTACTCTTCCCCATCTTTACTGCTTTAGAAGCAGCTCTTATTTACAGGGCCCAAATTAAAGCAAATAATCTTTGTACCACAACAAATGGGATAGAAATCCCTTCCCATTGTCCTCTGCATTACTGCACAGTACCTACAGCACAGTCACAACCCATACGATTAGCATTACACTAGCTGGCATCATCAGCTGACATCAGCAACAGCATTACTGTAACACACTTCGCAGCCAGAGCTCAGCTCCAGGCAGCTGTGATTTATTCTTACCAGTACCTAATATAACTAAGTCAAAGTAGTCTGTAGTAAGTAGTCTAAAGTAGTCTAAAGTAGTCTAAAGTAAGTTTGAAATAATTATTTTCAGTAAGTTTGAAATAGATGTAGTCACTGTTTATTGAGGTAAAGCAACAGCAACTATCAGTTCCCCCTTCAGAACTGAATGCAACTGCCTGGGCAGCACCATTTTCAGTTAGAAATCTCAGCTGATTCATCTCCGTCTAGAATTAACTGCATCTGGATTCTGTTAAAAGTGACTCAGTTATAATCACTGAAGCTTTTCATCCTTCACCTACTTTCATGTATTTGACACGAAAAGATGTTCATGACTCTTATGGCCAAGATGATTTCTGAAATATTTGCAAACAGAAAGATTGGTCCATTTGCCCCCAGAGGATGTCATGGTCATGAGAGGAAGAAGCACATCAGATGGATGTCGCTGTGCTCTCATGTGCAGTTTACTGTCTGAATGCAGTCAGGAGGCTGGTATCAGTCTGTGCTGCACTGAGAAGCACTTGGAAAAACACAGGTTTCCCCACCATTGTGATCCCATTTCGGGCACATATTTTAGCTTTATTTACTCTTACTGGTGCCAGTACAGACATTTGGGATTCAAGAGTGAGGGAAGATAATGTGCTATCAAAAAAAGAGTGGTGTCCTGGCCAGAGTAGTGTAGCTGAAAGAAAAATAATAATAAGATGCAGAGTGATCAGGGGCGGGCTATGCTAAGGATGAGCTTCAACTGTAGGCTTTTCAAGAGCTGTTACTCAGCAACTGAATTATTGAGAACTCTGCCCAGAATAATGACTCAATTTCTTATAATATAATTATATGAATGTTCAGCTCTCCCTTCGCTATCTCAGGCAAGATGCAACAAAAAGAGAAATAAATAAGAGATGGCATAACCAGGTAACCACGTAATACAGTATTGCCATTGCTAGTGACAGATCATAAGCTTCATACAGAATTACGAGGCCTCAGTACTGAGGCTTGTCAGGTTTGCTCTGGCTGAACTTTTCTTGACCTGCCTCCAGATTTGTTTTACTTAGTTTAGCTGTGACAGCAATTTCTCTTATTGACCATATGTCTATGGCTAATTTATTTTAATTTTGTTTACCTTTGTATAGTACAACTTTATATACTTCTATATAGAAAGCAGTATTTAAAAGATGTATAGATGTGGTGCTCATGGACATGGTTTAGTGGTGGAGCTGGCAGTGCTACGTTAATGGTTGGTCTTGGTGATCTTTAAGGTCTTTTCCAGCCTAAACAATTCTACAATTCTAAGCAGTTATCCTATGCAGAATAAGGTAACTAACATGATGATGCAGTGCTGAGTAAGACAGGTCTGGTACGACAGCAGAGCCCTTGAGCAGTGAAGATGGGATGCAGCGAAGAGGGCCACAAGCACAGGATGCTGAGGAAGGGGCACAGGCTGGCACTGCAGACCCCCTGGCTATAACTCACCCATGGTCAGCTGAAGAAATGCAGACATGGAGCAGGACAGAACTGGTTTTAGCAGGTAACAAAGTATCTAACATAAGGAAAATAACCAAATGTAGTCAATTCAGATGTAATAGGGAACTGCAGACCAATTAAGACATTATGAAAGTATAAAAACATGTTAGCAAATGTATAAAAATCACTCCTAATTGATCCTAGAGTAAGCAAAAAGAAACCATCAACACAAACATTATATTCCTCATGGCAAAGAACTCAAGATGCTGACAGTTCACTGTAACACCCCACCAGTATCACCAGCATGAAACCATCAAGCTCAGCACCCAGACAAGCAATGGAAACATGAGCCTAGAACCAGCACGTGGGGTAGGAACTAGGAAATGTGTGCGTAACAATTTTAACTCCTTCCTTCCTTCCTTCCTTAAGAATTAGAACAAGACTTCTTGAACTAGACTGTTACATTTTCAATTATAGTAACAATGAGTCCTTGACTTTATATGTAGGGGGTATTTCTTTGTTGCCTATAAAAAAGATTTTCAGTGTAACAACAAGCAGAAATGAAGAACACTTCCGTATGTGCTGAGAATGAAAAAAGCCACCTCTCTGGAAGAGGAGTACTCTATATTTTCCATCACTAGTTGAATATACACAGATAAGCCGAGACAGCTAATTTAATCACAAACACAGATTATATGAATACTAACAACTATTATGAGCTATGATAGCAGCACATGAAATGTAGTGTGATACAGACAGAACTTACATCAGAAACTTCTGTTTACGGTTTGATAGAACACAACGCGGAAGGATTCAGTGATATCAAAGCATATTACATGTAAGTCTAGTCACTAACTTAATTAGGTATTGCACATAACTAACCACTAATATTCATTGCCTTTATAGACTTTAGAAGACAATTGCTTAACAGGATTCAGAGACAGGATTGGATGTTAATTTAAAGTAATGAGTACATCTCAGGGAGGATAAAATGGACTGAAAACAAGGAGACTATCCTTTCTGCCAAATATTAGATTCTCATCTGAGACAAAATGTCATAAAGCTGCTGACTTCCATCAGAGTATGATCTGTTACAGACATAATGACTCACATGCTGCAGGGCACATCACAATCTCTAGTGGCGGTTAATGAGAATCCTTGTCTGATAATATTACCCTACTATTGCCTGTTTACTTGCCTTTTCCTCACTGGCAACTGCTCAAGACACTGTTCTAGACTATAGACACAGCTTGTATGATTCAGTATAGCAATGACTAGAAGTCCAAATAATATCCTCTAGAGCTGGAAAAATCCCTGCTTTTTATTAAGACCATTGCTGATCAGTGACACTCAGTGCAGATGTTCCCACACTACAAAAGCTCCATCACAGAAGAGCAGTCACTCCTCTTCTCAGCTTTGAGTTACCACATAACATATTGTCCTTCTCCTAAAGAACAAGTGCCTCAAAAAAAAAAAAAAAAAAAAGCACACAACAACTAACAGAAAAATACATTTAAAGAAGGTGAGGGAGAGAGCTAAATTTATTAAAATCTTTCTGTGAGGTACAGATAATAAAGCCTGCATTTTAATTTTTATGTAAATGTTTGATGAAGGTAGGATTACCTTATTAAAAAAATTAACTCCTTAACGCAGTTATTACTACATAATTACCTAGATATCCTGAATTGTTTTGAGGTTCATTCAAACTGTATATGAGAACAAGGAGATGAGGAGCAACACAGAAGCACTAGACCTTTTGATACTAGCTAGAAGGATCAGAGAACATGTAAGCAAGACATAGCTGACAGAAATAAGATTTTCAGGTTAGAGACACTGAGCAAAATTATTCATATCCTGTAATTAAACCAGATATTCTATACATTAAAAAGTGATCAAAAATAATGTACAATATCTTGTTTTAGTTATATAACTGTGTTGCCTGGTAAAATGTTGGATATTGAGCTAGCAGAAGGTGCCATCTAACACAGGGAGACAAGAATTTCTTTTTTCTAACATTTCTCTGAGGCAAATATGCCTCAGTTTTCAGGAGTCAGCTATCTGTTTTTCCAGATATAAAATTTCCACCCATTGTGTTTCAATGCCAAGAATTTGGATCCAGATATAGTCCAATGCTATTTCTGGAAAAAAAAGGGAATAGGGATGTCAAGTTTCTGAAACTGGATTTCACAGTACCGAGAAACATGAAGCATACTTTCACTGATTGCTACTTGATTTCCTAACAAGAATAATTAAAAGACCACACACAGAGCCTTTTCCTGGCACTTAGAAAACCATGGCAGTTCGTCATAATCCTCTTTTGATTATTGGTGAACATTTTTGCATTTGAGTTGCTGATGCCTCTTTGCTGACAATGAAGCAACTGTAAAGCAAAGCTTTCTGTAACCTCTTGGTCTGATTTCATCACAGCTCAAAGGCAGGCACTTAAACAAGCACTTGGGAACCTAACATTCTATTTGTGTACTCAGGAGAGCAGCTCAGGAAATCTTCCCTAACTCATTTAGACACTCAAGACACCTTAGGAACCGAAGGTTTCAAGCTATTACAGTGCATCAATAGGAGAAAATAATGGTCTTTCAACAGGATAAGAGTAAGCTTGTTTGCCTGTCATTTTGCAGGATTCCAGCTTTAGCCTCAATGCTTGGTCAAGCACTTTGGCAGCAAGGTGAGGATGGCATTTCCAAGCATTCTCCTGCAGGTCATGTTAGTCCTTCCTTAGCCACCACAGCTGCTTCCTCTGCTGCCTCCCTGCATTTTCCACTGCTCACTCAAGTCTTCTATTTATAACAGAACAAGAGATATAATTTGTATCTAGTATTAGGATAAGCCTATTTTGGCCCCAAATAACATTAATAATCCAAAAATCCTGAGTTTAAACCATCATCTTCTGTTTGTTCACAACCTGAAATCTACACAGGTGTACTGAAATACATCCCCATCTGTTTGCAGAATTGGCAACAAAGCCGATTAAGGTTCTCCACATAGAAAAGAAAGCAGAATCTGCTGCTCAGCTCTCATTTCTAAAACTCTGCCTTCCCTCCACAAGGAGCAATTTGAGTAAGTGGTTTCTCCGTAGGCAGTCTTCAATGGCCTTGTCAGGAAGCAAAAAGCAAAACAAACAAACGAAATAAACAATACAATGAGAAATAACAGCTAATAAACAGGGAAATGCAGCAATCTAATCCTACTGTATTTTCTATTTTTATACACCGGGGACCGAATCCAGAAGTGATGTGATTCAGTTAAGACTGAATTTGGTCCTAATTCTTGTTGTCAAAATCTCTCTCAGTGAATCAGAGAGGCAATTGAAAAAAAAAAAAAAAATAAAAGCTACCTTGCTGAACGTTCATCTAGCAGTAATAGAAAGAGTGAACTTGCTATTTTTATTGCAGGAAGCTCTTCTACATGCAACATTCTAAAACATTGTTTTAAACCCCTTATCTCTGCGTATACATATATAGATATATACATATGTTCATGTAGACATGTGTATACACACACATGTAGACATTAAAAGGCATTTCTTTCAAAAGCCAGACATTGAATAACAGGAGAAAAACATGGTAATTTCTTCCTACAGGAAGAACAAATGTGAGACACTTTCATCTAGAAATCTATCTATATAAAAGTATCACACTTACTTTATTTATTTTAAAATAATTTCCCATACTATGATAAAGTTTTCAGACGGTAACTGTATTGGGAACATTTCCAGTTGTCAAAAAATTGTGAGATCTTACTACCTGTCTAAAGGCTTTTGACATTAAACAAGTTTTATGTCAGAAGAATACAGCCTGCTCTTAATGAAGCTAGTTCTTCAATAGGGAGGCGAAATCCGAGCCCAGGTTTCTCATACTTTGGTGAGGTTTTTTTGGTGGTGTGGGTTTTTTTGGTTTGCATTTTGTGGGGGTCTTTTTGTTTGGTTTTCTGTTTGTTTTGGGGTTTTTTTTTGTTTGTTTTCTTTTCTTTTTTTTTTTTTTTTTAATTATTCCGTAGTAACCAGTTATAAGTCTATCCTTATATGCATTTTATTATTTGGAATCAGTCTTATTGAATTAATAGTGAATTCTCATGCTAAATTGAGTCAGGAAGGGAAGTATTATTTTTAAATATCTTTTAAAATACTTCCAACAATTATAATTTCTCTGACTGACTGTTGTATGGATGTTCTTTTACTCTCTCATACAATTTGGGAAAAGAGATATTGATCACTAGTAGGCCAGTGTGACAGGAAGACAGATCTTACATTTTAGCACTCTTTTCTAATCTCAGACTACAAATTGCCCAGACAGGCAACTATTGAATAGCATGCATTCATTCAACAGCTGCTAATTGCTTTTCTAAATATCTTTTGAAGTATTCAGTCCTAATAATTTCACTAGATTCTCACTAGTTAAACCACAATCAATTTTGCTTTAAAATTAAACTAAGATGGGGGAAAAAGATGGAGATGGGTCAAATTACTCTTTTATAACTTTTAAAAAAAATTTTATTTAAAATTTCAGCCAGTAGAGAAGCCTGAGTCCAAAGGTTTCTAAATATAGTTTTATTGAACTCAAGGAACTAAAGTTATCACTTAAATGTTTCCTCTCATGAACATGAAGACTTAATTGACTTTGTCTTAAATTTGTAATTTAATGTAGGATTCTCCCTTTAGCTTCACTTCGGTCTTCCTATACCTGGGTGTTTCTCATGCCTGGGTGTTTCTTTTGCATGTATAGTTAGTAGTGAGGAACACTTCTTAGATCTGAAGGGTAAAAGGTATATATTGGCCATTAAGACAAATTTTTCAGACAACTGCAATATCATATATATCTATATTCAAGCTTCTACATAAAATTGGCTTAAATTTTCATACTGTTTAACATCCATGACTCCTACATACATTAGAAAGATTGTCAGAAAAATCACGATACTTTTATTGAGATACCATATGTCAGTGGATTTATTCAAGCTTCTACACAACAAAGATGTTGGATTTGTTACACTTTAGCCACCAAAAACTAAAACAACACTGCAGTTGTTAGAGACTGTTTTAGTAATTAAAGGACTCTGGTAACAGCAGATCAAAGAAAACTACAGCTGTCATTTTCCTGCAGAACAACACCTACAGGCCAGGTGCAACAGAGGCCACCTCAGTCTCTAACCCTCTGTTAATAGAGTTACCCAAAATCAGGTCATAGGAAACAAGGGTCACCTGTGCCTGCTGATATTTCCTTTTTTTCACCTGTGTCTTTTTAAACAATATCTCTTCTGAATGCTTAAAACAAGTTATTTTCCCAACTTCAGCTTGGCTTACCTTTGTTTTGTTCAATAAATACTAATTATATTTCCAAAGGAAAAAAGCTTAAGAGAGGAAGTCATACTGTACCCTACAGGCCTCCTATAAATAAGTTGAGATAGTAGATCTACCTTTTCTGTATCAGTCCCATTACAGCCAGAAAGCCGCTGCACACTAGCACCTGGTGAAAATCTTTCAGGGCCATTGAAGTCTGCAGGCTGTCTCACAGAATTTCAGCCATGGTCTTTCATAAAACGGGTTTGTTTGTTTTCCTTTATAATATGCTGAACTAAATAATCCAGAACTTCCTAAATCCACTTGAAATGTTACTGTTAAAAGGTAGAAATTATTGGTTAATTATTAGTAGTGAAGTCCACTCACTCTACAAAAAGATATATCATAGCTACACAAACACTCATTAAAAATGTTCCGGATTCTTCATCATTTGAATTACGTAAACCAAGGTATTCTCTCAGCTGAAAAACAAAAACCTTCCTGTGCAGTCCAGCTCATAAACTTAAAAGAAGATCCTTCTGAGTTCATAACCCCATTAAGAAAACTGCAATTGCAAAACACTTCCACCCCACCCCCAAGTATCTCTGCTACCTTTTTTTGGTTAATTTTTGTATAAAGGCCAAATTATATGCTTCTTTAAAGGAGCTGTCAAACTCAAAGGCTTATCAACATTTACATAAAATTATTTCCCATTTAAATTGGGAAAACTGGAAACACTTTGTGACAGATATAAGCAAACATTATTTTTCAGTTTTTGTTTGGTTGGTTGGTTTGTTTTGGTTTCCCCTGCTAGTTCACTTACAAATATCACTGACTTTCTTTTTAATCTTGCACAGTTCAAACTTCCTGATACGAGCTAATGAAAACAGGAACCGTTCTCTTTGCACCTTCTATTTGTTACTGTTAATAATAATAATACCTCATTCTTACATATAAAACAGCCAATCAGAATGTACACTGAAATAACACTTATTCCATTAAGATAATACATGTATAAAATGAGAACTTTCAAAACACATCATTTAAACTTTCTTCAAATCACTGGGACATCGGCTGTTGTTATTTTTGTAACTAGGGTAGAATTTCACAGTCATTTTCCACTTGCTTTCAATCCAAACACAGTTTATTAATACGTGGGAATGTTAAGCCTTTTAACAAATTTGCACACTTTCATGATATAACACAGGCACACCCCTGTTATGAACTTTTATAGCCATCCAGTCTGTAAAAGTTTGGGGTTTTTTTTGGTCAAAAAACCTAGATTCTTAATAAACCTGCTTAAACATTGAAAAAATTCCAAGGCAGAGAATACAGAGCAATCAACTTGTAAGGATTTTGTTTTGATTCCGTAGAAGCAGCCTGCTGTTTTAATGAATGCCCACTACATGGCTGTAGATATTGATTTCAGCAGGGGCTACTTGTCTCCCAGGCTGACATTTAATATTTGTTAAGGGGATTTGGCTTCCAAGTGACTTCAGCAAAAGCATTACATTAGGACTACAGCCAAACTTGTTTGGATCAGAAATTCTCATTGAAAATACCTTTAAATCAGCACTGTGAAAAGCCAAAAGCAAGGCAAAGTTTTCATTTCGGCAAAATTAGAATGGATGGCAGTAGATTACAGAAGAGTGAGAAAACCTCAACACTCAACTCCTGTAATTTTCTACGCTGCACACAATATATGAGGTAACAGGTCTGTCAGTGTAGCTGCATAAACTCAGGTTGTTCGGATTAGGGATGAGAGCTGCCTGGTCCTGTAAGAAGCTCTTCCCCTGAGCTACTTTGAGTTTTCAGCTTTGAAAGGCTCTGTTGCTAGTTTTCTTTGAATTAAAATTGGAGGTTTTTCGAGTTAAGGTATCTAATATTATTTTAAAGTCTCCTAGGAGTATACTATCATGTGAAGGTCTAGGCAGATCCACTTGAAATCTAGGGTCACCTTGGGCATTTGGTCAGAATTAGGTTAAGTAACTCTCCATCTACCTCACTGCCCATCCCGCCCCGCAGGTGACTTAATACCTGCTATTATCTACGTTTCCCAAGAACTTCCTAAATATAAGCTTGATGACTGATTTACAACTGATGGTTCAAACTAAGAGACAGGAAGCCTAAAAGTCAGTTCTTGCCATTCTGAGACTAAAGCCCTGCAAATATTCAAGTCAGGGCCTCAAAACCAGAACACTCAAGCGTCATTGCCTGCATTTCCAGTAAATCTGTATAAGCATCAACATATGAACTTTTTTTTCCTAAAGCTGGCTTATTCACTGCTGTGCGCTTGTGCAAATCTCCTATTTGGTTTATGTTCATGCTAACACAAGGCTAGTAGCATTTTGACTCACTTTGTACTGGCACGAATGATGACTAAATAGCAAGCAGTGAGAAATCGTCTCAATAGATAGGTTTCCTAGGAAACTGAAATTATCTGAGCTTTTCCAGTATCAAATTTAAAATAAAATATTTAAAAAAGAGAAAAAGTAAATGGTTGTATGACTTTCTCCTTTTATTCCTGTGATGGTTCTAATGGGTTCTCTTATGAGAATTCTCTCATCATTGAAGTCCTTGCCAGAAATCTGGATGAATGTCCTCTGAACATTAGTATGTATTGTAATAATTTCCTGCAGTTCTGCTCCAAGTTAACAGGCAGTTGGGAAAGGAAATTATGCCTTTTATACAGAAGTATAACAAGAATATTTGTTTTCTATCAAACTCGAAGTGATGAACTTCTGGGACTTTTGTCATAAAATATTGCCAGAAAGTCTGGGTTTTGCTTAGAAAAAAAAAAATTATATGTAAAAGCCTAGAGGAATACTGCAGGTGAAAGGGTAAATTCCATTTCTAGAACACACTGTTTCTGATTTTAACTTCATTTCAGTAACAATAATTGAAGAAGCTCGTAATGAGCATGACATAAATATATTTTACTGACTTAGAGCAGTAAATCAGAGATAAATGTTTTTTAAACTAACATACCACGAAAGACCATGTCCTAAATTGAATTGAACTGATGAAGGGCATGATACCTTTTAGTATAATTCCACTGAAACAAACACAGAGAGTAGTGGGGTTATTCGTTTTATTGTTCCATGTGTTTTAGGACCAGAAAGCATTGCTACAAGTCTCATGTCTGAGCTCTTACCTAAGACAAGCACATAGAGCCTCACTGCAACATCGAGTTCAGGTTGAAGTTGGTTATAACCTTTAAATAAACACCCAGCCTTGATTGAAAGGGTGCAATAATGGAAAATACACCCTACCATTCTAACAATTTCTTACCTAAATTTTTAAAAATATGAGCCTTTTTCTGTATTTCTCTAAACCAGATCTTGCTGCACGGTTGTATTTATTTATCAATAGGTGAAAATGTCAAGAATTATCTACTTCCAGAAACTTGATCTTGTGATAATTCTCCTCAAGTCATCATTTAAAGATGTCTTGGAAGAAATTAGTAATATTCATTTTCCTAGGTCTCTCAGGACAAGTGTGTCTCTTCAGGTAATGACCCCGGACCATCCTTACTTTAAGAACACCTCTGTTTTGGAGGGAGGAGTGTTCCCACACAGGAATGTAAGACAGAACTGATCATATTCTATATATGAGTCCAGACTCCATCCTGTGCAAGGACTAGTTTAGAGTTATGTTTTCCTGGCAAAAAAGCCTCAGGTGGTATGATTTATTATTCACTGTGCTGTGAAGTGATCACAAACATGACACAGTTAACTCGTTTTCATGTGCTTTCTTTGGCCTTTTCTCTCTTCCTTCTTGTTCTTTTGGTTCTTGTATATAATAAAGATTTTTTTTTACAACAGATAAGGAAAATATATATTTTTTCATACATACATCATGAGTAGGACATAGGTAGAAAAAGGCAGATCATTTCTCAGGCATTTTAGCAGATCATGAAACAGCAAATAAAATGTTTATCTGAATTCTAACAGTTGAAACAAACAAACAAATCTATATTTTCTATTGAATCTAAAGTATCTATCATCGTAAAGATTGCCTGAGTTTTACTGAACGTTCCAGATTATTTTTTTTCTGTTTTAAAATACAATTGCAAAGAAAATTAAGCAGTATCTATCTAACAAATCTGCACAATCTACAAAGGACACAGAAACTTACTGTAAGAATGGATGACCACAGGAGCAGCACTTGGGTATTTATCAGAAATAGTGTTCAATGCTACTTGAACACATTTTTTCACAAACTACTTTTCTGCTCAAATACACTGCTCTTATAAGGTTTCCTCTGTGCAGTTGTTCCTAGCACTGGGATTTTAGTCCAAAACCTATTAAATCCAGTGATAGTCTATATATTCATTTCAATGAGTCCCAGATCAGACCTTATGTAAGCAGAAAGCTGAGAAAAAAGGCTTCTGAATTTCTTGTAATACTTGTATTATAAAAGCATTTTGCTCTGTAGTACAAAGACACCCCAAAGAGCCAGATATGACTTACGGTTTCTAATTACTTGCTCTAGGTGAGCTCTACATCTCATTTTTTATATTTGTGCAATCATCTCCTGAGAGCAGTTCCCAACATGAGCAGCACTCCCCTATTTTCATAACACTTCAGAAATGTGCTGGGCTATTGCCCCTTCCACCTCTGTGTCCTCAAGGCACTGGTTGGCTCAAATTGTACTACTGAGAGAAAATCTGGCCCTAAGCACTATGTTAACAATATATTAGCTAAGATCCACATGTTATAACTCAAGCATGGTGAGTCTCTATCCTACAATCACACTATGCCCCTAGGCTTGCAGCTAAGCACTTTGCCATCTCAAGCATTCCTTCCATTAGCTATAGAGCTTGGGGTCCTTTTTTTTTTCTCTCTCTCTATTTTCTGATGGTATGTAGCTTTGTTTGGTTTGGGGTTTTTTGTTGGGTTTTTTTTGTTTGTTTTTTTCTCTTCAGCTTCTGGCATCCTTCAGCTATGGAAAGATACAGATTTGTTTATCTATAGTAAAGCTTTTGCTTTCAATGAATAGCTTGCAATATAGAAAAAATACGAGGGTCACAAAGTGCTCCATTAGCGAAGCTTTCTTCAGTCATCTGTCATGCGGATGTAATATTTCAAGTGTCTCTTTTTACATTTTTCCTCAGAGTTCATGCACTTTGAAAACTGTTGTAACTTTCTCTTATACTTGATGTTGCTTGGTTAGGAAGCTGGAATCCATGAAGAATGCACACCAACACAAACAACGGTTTGCTTGCACATTCCCAGTATTTTTTACTAGAGGCTCTCAGCATGTTTTGCAAACATTAAATTACTCATTCTGTCAGGTGCACACATGTTATGATCTAAATTATATAGCTGAGGAAACAGAGGTTCACCAAATATCAAGTCCTAGCATTTGCAGAGGCTGGGTACCCACTGGTCCCAATGAATTGGAATTACAAGCATTCAAAACCGCAAATACCTTCCTGCAAGGTTACTCATAAAAAGTACTGCAGATCTGGAAACAACCCAAGAGTCTCAATTCCCAGACTCTACACTCATCAGATCATTGCCTTTCCCACAATTAAAATAAAATTAAATGGATGGAGACAAACAGCATGAACAGGATCAGACATCTTCAGTTACTGAACATGGCCAGATCAATCCTTGTTAACAGGTGTTTTAACATAGACTAGTTAATGCTTATTATCATAGACTGTAATGCTTTTTCTATTACTGAGAAGAAGCATCAAGAGGCTGACATGACTCAAGAAAGAAGACAATATTTTTCTGATCTCTATGACAATATTCTATGTTGGTGGCAAAACACTCTGCTTGAAGTTCTGCATCTAACAATTTTTCAGGACAGGTGAATGTCAAGGGCAGTCCTTCATTTTTAAGGCTAGACAATTCTACTTTGGTCTTAGATTCTTAATTGCTTTAAGAAGCAGGTAAAACTCAGAGCAAAAATCATCCCTCGCTGCCCAAGCATTTAGATTTTTAGCTGCATTAGCCTCTTCTGTGCTGCATTTCTTTGAGAGGCTGAACAGAATATGGGAAAGGACTGTGGTTTCCATTTGATTCTCATCTGATCAGGGAGTTCCAGTTGTTTTATAAAAATTCCATTCCCTTTTCATTTGGCAGCAATACACTAGGAAAGAAAATATCCATCACAGAAATAATGGGATATGTAATTTCTGCAAACCCTTGTTCTATTCCCTGCCACTGTGCTAGAGATGTAAAAAGACAGTAAACATGATGTGAATATAGATGCTGATATGATTACAGGGATGTATGTTGTTTGAAATCTGAAGCCTTTATACTATGTAAGGTTTCATAACACGTATGATTTAAATACGTTTTCCCACTTTTGCTGTGTTTCTGCCATAGTCATGTAAAATTGTCTCCTCAGTTGGAGTTTTATTAAGCACTCTTTTCCTTCTCCGCTACCCCTTCTATCCCAGCATTGTTTAAATCATTGGTCATTCTTCAGACTAGATAGCATGACATCTGTGTCTTGCACAGCACTGAGCATACAATCAGTTTTAAACAAATAATAAATAACAATGTGCTAAATATTACGCACAATAAAACACCACTTTCCTGTCTTGAAAGTATGCCTAGCAAAATTTCCAAAGTTCGGAAGTTCTGTCTGGATAAATATATTGAGTCAAAACAAAACTCCAGAGACTTACTTTTAAGCAAGTCCATCTCCCCAGAACATTTAAAACCCAATTGCGAAGTCCAGAGTTCAAGACTTAGTAGCTGAATGCATGTGATTTATTTCCAACTTTTCGGTGCCTCAATTCAGCCAGTTACAAAGAGAATACTGGAGCTGATGTCAGTGTTACAAGAACATTTTTTATCATATTTTTAACATTAAAAAGTGTTGAATCTTGGTAATATATATTTTGTTGTTAATTGCTTCTATAGAGAGAGTCCATGGACAGAGACTTGAAAATTAAAAGAGAAAAAAAAGAAGAAAAATCCACACGCAAATGCCAATAACGAGACTTCGCTTTTTTTCCTTAGTGTGTGTTTCAGAGACAGTATCTGGAGTTGCTCTCTGGAAACTAAACATATAAATGCAACTAGAAAAACTGGGCAAAAAAAAAGACTGTCTGCATTTGCCTGACCTCTTCTGTTCCAAGTCTTGTGCATGTAGGTGTACTGAATACGTGATTCTTAACATGTACTATAGTTCCACACTTCTGGTTTCTCTGGTTATGAAGCTGTTTTGAAAGATCCCAAACATCTGCTGTTATGTCAACAGAGAGATAACATTGACATTGGTATGGAAGAACCGATATTTCCTGCTGAATTCCACCAAAATTCAAGTATAATTCTGAACTTTAAATCCAGATTTTTTTTCAGAAACTTTTAAACCACTGTTATCACAACCATCTCATACTCCTTTTCTAAGTTGACACAAAGGCTCACTTGCCGTGTCCTCTAGGCACTGGCACCTTCTCCTTTTTATTATTAACCATCCTATGGTTGACATAATGTTGTTTCATAAAATTCCCTGCTCCTCTCTGACAGGCACTTAGCCTTTAACCAAGCATTCCTCCTGATGTCTTCACTGAAACACTCCCATCTTGTCCATCTTCATTATATTCTAATGGGACTCCAACCTAACACATACACCTTCAAAAAATATTCTAAACTCTACATTGTCTGCCAGTGACAAAGAGATTTTTTACAATCTCATTTGTTAAAAAGCATTAGTAGAAAAGATAGACTTTTCCCCTATGAATTAATTGTTATCCTTAATCTTACTCGGATTATTTTATTGATGAAAAATTACAACATACATCTTTGCTGAATCTGTCTGTTGTCCATGTGGAGTGTTCTGGATAAGATACTATTTTTAATTTTAGAAATATAGCAACAAAACACAGTTAAGTGAAGTTGACATATATCTTAATGAAAAACTACAGACAGAAAAGGAACTCTAGAAAACAATTAGAGGTTGTTACTGCCCTAATTAATTGGCTGAATAATTTTAAATAGTTAGCATGAACTGTAACTAAAATTGCAAAATTGTGTTTTACTTATAAACGAGTTAAAACAACTGTACAATAACTAAACACTGTTCAGAATTAATTTTTATGGGATTCGGATAACTAATTCACTAATACTCCTTTGAAAATCCGAGCCTGAGCTACATTACTTTATACTTGAACAAGTGAAAGGAATGTGTATGCTGGTGCAAAGGTTAATTATGAGGTGATTCTACATCCCAGATAAATGCTATTTGTTCTGGACTGTATTAGATAGCTACTAGGAATATATGACACCTAGATTTTCTCCTGCATTAGAGATCAAAGCAATACCAAACTGTGGCTCTGATCATGTACTCAGCCACCAGGATTCCTTTCCACAGGACTCTCTTTCAGCTTCAAGGTTTTACCTCAAGTTATAACCCCTTCAAACACTTTAAAGAGTATGCTTGGGTAACTCTTTTCAGTTGCTTTTAAAAATAATAATTTCTATTTTACTTTGTTCTTAGAGTAATAATTTTTTCTTGAATACATGCCCCTGCCATTCACGTCATCATTTCACAATTTTCCACAAGTCCAACAGCACTTCTGCTAAACTCTTCTAAATTGAAATCCTGGCATTACACCCAAAGGAAGCTTCTCCTTAACAAAACAAAGCTGACATCTTTGGAACATACACAAATCTTTAAAAACACATGGAAAATGTGTTTACCTTAAATTCCACTTGTTTCTGGTTACTTCAGTCACAGCATTGTATAACTCCCAATAAAACATCTGAATAACAAATGCCATTTACAAGACTGAAATCACCAATGAACCCAAGAGAGACAAAAGACTTTTGTAAAGCCAACGTTTAATCATTACCAAAAAATAAAAATCTATGTTTCCCCTTCAGGAATCCATGGCAGCAGAGCAGGGGTAATATAATCAACTGATAACTTCTTGCTGGTGTTACATATATGATGGGCACTTCCTATGTTTCTCCTTAGCTCCAAACAGTACACAAAAAAGAACAGAAGGTTCTTGAGGTGGCAGAGGTTGCCTACCAGAGGCACAGTTGACTCAAGCTGTTTCAGGATCACAAGACAATCCTGGCAGCTACAGTGGGAAAACCCCTGAACCCAAATCATGTAATCAGTGAGAAAGACACCCTCAGGAATTCTTAAGGCAATCAGGCTGGATACTCCAAAAACTTCGTGAGTACAGAACGCGAGAAAAGTTATATAAAAACACAGTCTACCTCCTTACTGACTCATTAGTGTATTAAATTATGTCAGGCATGGACAAGTTGTTCATAAATCTGTAGGAAATTGGTGCAAGGAGTGAGGGGTACAGTGAGGAAAGAGAAAAGTTATACCTGTTCCAAGAGGAAGGACAAGGAATAAACAAAACAGCTGCAAATGTCTGAGGCCAGACTGTTGTTTTAAGTAGTTCTGCTTGCACAGCTCCTCCCTAAACTAGGTGAAATGAACCAGAATGAGCAGTGAAAATCACAGCTTTTTCACTTGTTCACTGGCTCCTGAGAGCTGCTGAGACCCTGACTTTCCTTATGAAGTGCCTCTGGTGACAACAGGCAGGACAGACTGGAAGGACTGCAACCTGCACAAAGGAAAAAGCTCTTTCCTCCTTTTTCCTCCCTTGCATAGCTGTGCAGAACCGAAAGGCAAAAAACAGCACTTAAATAAATGATTTTATTATGCAGGATACAAGAATAGGAAAGGGCTGAGTAAACACATGCAAAGAATAAAATTCCAAAGCTTGGTGTCATTAAGAGGCCCAGGCTCCCCGCCTCATGTGTCTGTATATCGTTTCCTTTTTCTACAGAGGCTAAAGTCAGTACTGTGACAGTCAATATAGGAAACTGGAACAGTTGCATTACTGGGCAATTGTTAGCAGCAGCAGAGCTTTGTCACGGGGGCAGTGGACTTCATGGAAGAAAGCTTCCAGCACTTTTGAGTGTTTGCCAGTTGGCTAACACTGAAACATCAGGTTCATAGAGGTCTGATTTTTTTTTTTTTTAATAGGAACTGTATTTACGTGCAGAAAGAAGGAAGGTTTTGAGAGTGCAGGATAAAGGTGTGTTTATTTTGTGCCTGATTTCTACCATACAAAGGACTTTGTGTTACTTGCGTAGTTATACAATAGTCTGGAAGGTAATAGAAAACTCCTGAATAGAAGGAAAGAGAATGGCATTGGAACAGGAAGACAATCAACGATTCAAGTGAAATACAAAGGAAGCACTGTGAAGGCCTGGTCCGTAACCTTGACAAAGTTTTACATCATCTATATTTGATTCAACTTCATGATTTATCTATCCTCTGAAATTAAATGGCTTCAGTAATGTTACTTTGAAAAAGGAAGTGTATAAGAGGGAAGGGAGGCTTCCAAACTCAGTGGTAAGATATGCCTTTTCTTTTGTCTTTCATTGAAATTAATACATAGTGTGCAGTCTACAAAGATATTGAATGTGTCTCTGGGTTTCCCATTTTGAAAAGAGAAATGTGATCACAAAAGACTGGTCCCTTTAACCTGTTAAACCTGATTCAAAACCATCCAGGTATTAGGACAAAAGTTCCCTTTCAAAATTGCAGGCCACCAACTTAAGCTCAATCCCACAGAACGCTTTGGCTGCATCTAATAAAGTTTTTTCATATATGTACAGTGCACTAATGATAGAGGCAGCTTTATACTTTGGCTTCACTCCCTTTCTACATGCATTGACTAAAACCACAGCTAGTAAGCCAGAAGAGAGGAAGGTGAGCTCTGTGATGGAAAACAAACCAAAAAAAAAGTTATGTTAAAAATCTCTTTTTTTTTTTTTCCACACAGAGATTGTTACAGTTCTTGCTTTTGCACTTTCTAAAATACTTTATTATCTTCTAATTATTCATTTACTGGACTCTGAAGATTTATGATTAAAAACCAAACAAACAAAACCAACCAAAAAAAAAAAGCCAAAGCCAACAAACAAAAAAACATGTTAGTACTTTCTTTCCCCATGAGCTTCTAGAGACAGTATGACAGTTGCTGTAGGGTGCCCGGCAGACAGCAGGTCGGCATCATATGTGCAGGGGATCTATGATATCCACCCTGGTGAAGTCTGACCTTATTTCTGCTAGACTTGAGGTTTTCTGAATAAGAATCTGGCAGTCAGTTTGGCAGTGAACAGGAGATAGAAAAGTTGGTTCTGGGCCAAAATCAACTTCCAGATCAATTAAACAAACTGTGTAACACAGCCTGGGGATTTTGTTCAATCTGTTGTAAATACAAACACCTACAGAGTTCCTCTCAGAGCTGGGAATTCAAAAGCGACTGGCCAAGTTAAAGAGATGAGACAGAAGCCCTGCTTTCTTGGTTCAACATGAGCAATTGCTCAGTAATGCTGCAAACAGGACTCTCATCACGCCGCCTGTTACGTGACTCCTGACCCTTATTCTTTGCTGCCCTGCCCTGGCACATTTTCCAGAATGAGCAGAAACCTTTATCTCTTTGCTCTGTCAGATTTAAAGTCATTGCAGGACCAATAAGGAGATCTGCTCTTTCATTTGTTTTGTTCATGGAAAAGTACTGCTTTCTTTGACTTACACCTACAGGTGACTGTGAGCTTTGCTTTGCTCTTCAGTGAATATCTAGCCTGAATCTGCCTTGTCTGCTGATACTTCAAGCTTAAAGTAAACCCCTGGCAACCTGTGTTGTGTGGGACTCCTGTGTTCATTCTGCAGAATCGAATCTTTCTTGTTCAGACAGGATTTGTTGAAAAATCAGAGCTTGCAATTCTTCTACTTTTCCACCATCAAGAGATAATGGCATGCAGATGCTAGCGAGTTCCTACCTGGAAACACTGTAGTACTACAATACAAGTAAATAACATGCCATGTTTTGCACTGCGAATCTTGTGAAGGAAGGAAGAACAAGAAGATAGATACTTATAGCTTGCTACCTCAAAAACATGTCCTTTATATGATGGAGCAGTGGAATCTCTGGAGCCTGTCAAAAATGTCTCTTGACATATCTAAATTTTCTTCATAGAAACCAGGGCACAGAAAGAGCAATTGTAGATGATTCAAGCCTTGTTCCAGCACAAAGCTGATCCACATCCAGATTCAGGAGTTACAGTCTTGGAATATCTAGGTATATAATCCTTCCTCATCAAGGAAAATCCAGTGATGACATCTCTACTGAATCTCGTACCAGAGGCTCTTTGAAGGAAGAATCATTTTAGAAAAAGTCTACCTAAAACTGATAAAATTTAGTCAATATTAAATAATAAGTTCATATAACTACTTGCGAAAATCCTTATGATTTACATCACTTGTGGAAATGCATAGACCCAACCATTATGTTTTATTTCTTACTATAGATGGGTTTAATATAGTCTATAATGCAGAAAGCAACAGCTATAGTTATTACGAAATGCAGTCCCTTCCCTGAAGTGTTGTTTATAGATAAGAAGCTACAAACTCATTTTTGCATTTAGACTAGAGTGAAATGAAGAGTCTTAAAAATTTGAAGTAGTGCGGTTGTTTCTCAGGTTTTATGCCAAGAGTCTGGGACATACCCACTGATGCACATAGCTGTAGTGGCTGGAGATACTACTGCACCCACTGCTGTCTCTATCTCACTGCTTGAGGCTGCTAAAGGCAAAATTTCTGCCCACAGCTCAGCCTCTCTGTTTCAGTTTCCACACAAATTGACCTTTGCAGGTAGTTTGAGCTCATGTGTGAACTGCAGCAGCAGCAGAGACCTGAGCATGATCCTGCTACTGTTGCTCAAGGGTGTAACATGAGCAGATGTGCATGGAAAGCAGAGACAGTAACTGAAAGCATTGCAGCAGTGTGAAGGATGAAGTACAGGAACCTCTGTAAAGAGATCTGAGAGACAGAAAATAGGAACCCTGAGAAGGGGGGAAGTTCTGCAAAAGGCAGAACTCCACACAGAACTAAACCTCACAAGGAACAAATTTTTGTAGAATCAAACAAATGTGGCTACTAGCTTTTGTTTATGTAAAGCACTGTAGATTTGCAGTATTTCTGGTCAGCTAGCAAACACTTTCTTAAGTAAGAACTATGCTAAAGCAAAGCCCTTTGACAAATGGAATGCTAAAAATGCAGAATACCAGTTCTGCAAAGGAAAAAAATGAGTTTTCTTTTTTTTTTGTTGTTATTATTATTGATCAAATGACTGAAGCAGCTTGATCATTCATATACTCCTGGAGTAGTTTAGTCTGGAAAAAACCTCTGCAGCAGACTCACACTCAGAGCAGGGCCAAATTTAAAGTTAAATCCAACCTGCAAAGTAGACCAAGTTGCTCAGCTATTATCAATAGCTAACTAATCTGAAAAGAAAATTTAAAACCAGCTGTTTCCTAAAGGGCAGCTTTCTCATCCTTTAAATACAATTAATAAGTGTTCACTGCGCATCTCATTTTATTTCACAGCGGAATTAAGACACCAGGCTTTATATGCCTGATATTACTATGAATTTGACCTTACAAAAGAAGAATCCTGCAAGAACTAGGCTGGGAGAACAATGTGCACGCTCATCCTGACTTTAAAGCATAATGAGTACAAGACACCTTACTTTAAGGTAAATCGCAGCGTGCAGCTCTGCCTGGGATAGACCTCAGTAAGTGTCTCTCACAGCACAGCTAAAACACCTCATCATGGGATGACTCACAGGCAAACTGAAGTAAAAATATGGCTTTGTTAGCACTTAATTAAAGGTCTTAAATAAAAAAAAAAGTTATAGAAAATGTTTCAAATTAAAAAATAATAAAATAAAAAAATAAACAGATAAATAAATAAAACACAAACCCAAACAAACACAGTCCTGTACCGCACAGAGAAACAAGAAGAGACCTGCCTCAACAGCTTTGCTTAAGCATCGTAGGCTGCATCTGAACTCCTTTCTCTGAGATCACTGTGCAAACAGAAACTCATTCTGTGTAGTTTATGCTCTCGGTTACTAGATCAAAAAGTCAACAGAAAAAGCCCTGTTATCATAATCTTATGTTTGTCTGTAGTCTTCATTGAGAATTCAGCTGGGGTCCTTGGGAAAAAATACTATTTAGTGCCATGCAGACCACAGGCACACCTGTACAAGCCTGGGGACTAGTGGAGAAAAATAAAGCTTGAGAGGTTAATGCTTCCATGGCTGACTGATGACAAACGAAAGAGCATACGGTGAGATATTTACAGCCTCCGTGTATCAAAGCAGGTTTGGCACTCTTTGTGAGATCTTATTTTTAAACAAATGTTTCCATCTCAGAAATAAAAACTCTTACTTTTTATTAGGCCAGTGCTCGAAAAAACATTTCAAATAAAAAAGACATTTAAAAGCATATCTGTGTAAGAAAAATTGTATAGCTGGATTAAACACTTTCTTTTTCTTTCTTTCTTGCCAGTCTGAATTATTTAGCAACAAGCTCTATTTTTTCTAATCTCTCTGTCTCTCTGAGAGCTGCTGATAATGGGCAATATTTCTGGTTCTCCAGCTGCAATTAAGAATGTTATTCTTCCCAAAAGAAAGGGAAACATCTGTGTTTGTATCATGTTATGTTAACCACCTAGTAGCTGGATCATGGCACTAGAAACAGCCTAGCAACTCTAAAGTGCTCAAGAGAATTAGTGCCCAAAAAGCATAAAATACTGACAAGAGCTGGGTACATAGCCACATCCTGCTGTTTTGAAAAATACCAGGTTTTTAGGGGCAATTCTCCTGGCATCAATATATGTATGGTATGTTATGATAAATCAGATATACAAGAAGATCTGAGAAATTGCATACACCTAAATTATATTGCAGGGATTGAAACCATAATACCAAAACTTCAGTTTTTTATTTTAGTTTGCTCCCAGAGGACTCTTTACCTCCTTGCTCCAATAAGTCTTAGGTTTCTGGACAGATGAGCTCTGAAAAATCTCCCTGGGAAGGTTTAAGGAGTGCTCTGTTATCTCTCTGCTACATCGCACCACTCTGAGGGAAACACTGCCCGGCCGTGGAAATAACGTGGTTAATCCATGGCACGTGTTAATCCTGCAAGGAGAGCAGTAACATTCAGCACAAGGGAGGGAACAGCTTAAATCACAGCAGCTCTTTTCTTCACTGCACAGGGCTCAGGAGCTGGAGGCTTATGAAGACCATACCTACTCCAGCGAAGACAACCTGGCAGATTATCTTAGAAACTTTATGCTTTGGTAGTCCTGAATGAGTCTGGTTTGATGGTTCATAAGGCAGAGTGTGAGCACTGATGGTTGTACGGATTCTTTGATGCTTTTTCATATGCCAGCAAGGTTCACTAGGCCCTTTAAATGTAACGTGATATTTAAACTGCCAATCTTGTGCTTTCTTATGTTTGGTTTCCTTTAAGTGTGACCCTAACAGTGATTTTTAACTTATATTTCAGTATTATTTTAATAATTTTCATCTATGAATTACCACTGACTCACCTCAGTTTTGACAGAATTCTTGGAAAGTTATTTCTGAAAGAATATACACATTTTAATGACCTTAAATGAAACTCTTGTTCAGAATAATTCATGGAAGCTTACTGTCACAGTCTACTGTGCCAATTTAAATAACAAAATGTTTGGGGATTTTTCTTTAGTGATTTGTTGACAGATTTCTGAAAATCCCTTACAAAAATCAGCAGAATGACGTCTGTAACATAGTTTTGTTTTTAAATAGCTCCTAGGTTAAATTAAAAAATCCTTCTGCCTACTCCCTGAGAGCACACTCAGAAGAGAAATCTCCACCCTGTAGCCACAAAGCTGCATTCTTCACAGTACTTGTCCTAAAAGCAGTTTATTCCTTCCTGAGAAAGCAGCTACCATCCTGCAGCAGGGTTTACATCCACAGTGGAAATAGATGTAAACGGCTCTATCAGATGCACAGCTGGAGAGATCTTGCCTGCTGTGTGTATGCTGGAAAGCATGGGGGAGTCCAAGCTGAATGTATAGCTATATGACACCAGAAAATATGTGCTATGTCAGAGTAGTGACTTCATATGAAATTAAACCTTTGCTTTTGATAAGCATCAGGGAGCAAATAGTTTCTTTGCCTGTTAAGAAGGGAAGGCATTACAAGGCAATATCTTTGAGATTTTTTAAACTTTCTTTTTCACTCTCATTAATGAACAGCCTGAACCAAAACACCACGATTCTGTTTCCTATGTCTTCCTCCACTCATAAGTTAAAAAACAAAATCCAACCAAAACATTTTATAGGTCTGCCAACTACAGAAAACTGTATATTTATTTGTGCATTGGAAATTTTACACGCTATGACAACACAGAATTGTGCAGGGGCTGGTAGGAAATTACAGCAATATTTCTAAAACATGCATTGAGATATCACTAGAAAGGGGTACAGGGCATGCTTTTGCTTTTAATGCTAAGCATAAATTAGACCCAAAATTATTTCTGCTGCTAATAATTCCACTAATTATTTTTACATTCAAGCACTCACTGATTTTTTTCCACTACACCAAAAAAAAATTCAGTATCATGTATGCTTGAATAACAGTATGCAATGTATGTTGTTCTTTTCCTAGCACAGCTAACATGCACTCATTGAGACAGGTCAAGCTCAGGCATACCCATTTACTCCTGCTTTGGAATGTGCCAGGGGGTCAGGTAGTACGCAAAGGAAAGTAGTTTGTGGGTGTGATTTAAATTTTGTAAACCTGGTGCACTCATCTGTCTGCATTGTTCTCATGTTTTACATGCTTGTCATGCACATTGCAACAACACCCAGCAGCCCCAGACACACACCAGGACTAAGGGCTGTACATGCACAAACCAACCATTGCTCCTTGTTTCAAAGACTAAGTTCACAACTTGCTCACTTCCCTTCGCCTCCACTCACCCCAACGTTAAGTGTCAGTAGTTCCGCTAACAGTTCCAGGGAGATCTACTTTCATGATACTTCAGCAGCTTAGAGATAGGATTTGAACTTTATTATTCTAGGCCCATATTTGATCAAATCAGCACACAGCTGTGTTACAATTAATCTAGTTTCATAAAACTAGACAGTACAGTACTAAACCACTACTATTTCTAGCAGCAGTCCCAATACATAGCTAGTGGATACTCATGAGTACTTGCTCATAAAAAAGCACCTCAGAGATTCAAGGAGCTAGTTGCTATGAATGCTGAGAAAGCGAGCTAGCTGCCACACGCCCCGGGGAAGGTAGCCTTTACCAATGAGCACAAGGGAAAGACTAGTTTATTTGACATCAGATTGCCTTCAAGCGCCTCAGAAGGACAAGTGAGAGCAAAGGTAAGCGTGAGAATTTTCCAATACATTAGCCATTTTTCCAATTGTGACATTCCCAAATGTGGAAATATTACAGTGCTGCCGTCCCAAATCCATTGCACAAACCGCCTGCCTAAGAATACCGCTCTCTTGGGCTTTATCATGGTGTACAAACAAAGCCTAGACACTCTAAAGTAAATTTCCCTCCATAGCTAGAATGTGTTGCTGGCCAAGCTCAAGGCCAGATGACACCACATGATCCAAAAGCTCTCAGTCACATGGGCGATTGCTTGCTAACATTCAAATTCACTCTTCTAGACTTTTGTGTCTGTGTTATTCCCTTGGGTCTGTGCTGACATGGATATCATTTAAGATCAGATCATGCAGTTATGACAAGCAGGGCTCTTCAGTCCAGTACAGTAACTGAACCTTTGACATAATTTCTGAACACTTAAAAACAAAGAAGAAAAGGAAAACAAAGGAGGTGAGGGCAAGGCTGAACTCACTGGATGTCCTTGGAGATAAAGGGATAGTAGAAAGGGTTGTCAACACTTAAAGATATGTGCAGAGATATCTGAGGTTTGGTCTCCAGATCTGCATTTTGACTACATTTTTAAGAACTATTATACTTGCCAGGTACAAAATCTCCATTTTTCTCCAAAGTCAAACTTATCTACTGCCTGACCTTACACTGTCTAGCTGCCTGACCACACAGGTCTTCCAGCCAAGGATTTTCCTTGGATCTATGGTTACTTTCTGATATTTTTTCTAAGCAATTCTATCATTCTTCACTCAGGACGTGAATATCATGTACATTCCTATACTATATATAAGCGATAGAACCTGTGCCCAAAGATGGCATATTTTTCCACTGAAGCTGCAGAACATCTTCTAATGGCTTTCTGGTAAATTGAAAATTTGACCAGTTTAAGAGGAGCACTACTATCTTGTGAAAGGGCATGGATTTCTTACAGAATCTGGCAGAATACCCATAAAGTCCTCTTTACAATCTGGTCTTTCTCCACTTTAACATAACAGAAATAAAATAAATATACAGAATATCAGATTTAGAAGTCTCTTGGTGAGTATACCAAGATATATGTATATCTGCACTTATTTATGAATACATTGTTGCACAAGCTCTACAGAGTATCATAATCAAATGCAGAGTTGACAAACATTTCAAATTAATAAACACCAGAAGATTTATTGTTCACCAGTATTTAACTAAAAACTGTATTATTGTTGCATTAATTGCTGTGAACTTTTTATAGTAAGCTATTCAGAGCTGATTTGGAACATGTGGTAGAGATACGTGGCAATAATATACATGAATTATTCTAGTTCTCTTCAAGTCTCATTGTTTTTATCTTGATGCCACAACAAAGGCTACTTTAAGAAAAATATTATCTATCAGCACGAGTATTATTTACTGCACTAGATTCAGGGAAAAGAGAACTGTAGGTAACTTGTGAGTCTAAGAATATTTTTCAGAATACAGAACTGTCAAGTGAGATGATAACTATTAATCAAATATAAGGAACACACACTGTAATTTTAATACTTACTTAAAATTGAAGTACTAAGAAAGCAATTCAGGGAAAAAAAATAATAATTTTTCATCATTACTCAAATAGTTCCAACCTCAGATTTGCCAGCAATAGGAATTTTTCATACACTTCCAACAAGTTAAGCACAACTTATTATCCTAACAAACATATCAGTTTAAAATTACTCAGAGGAAGCCTTGCAAACATTTGTGAATATAAAACTAAATAAGGCTTAAACTCTTTTCTTGAAAAAACAAGCAAAAATCCACAATGGGCCAAAGCACAGGCAGACTGAACGGGCGCTTGAATCACGTGCACAATATACGGGCTAATGGTACTGCATGTGCTTGAGGAAAAATGCGGGAACTGTAGTAAGAGCAGCTTTGACACACAGGGGAGGCTGGTGGTCTAAGCAGTGAGCAAAGTAGTAGTGGGCTGGGTGAGAAAAATGGTCTTATACTCTTCCTGACGTATTTGGTCAAATATGAGATTGTCCATCTTTTGCAAGCTCAGAGGGACTATATAAAATAAATATTTGCCATTATGATTATTGATTTATCCTCATAACGAATGCAGAAGCCATACATAAGGTCATCTGGCTAAATTAAAAGTTCTGAGACCAGACTGAAGCTTAGTTACAGGCAAGACTGGTTCCCTGTGGCTTTGCAGCTCACAGATGGCTGATTTAGCTATTGAAGGAAGAAGCAAGCAAGCCTCAATTAAGCTTCTCTTGTGACTGAGGTATAGGATTTATCTATTCTTCCAAGAAACGTGCTTTTCCAAAACTTCGAAGGACCTAAACTACATCTAAGGCCTCAACCACCTCTTTGAAACCAGCTGAAATCAACAACACTCAGAACTGACTTGAGCACACCCACACAGAGTGTGAATTTTTAACACATCTTTCTTTGACCTTGGTAAGGCTTGAGATTTTCTGGCTGCAGAAAAACACTCAAAAATATGTTAGATAAGGTGAAAATTTGAAAGAGGATTTTAAAAGAACTGTTCTTTTTATGATTTCTCACGATTTTGAGAATCCAATTTTTGGCACATTAGCAACGTATTGCAGTCACATCACTCTCTTCCTTCTGTCCTTCCTTTTCTGTCCCATCCTACCATCTTCGATTTTCCTCCCTCTGTAGCATGTCTAATTCACGCTCAAGAATACTCATATGTTTCTGCTAAATTAGTGTTAGAAGTATTACTGCTCAAGTTACTGGTTGCTGAAATCTGGCAAACATTACAGAGGGACAGACAAGCCTTTTATCTGAGTGAATATCATAGCTCTTAGATGCTTTTGCACACCAGAGAAAATATTTCTTCAAGCACTGTTATGTTTCACATTCTCTTTCCCTCATCTCCCTTCTCTGGACAGGCCCCCATGCACTGCTTTCTATTCACTGCCTCCTAAAAACTCAATTTTTAGATATTCACGATGGCATCTAACACTTGAGAAAGTCAAGGTAACTGGCATGTACGACCTGTGCCTATTGCATTAAGGATGAATATTCCACCTCTCTCTGCCTGCCATCTCATGCTTGTATCCAGCTCTGGTCTGTTTATCTTTAGATTGGAAAGCATTTCAGGTGGGTACTTCCTTTTATTCTCTATACCTGTACAGTGTTTATTTCAGTAGGACAAAGTCTGTGAATGAGTTCTGTAGTGCTACCACAACATAAAATTATAATAATAGTTCCTTGCAATTTCAGATCTTGTCTACGCTCAACGCAAGCAAGTAGCAATCAACTTAAGTGTATCGACCAGAAGTAATTATTTCCTCCTTGAACTGTATATAATCATTGGTTGTAGAACATGTATGATCTCCAAGCATTCACTTAATTTGTTTCTTACTTTGTAGCTCGCTATGGCAGCAGATGGCTTTTGTACAGTTATTAACTATAGAGTAATATGCTAAATATGTAAGACTTGTCATCTTTGTCATCTGAGCAATTCTGCAGCCATACAAGTAATCCAAAATATTAACAAGCACACAGGCAATGGCCAGCTAATTTAGGAAGCACCCACACTTTCTCAAACCGCAGGGAATCATGTAGCATCCACTTTTTGCCCTGGAAGGAATGTTCCCCCAGCCAGCAGACTCCAAACTATATCACACATTCCAGCAGCAGCTGCTGTTGCGAGGCTCTCACAGGCAAAATCCCCCCAAATCTCTTCCTACTAGTTTGGCCGTGTCCCTGCATGTTTCTGCATCTGCCAAAGAGTTCAGTACCACAGCCCTGATCAGCATGGGTCAAAAAATCCCCAAGTCTTTTTTTTCTTTTTCATACACATTTTCGATCCTCAGTGACTGAAAAATTTAAAAGAAAATATATCTTTTTTCAAAAAGAAACAATAAAACTTGAGTTACTGGTGAATTTCTGCATTTTTCCTTAAAAAAACCTTGAAAGACAATCAAATAAATTATTTGCAAGGATGTATGATCAACACAGATCAGGAATTACTTACACTTTAGCCAAGACTGAACCTGAATTTTGAGAGTGGGAAGGGTTGCTAGATTTAAGGAGTATAATGGAAAGAAAATACTTATAGTTTTGTCAACTACATGAGGAAATTAAACACAAGCTGGCTAAATTACCTGCCTTCTACAAAGAACTTTACCGACCATAAATATGTTCCCACTGAAACTATTGAATGTATATAGCCAGTAATTTCTGAATTCGAAAGGATTCTGTGGAAAAACAAAACAAAAACTTCAGCTTAGCTGTTTCCACTGACCCCTCAAAAACCAAACAAATGAACAAGCAAAACACTATAATGGATCACCTAAATCGCCAGATCTAGAAATTTAGGGACTTAATGAGTGGTGGACAGTTTGAGATCCATCATGGGAGAAGAGTAACCTCTTATCGAATCTAAGAGAGATACAGGCTGAGCCAGATGAAGTCGTCTTATAGAAGCCATAGGAAGTTAGACTTAAGAGTGGTTTAACTGGAAGAGTTATCAGATTTTTTTAAACAGCATACTCTGTATTGTAATCTGCTTTTATCTAAAATATTTAAATCCATATAAACAATGACTTAGTCTACAAATTCCACCTGGTCGTGAAGTACCAGTTGCTTCATCTCTAGACACAAAAACTATCTTGCTGGGCATAGTTTTCATTTGCCATGATATCAATGGCTGGTGCACAGTCTGATATAATACTGATCTCAGGCAATTTCATGTCAGGAAAAATGTGTTGATTAGAGGCTTCAAAGACAAAGCACTACAAACACATCAGTAAGAGGGTGTAACAGTCACTGATGCATGGTTCCTGGGCAAAAACCCAATGAATATGGTACTGGCCAATGATGTCTTTATGCCTTGCCTCTTTATTCTCCCTGTGAGGGCTGGGGAAATCTGCAGTCCTTATACAGGAAAACACACCAATTTCTCAAGGCAAGAGCACAGTGATTACTCTGACAGCAGCAGTACAGTGAGACCAAACTAAAACTTCTCCTGTACTAGCCAGTAGAAGAGAACATTTCTATCTTGTCATTTTACCTACTTCATGGTGTTGCTTGTTCCCGCTGTGTCCTGGACAAAGACGTCGAATTTTGTGGGTCATTCTTTCTTCTCTTTCTTTGGAAAGAAAGACAGAAATGGAAAAACTGGTCAAATCAAGCAAGTTCTAGTTACCACCTGTACTTCAGCTATTAATCCTGTTACCTAAAAGACAGGTCTGTTTTGCATATAAACAAGTGAAAAGCACACCTGATTGAATGCCTGCAATCAACTATACCTGTTATGAAGGTTATAAGCAAGATAAAGGCAGCAAGCAACAAATTTTAAAAGAAGCCTCCAAACAGCCTTCATACTTTTGTACTTAATTGTGGCCATCATTAACATTGCTTTAAAATACATTTTCCAAAGTAGTCTGTAATTAATAATCAATATGTTTATGGATTTGTGGCTTTCAATATTCAGGACCCACTTTTTTGAGATGTGTAAGTGACATCGTGAGTTTAGAAATAAGTGACCTAACATCAGCAGGGAGACACCTAAGGATAGATATCACTTTTCACAAGGGTAGCCTGGAAATGGGACATCAGGTTTCTGCTCCCTGCCCTTACCATTCTGCAGCACCAATCACCATGATCAGTTACTTGAATCGTGTGTAGAGAGTAGTCTTTAACTATCTGTCGTGAAGTCTTGGATACTATCACATCAGCATTTGCTAGGGTGCCCTAATCAGTAGATCTGTAACCCTACCCCTCAGAAGTCAGCTAGTGCTTCAACTAGGACAGAGACAAAACCTACATACCAGAAAGCACACTCTACAAGAACTAAGTTTATTTTGGAGCGAAATAGAGGGTTTTGGTAAGTGCAAATGACAACTTAATTCCTGACAAAACCTATATCCATTCCATGACAGCCTCCTTGAATGACATATTCAAAGAAGGCTGCTTCATAAACATGTTGATATGTTCCCTGCTCTAAACATATATAGATCTAGGCACTTACAAATGCACACATATGCATACCATGACAAAATACTCTGTTTTCAGGTCTCATGCAAAGAGACATTAAGAACAGTATTGCAGTGTGTCCTTTAGGACAAGAATACCTGAACTGACAGGTACTTCTGATCAGCATAAGGAATCACATTCTACATTCTATCTTCTATAACATTGATTTAAGTAGCAGAACATCAACCCAGTAAAAAAGAAAATGAGCCAAGAGATAGCAGAGACAATCACTTCGTATATGAGAACAAACAACAATATCTAGAAATCCCTCTGAGCAATTTTACACTTGTGACAGCATAAAGCAAGAATCACAAACCTGGTTTATATTCAAAGGATTGAAATCCAACCTGCAGACCATCCTTCATGGAACCATTTCTGCAGAGGTTACTTCTAGGTTGTCTGCGGTAGCAAACAGCAAGATTTTTCCTGCGCTGTTGATTTAATAAATCTAGTAAATAAATTGCACTAGCAGTGCAGGTGCAAATTACAAAGTTCACTGCTCTTCAGTGTGAAAGGAGATATGATTGCCCCTAAAAAGAAAAGAAAAGAACAAGAAGAAGGAAAAGAAAAACAAACAAAAAACCCCCCACACCTGAGACTGCTACTGTATTAGCGAGAACATCAAAAGCTGAGTTAGGGCCAATGTTTGGTATGTACTATGATTTTGAAAAATTGTGTACATATAATTATATATGTGGATATTCTTGGCAACTAAGGTCTGTTGAGATCATGGCCTCTTTTGGACTGCTATTCATTAAGCTGAAAGCTTTGGCCAATACAGATAAAAGTAGCTGAAGTTTCTTTAAACACACAGTTCCTCAAAGCACTCACCGTGCAGGGAGGATTCAGCTCTACACAGGCACAACAACTTCCCGTGTCTTTTCACAAAGGCCAAATAGAACTGCAGGTAGCACAGCTCTATGCAGAGCCTGTCCTGCACCAACAGCTCATTACTCACATTGTACTGTCCCGTGCTTGCACCAAGAGGCAAAATGAGAAAATTTAAATGGGAAATCAAGCAAGTACTCTGCACCCGGAACCTATTAATCCCATTCAAAGACTAGAAGCACTGCTGTAATATTAAAATTGCCACTATACCCCCCTGCACTGGTAGGGGTAAGAAGTTTGTAGGTATTCTGCTTTTTCTATAAGGCAAATACCAGAACAAGTTATGTTTGTATATTTAGATCCTAGGCGTGTGCTCCTTTTTTTGTGCTTTAGCTTTAGGAACCAACTAGCAGCTGCAGCAGCCTTTAGTAAGAAGTTTGCTGAATTCCAGTCATGCTTTTTTCACAGCTGTGCTTCTGAGTCCCGGGTTGCTCACACAAGCAGTTGGGCTTTATTCCCACTTCTGCAGATGACAGCCCTTTCAAGGTAAAGCTTTTACTGCTGAGGCACAGCTTCTCTCTTCGGACCAGTTTCCTATCTGGTGGCTGTGAGAGTGTATGAAAGACAAAGCAAGAGAAAATCAGCAGAACAATACAGACTTTATTTCACTCCCTTTTAGGTCATTAGGAAATGGTGTAATTGCTTCAACAGGAGCATAGTTGATGCCATAATAAAACAATGGATTTTATACATTTAACTGTGCAATTTCCTCACAGAATGGATCCATTACCAGCTCAGGGACACATATTTATGCTGTTTATAATAGTGCATAGAATTAATGAGAAACAATAGTCCTAACATTGCATTCACTATTTAAATTACTGAAAGTCCAAGCATAATGCATGCACAGCATCCTTATATCCTGTGACATATTGGAAACTGTGTGTAGATGTTTAAAGGGACTGTTGAGTTTGCCATTTCCCCTACCCAAAGAATTTAATTGCACTGGAAGTTGAATAAATTGTTTTGTATCCATAATTAAATTCTTTCATTAAAGACATATTGAAATTAAGTCAGTCCATTACGCAAAGGCTATAAAACGATCCATATGGAGTAACTTTGACATTATTTCTAACTGTGGTTACAACTCCTTAAATTAAAATAACAATACTGCACTTTCTGATGGTAAGAAAATTCAAGTATCTGTGCAGGGTACAACAGCATCCTGCTGAACCCCCAAAGAAATGCTACCACAGGAGGAAAATCCTCTAGCCGTAAAAAAATCCCATGTTCACAGCTTTGAGAGGGAGAAATGGTTGTTCGGTTTTTTTAGGAACTACTAAAAGTCCTGAGCTTATTACTATTTATTAACAAGAAATACAAATGTTGAATTGGGACCAATATTTGGTATGTACTACATTAAAAAAAAATACTGATGAAAACCATCCTGGTGAAGTATCTAATGATGCTTAAAGTCCTTAAGAATGGTTTATTTCTTTCTTTATTGAACTGTATGTTCTGGTGCCCACGCATAGTTGTGGCTATTAAAATTTATACATGGCTTTGATTTGCAAATACAGTCATTACCCTGCAGTCATCAAAAACCAGAATCCTAAATATGCTAGCAATGTGAAAAATGAGGTGTTGATAGAAGTAGTGAATGCCTATTTCTCTTGAAGAGCATGCAGAGCTTCCCTGCAAACGCGGCTTGATATGTCCTAAGAAAATAACTTAGACTACTTAAAGTTGAGAGCTTCTTCAACTCCAGAGAACCTTCTCTTTATGGGTAGGGCTTATATTGGTTGTTTTGACCATTTTGATCTTTTAAAAATGAATTTATTTGGATAGAAAATGTAACTGTTATGAAATTACTAGATTTCAAAATGCCTAAAGATTAAGTTTTCCTCAAAAAACCTTCTTCCCACAGATAATCTAGTAAAAAGCAGACTAATTTCCCAGAAAAATCTTGAAACCAAAGCCATTATGAAAGACAGATTTTTACAATAGTCAAATATCTTTGCACCAGTCCCTACAGACAGCTCTTCAGCTTGTACATGTTGATGCAGCTCCCAAACCCATGGAACCGCAGCTGGGGATCTGGCAATCATTTATTGCAGCTCTGAAAAATGGATGTCAGGGAAAATGATTGTCAGTCTCTCCCTACTGCTCACAGCTGAACTTCAGCCAGACAGTCAATCCACAATTAATACTTTTCAAAGCTTGAAGGGAAGGGAGAGTCCAGTAGTGGAAAGGGAAACCCAAAGAGAGACACAAAGCTTCACCTCCTGGAGAGGAAAGGTCTTAAAGTAAAGGGACAGTAGAAGAAAACAAACAAACAAATATATTGAGAAATACTTCTCCCACATGAGGTAAAACTCTGCAAGTGTATAACATAGTCCTCATTTACTTTATTAGAGCTGTTTACTTTATGACTAAATGCAAGACATCAAGCCAAGCTTTGCAAAGACTTTCTGGTTTAACAGGGTTTGACTGAGCAGTACAGCTTTTCAAGTGCTCTTCAACACCTCTGTCTAATCTGCTTTTGAATGGGCCCAAACAAATCCCAAGCACTCTCCCGGCACCCCAGCCTGCAGAGCAGTTCAAGGCTGGGTGAGTGATGCCCTGGCTCAGAGGACACAGGCACCACCACCCGCTCGCCCTCCCGCTCCAACCCAGCCCATGCTGAGCTGTGCCAGGACACTCAACCAGCACTTCTGGGAAAATGTGTTTGAGTAGTAATCACTTCAAGAGTAACCAGTTCCCTGGTCTAGTTCATTGCAGTGCCACAGAAACTGCTGTACTGGCATAAGGAAGGAGGAGAAAATAAGCAACCAGGAAAAGGAAAGAGCAGAACCGTCTTTTTTAGCAGCAGTCCCAGCTTAAGCTCACTGAGATGTTATAAAAGGAGTCAGTTCTTCCCCATTCTCTGTTTTTAAAAAGAATAAGGTCAGCCCTCAGACATTTTCTCACAGGTCTGAGCAAATCAAGGAAGACTGCTAGGTGTGATGCACCTCTAATTGATTTTCTTGCCCAAAAGGCTCCTGCCACTACTACCAATGCTATCCCAGGCTCCAGGAAGATTTGCTTGTGTTTTAAACACATGATGGTTAACAGACTACATGACATGCTGGTCTAAAACCATGAAGTAAAAGTCTTTGTATTTGCTACAATAGTTCTAGACTATATTTTAACTAGAAATTACCTTTTTCATATGACTATCTTATTTAAACAGTGGCATGATGCAGCAGACACTTCTCAGCTAAACAGTACCATTAAATAAAATTCTGCTTGAACTCCTGCCCCAAAACCCTTGCTTATTTTCCAGACATGCAAAGGACAGAGGAAAGAAGGAAGGACAGCTGATTTTTATGTCAAATGTATATCTGAATTTTGCTAGTCATTTGTTTATTCCCCTAGAATCTTAGTAGGAAAAGAATAACACAGCATAATACTGTGACATTCTAGCATTATGTGCCATATATAAATCAGGTTTACCTCATGATATTGACAAAGGGCATATTGCAAGACACTCTAAAGTCAAAGTCTAAATATGAAGAAAAATTCAATGAATGCAATCACAGTACAACAGTGTTATTTTAAAGCTTCAGAAAATGACTATTTTGTTGTAGCTCAGTTCCAAAAAATGTCAAAACAGAGAAGACAGTGTAACCATAATTCTTTCCTAAATTTTCACATCATTATAATAACATTTTCAGAAGAGCTCAAATTATATTTTGTTAGACATTTTAATACTGGTTCCCTTTACTCATACACTAACCAGATAGAGAAAACAGAGAAGTTTCTGCAGTTTGCGAACACCTACCACATTACCAGTAGCACACTGACTTGGTTGCCTAGATAACATTTACGGGCTGCCATGCTTTTGAGGGGTTTTTATTTGTTTGTTTTACATTTATTTGGTGCCTCACCACTCCTTTGAAAGTTTTGTGCAACTCGGGAATGGTCAGGCATTTTTTCACAAAGATGCTCCTAAGGTAGTCACACACATAAGCTAATGAGTTTAAAAGGCAGCCCAGTCAAGGTGGGGTGTCTGTCAGCCACACAATACCGAGGCTGAGGCTATTTCTCCATGAACTTTGGACTTCAAACTACGTATGTTCATTCATTAGTTACATTGCCTTGAAATAAAACCTTTCCAACTGTTAGCTATACTTTTTGTACATCTCAGTAGTACTTCTCATATGATGACTCTTCAAAATGTTTGCTGGTTTGTGTTTTTCCCAAATACTGACTTTTGTTAATCATTCTTGGGAGAATTCACAGTAGATCCACTTTTATGAAATGTCTGAGGAAACAAAATATTCTGTCCATAGTTTTCTTACGGATCCAGAACTGTAGAAAGCAATGACTGTATCAAACTGTTGCAAGAAAACATACAAAATCTAAATTAGTGCCTATGTAAATTCTCAGTTCCTCTGAAGTCAAACAACCTATACCAGCTTACAACATTTGAGAATCTGAAACATAGGTTTCAACTGTTATTTTCAAATAACAGTGAAGCGGAGAGAGTGTGAAAGTTTTGAGTTCAAAGCACAAAGTACTGCAAAGATTACAAGACTAAACACATATTAGCTGGGTATATGCATGTTTATGCAGACAGGCTACGGATTCTTAGGCTTCTGATTTAACATGAGTTAGGAATTTACTTCAAGCTTACAAACTGCACTTCTCAACAGTGTTCTTTAGTTTCCTCGGAACAACTTTAGAATAACTTTGATCGTTGTGAATTGGTGCCACCAAGTTAACCTTTTCTTTTTGCTCCACCAATGAAAACCCAGGCTCATTCAACCACAACAAACAGTGTTATCAAGGTGTACACCTGTGTAAACATAATTCAGCCCTTCATGCTCCTATGCCAAGATTTTTCTGTTGTAATAATTGAGTGATAAATTTTGTTTTGTAGGCTACTCCACAGTCTGTTGTAAAATGCTTTTCTGAAGTGGCAGCACAAGCTGGGTCTAGGGATTGACCACCAGTATAATAGACTTAATTTCTTCTAGTGAATTGGAAGGAAACAATAGTACATAACTGACGTTTAAGAAGAATGCTAATACTCGAATTCTGTATTATGTGTGTGCCTTTATAAATCTAGATTTCACAACATGATTAAAGACAACCTAAAATATGAGAGAGTACAGCTTATTATACAAGCACATTTTGTCTGTACTTGAACTAAATGGCAGCCTTTGATTCTGGTAAATGACAAATCACTTTTAACCAAGAACAAAGAATTCTAAGCGTAATTACCACTTGGACACTGGTGATTTGTTTCAGTAGCTCCTGTCAAAGAACAAAAAATAAATAAAATGAGCCGCTACAGCCTCTTGCAAAGTGGTTACGTACTTACTGTTTGTCACATATTTAAAAGTCACTTCAGGTACTGCAGGTAAATGTATTTTTTCTGATTTCCACCAGATAAGAAACAAGTTTTCATAAAATTTATTTGTGAACCAGCAGATTTAATCAATGCTGAATGTTTAACTGTTCCTCACAAACCAATGAAACCTAACAAATCAAGGTTTTTACTGACGTGAAAACTTTATTTTTTCAGGATTATTTCCTCTTATAGATTTTATAGTTTGGGGATGTGCAATCTAAAATAAAGCACTAGACTTGGGGGATGTGGGAGAAGTTGGCTTTCTACTAGACTTCTATTTGATAATTGAAGAGTGACAAGGATGAATATCAAGGTGACTCTAAATTTCCCAACTTAACTTCACAATGCTCCACAAGGCGTTGTGAAGTTAAGTAACCATATCTTTTCTTAACTGCTAAAAATGGTTACTGCTAACTGCTAACAGGTTACTGCTAACTGCTAACAGACTGCTGCTAAAACAATGGCAGCATTACCTCATATGGTAGATTGTAGTGGAACTGGTTGGGATTAAGTTAATCTTCTTCACTGCAGCCTGCACAATACCGTGTTTTAGATTTGTGACCAAAGCAGTGTTGACAACACAGCAACATTTTAGCTGTGGCTGAATGGTGCCTGCACAGTGTCAGGACCTTCTCTGTTTTTTCACTTTGCCCCTCAGCAAGTAGGCTGGGGATGGGCAACAGGTTTGGATAGGGGTAGCCAGAGCAGCTGACCCCAACGACCAAAGGGATACTACATAATGTATAATATCATTCTCAGCAATAAAACTGGGGGGAGTGGAGTTTTTCCAAAGTAGCCATCATTTGGGAACTCGTTGGGCATCACTCAACTGGGAGGAGGTGGTCATTGCCTTTGAATCACTTGGTGTTTTCTTTTTTCCTTCACTTATCAAATTGCTTTTATCTTGACCTATGAGCTTTTCTTGATTTTGCTTTTCTGATTCTCTCTCTTATCCCTCTCCAGAGTGGGCTCTTAACTGCCAGTCAGAGTCAACCCACCACTACATACTACTATTCGGGAACTACAAACCTACAAAGGACCTAGGATAGAATATTAAATATGACCAAGCAGGGGACGTGATCTTTAGATACTGGCCAGTAGAAGGTTCCATGTTAACATCAGGAATACAGCAGGAAAGATGCTTTTCAACTTTCTTCTACATAAGAAAAAACATGAATCTTCAATCAAGCTAGTCTCATTGTCTTGAAGAATTACTGTAATTGGAGGTACTTTGAAGTGTTTCCAAACATGTACACTGAATTGTGAGAGAGAAAAATTAATACATCGTGTCTGATAGAATAAATATTGCACAACATATGAAGATGATTACAGAAGTCTAGGAAGATGTCTGAACCATTTATAAACTTTTTGCCATACAGTTGTACTAAGATGCTATACAAAGCACTTTTATTACATCAACCTGCAATATCTTCTCTCTATGCCAGACAGCCCATCATGCAGATTTTTCTCTGCCTTGTGAACCTTTGAAGCTTGACTGCTGAGTGAAGTAAATCCAAGCTTCTTTTTTTTTCCCCATTCTCCAATGCGAAAATGCATTTCTGTCAGAAAACTACAAAAGCCTTCTGATTTTATTCTGCTCAATCTGCTACTTTCATTTTATAGTCTTTCTTATGACTGATATATGGCAGAAAAACAGAGGCAGTTCTAATACAGTCTACTAAAACAAATATCCCAAAAAAACCCAGAATTCTTTCCATGGAATACTTCAAAGAAGTAGCAGCACTCTTATCTTGTGGAGAATATTAAGTTTATAGAAGACTGGGGTGCCATCTTCCATGAACATGTCTGAGCAAATTATTTTAAGTGCACTAATTCCGCTCAACAGTGTCAGCAGCACCACTGGAGAAATGGAAAAAGAGAGGTACTGAATCAAAGGATTGTATTCCTCTTGCCTAATGCTCATTGTATAAAAGCTTGACATCTAATCTACACTAGGTACCTCATCTCCCTGTTTTGTCAGTGAAAGACAATATAATTTTCTGGAGGTGATTTCAATGTACCTGTTTAAGACCACTGTAGAATAAAGCTTAATGCTCTCTTTCAAATGCTAAAGAAGGCTATCACTCTCCACTAACCAGAGGAGAATCTTAGGTATAGCTGTCTAAAAATTGTATGTGTTTTGGGGGGTTTTCCTTTGTTTAGCATGAACTGTACCCAAAATCTACTAAGCTCTTGGGGTCCATGCATGTCCCTGAAATTGCAGGGCCTGGATCGTTATAAAACCTGCCAATCATTTTTGTTCATTTGCTCTTCCCACTTGTTTGCCAAAACTTTCACTTTACAGCAAAATTAAATCCTGTAGTCACAACACCCAGATATATTTTAGCGAGCAGGATGCTCAGCAAATCAATGCATTAGGTTCTCCTGGTGTAGAGCTCTGAGCCCAAAAGGTGTTCTTCAGCTGAGCAGACTCCAGTACTTGTTCTAGCACCATCATCATATTTCCGTATCTTTTTTTAAGAAAAAGGAGCTTGCAGTTACTGTAGGCAATTTCAGGAGCCCTCCAATTTCCTGACACCACCTACCAAGCTCTCAAACAGCTTTTACCCATTCTTTCTTAACTACTGAATTCCTGCTGCACCCTCAGACCACCTGTTCCCATGGACCAGTAACAGTGGTAGCAAAAAGACACTGATGTTTGATTAAAGTACTGAGAATTGTCCCATTCTTCAGTGAACACCATAAATATAAACACCCAAGAGAAAAATTTCAACATACATTTCCTGGCTTCCTCATTGTTAAGAGCTCTCAGTGTCCATGTCAAAATCCCCTGCCAATCCTAAAGTACTATGCATTTATCTTCTCATCTTCCTCTGGCTCTCTGTCTAAAACAGTGGATTTTCTTTCTTTCTCTCCTACTTTACAAGCTAAAATCTTCTTTGTGGACAGTGCTGACTGATCTTGATAAGCAAGTCAGCACTACATAGGGATGAATCTGTTAAAACATTTCAACTGTATCTTTCTATCTTCTATATTTGGAAAGGAAAAATAAATGGAAATGGGAATACTGGCTTGTTTCAATAAAACATTGTAAATGACAACCACATAAATTCTTTGTTTACAACAAAGAGTAGCATATGGCTATGTACAATGTTCATCATAAATATTAATCCGTGGAGACTGGACTGGATAGGACTGGAAAGGAAAATGATTTAAAAAAACAACCAACAACAACAAAAACAAAAAAAAGCCAAAAAAAACCAAACCAAACCAAACCAAAACAAGACAACCACCACAGGAAAATAGGTAGCTACAAAACATTGAAATTCAACAAAAGTCTGGCTGTGGAACAAGATTTGGAATCACATGCTTACAAGGGACTCGCTCTGGAATCATACATATATCTCCCTTTCTCATTTTTTTCTTTCTCCCAGAGAATCAGTCCCAGCACTTCCACTTCCCAAGTCTGTTTTCAGGCATACAAACTTCCTTGGATACTATTGTAGGGCTCCAGTTTTGTTTCCAAAAACACAGGATCTCTGACTCCTATCACTGCTTGCCCTCCGATTTCATGCAAAAAGCCTGTCAGCTTGAAAGCATTTTCAGCTGCAGGTTACAGAAAAGTAGGGCAATGTTTTCTAATGAGATGCCAGAATTAGCAGAAGGCTCTTCTGTATGCAAAAGACACAGCATGAGCTGAGCTGCTTTCAGAAGTCTGCCCCTCTTTCAGCTTTTCAGCATGGCATGTAATGTCTGTTCCACTTTGGGAAGCCTCTGAGCTGCCGTGTGCAAGCTGACATTGCAGTAGAGGGTTCATTCAAGACTCCAGGTAATCATTCACATGTGCTGGTCACCACTTCATCTGAACATTCATCCAGACTCCTCCCAATCCCGTAGAATTCAGTAACCTCAGGACCTAATTCTTACACCATCCCAGCTTGTCATTGGCATGCCACCAGAGGCAGGGCATGGAGGTTTCTGGGCCAGTCCTACTGAGACACCCCAAACGCTGCCCTGCTTGAGGTTTAAAGGACCAAAGCAGGCACTCAAAAGCATAAACGTATCATCACAGAAGCTCACCAACCAAACCTTCCTGTCCCATAGCACACGGCAAAAGGCTTGGCTCTCCAGCCCTGCACATCCATCACAACAGCTCATTCCATGCAGTTGAGCCAATAAGCCAGAAAATTCAGGTGTATCAGCCTCCAGAACAATACAGATCATCTGTTCCCAAGAGAGAGCTCAAAAAACTATGTTAAAAATGTTGGCTTGGTTCTGGGATGTGGCCAGCTTCTGCAATACTTAGTTGCCTGAAGTCTGGTTGAGTTTTAAGTAAATGGTAAACAACTGTATCCTCCCTTTCAACCAGTTGAGATAGTAAACAGTTTTAAATCTCTCTAATCTGACTGGGTTTTTTATAAAAAGCTTGATCAAGTCCATCATCAAGTCTTCAAGAGTAAGTAGAGGTGGACTGGAGATGGGATGGCAGCTATAAATTCATAGAAATCAACAGATTTTAGAAACATCTATCCTATCCTATCCTTAGCATTATAGGTGTTGTGCATAGGTGTTTCTCCTGTCCGCTACTTTCCATAAGAAATGCATTTCACAATGACTTTGATTTCACATTAAACATTCTAATCCATGAAGAGAATCTACATGCCTGAAGGCAAGAGAGAAAGTAAGACACAGGCATGACTGTCAAAACTTGCAGAGTCCTGCTAATACACAGGGAAAATCCAGCTGTCTCTTTCCCAGTGACAAAGTTATGGTTAGTCTAAAACCACCCCAGGCAATAAACTTGCTGCACACTGTACCACTATCTGCTAGAAAATCTGGCTTGAGCTAAAAGGATGAAAATAAATCAGTTTTGTAAGCTTGAATTATCAAAATACTTCCTTTTCAAAAACTATAGCTTAATGGTGCAGCTTGGAAACAATGCAGCACCAAGTTCTAGATTAAAAAACAACTGATTACATTACAAACACAGCCTGACAAAAACATTGATCATAACTAGGGTGACTTGGGAGCTTCTAATGTTCCTCTTTGCACAAAATGTTCCATATTTGCACAAAATATTCCACAATAACCTTTAGTTTTAGCATGGCTTTGATTTTCAAACTACAGTAGTCATCCTAAGAGATTTCCAAATTAATCCATTTAAAGACAGTGAAGTACATGTCCAGGTATCATGGCAATCCCGCCAAGGCAGTGCAGACACTAGCATTGCTTTTACTGAAGTGTTTCACTTTCCTTCAGATCAATGAAATGTCTACTAAACAGTTTTTACTTCATCAAACTAAATACAGACAAATGCAACTCTCATCAACAATGTATGGTACGAAGCCTTTCCAGCAGGTCGTTTTGGATCCTTTTGTAGATCTGCAAAGAAACAGTTTTCTGCCTGACTAAAATGACATGAGTTCAGCTTTAAAACAAACAAACCCACAAAAAAACCCGCCACCACCACCACACACATACCAAACAAACAACAAAAAACCTCAACATCCAGCCAGCAGTTCGGTTCATAGTTATAAATTATGATGGTACCTATCTATACTGGGTCCATTGTCATCTGTAAACCACAGCACATGTAGTCTTCATCAAAGGGCATTCACCTGTTCTTCTGATGAATGTCCAAAATCTGTATGTTTGAAAGTCTTGCGTGACACCAGTCACCCACAGCTTCAGTGAGAGCACTGAGTGACCGTGTAACACATGGTGGCCAGTGGCCCCTTCCATGTGTTCAAGGTGCAAATACATACCCGCAACAGCACTTTTCTCAGAATTGATTCATTATTTACTTCATATGAAAAAGCATATTTTTAGAGAAAGATAAAGTGCTTATGTTTGACTGATAAGGTTTAGTAACACAACATAAATCAGAAGTGCAGTTGAGGAAAGCTTCATCATAGAGCTCACAGATTTTTATAGTCTCCAAAATTTCACTCTTCCTTCAGATTTAGATAGTCTTTAAAAAGCACCTGCTTATCAACACACAGTCTGCAGTACACTATGAGGGCTCTGATACAGCACAATAAAGATAATTTTGCTATACGAACTATTCATTATGAATTCACAGCACCAGATGAAAACTGCAGGGACCATTTGCAAATGAGATGCTTACTAAACGTGGTTAATATATTTTTTTTTTTTAGTCTTCCTTGAAGACTTACTACACTAAGTACATCTCTGTCACTCGTTTCTGAGAGATAAAAAGGTGAGCAGAAAATCCTTCTTTCTACTTTGCAGAGTGGTTCTCATATGCATATACCATACTTCCTCCATCTGAGGAACATCTTGTCAACATGGACACAGGCATAATAGTTAATTTGGACAACATTCAGTTCTGTAGACCAGAAAGGGGAATGTCTCTCCATATTGTGGAAGAATTCAAACATTAGCTCAAAGCTACAAAAAATATTATCTTCCTTCTTTTTCATTTGCCAGCATCTAATAACTTTATATTTGCACAAAATATTTCACAATAAATATTTTAATGCAGTGCAAAGCTAGACACATTCCTGCTGCCTTATTTTGAACATTTTTCTGTATTTCATGGGCAAACATCAATGCAACACTTTTTGCAGAGCTGCGAATACTAGCTCTCATCTCATCTGCAACTTCGAAGGTTCTCTACTACAATCTGTGGTCACTGTTATGCAAAGTTAAAAAATGGTGTTTCTAGGGTCCAATGCCTTAACAGAAGCACACACATACATATGTTAGTACACAGCCATACCAGTATGTCTGTACATGTGTGTTCTCATACAAAGAAGAACACAGCAATCAATCAAGAAGTTTGAGAATTGTACTCAAAGCAAAAACAAAAGGTTAGCCCATTAAAATTATTGCTTATTCACTTGGTTGTATCTTTCTATAAATAGACCACATACCCCAAAATATAAGTTCAAGAGAAAAAAAAATGCTGCCAGTTACTTCAAAGGAATTTTTTTTCACTGTGGCTCAGATTGTTCCAAATCACTAAAGTTAATGCACAAAACCCACAACAAAGTTTTACCATTTAATTTTGCATACAGTATTTTTCTCTGCCTGTGTCAGGATAGTAATCAAAATGTTGCCTTTTTATTTCTGTATCTTTTTCCCATATGAGAATAAGATTCTGCATCAGCAGAATGAGTAAGGGCTGAATAATATTATCCAAAATCCAGATGCCATATGAATAGAAACAAAATAGTCATTACTGAAATATCCCAGCATTTAGCTATTTATAGGCTCTATTCAGACATCACCACTAGTAAAACACCACATGGTACAACACTGTTTTTGAATAGCCTTTCAGAGTACTTGAGAGACCTATTTTAAAAGCCTGGACCACCATCCGGAGAAGAGTCATGTACATAAGAATAGATGCAAAATAAAACACACACATACACTTGAAGGAATAAAGGACATCTCATCACTTTTAAAATAAAAGGAGTGTTGATATTTTTTTCCATAATGCTGACATTCACTCTGAGAGCCCTTCTTGTAGAAGATCTGCTGCCCTCAGAGATGCAGGATTGTTGAAACATGTGCTACTATTTTTTAAGAGACCACTTGAAGAAAAAGAGAACTGCTTATCCCCAGCTGGTATAACCAATTCATGTTTTCCTGGCAGTAAAGACTCCAAGATAAACTTCATCAAGAAGTACCACTTTCCCTTTTGACCCAACGAATTAATCTTTTCAGTGTGGTCCTGCCTGCAAGGCAAACTGATGTAATAATGTCTTGGCAAATAAGCGGATGTGCTCAGAAAAGAACATATGAAATCCTGTTTCTACAGGCAAGGGAACAATCAGGCAACAGGGGCTTATGACCAGTGATCTCCAAAGACTTCTTTAGGCTGTTCTTTGTCCCAAATGTTTCTCTCGTTGCTTTTTTCAAGGTGGGAGGAAAGACAGACTCCCAGGCAAGCACAGCCCAGCACAGTGTCACCCCCCTGGAAGTACATCTGCCTGCACGGCCAGAGCAGCCTACGCCAGGTTGTACCACCACTCCTCCTTTGCTCCCTGTCTCTCATACCCCTCTTTTTTACCTTTTTCTTCCTGATGCAGGCACAAACTTGCCTACAGAAGCTAGTAGCCAGGGGCCACCATCCAAAACATAATTTGGGCTCCGAAACAAACTCACACCTGTACTCGAGCTTCAGAGCTGCTCTGCATGTTCTCTTTGCTTCCCAGGCAGTGAGCCATGCTGCAAACTGGGCGATGCAAAGGTCTCCTGTTCTGACAGGTCCATGGGCAGGAGAGACCAAGGGGCAGAGAGCCTGCAAAGATCTTCTTTCTGATAGAACAAGAGAGATTGTTTCCTACCATTTGTCCTGGAAGGCATAATGTTTTCCTCCCCAAAAGCGGTGAAGGAATCAGTGAGACGGCAATTTTAGTCATAGGCATAGAGCTGTGGTGCCATGTTATAACAAGGTAATGGGGCAACATGAATGATGCCTTCATCCACCAGGCAGCATGGCCACCTGCCAGACCTAAAGGTGCTTTGACTCATAAACAGACCAGGCTCCTGGGAAAGCAGTATTTGATCCAAAGGTTCTTTCTACCTGGATTTTTACATGCAAAAGAAATTGTGACTTCTCCTTGACTGTCTTGTTGCTTCTGTTGTCCACAATGAGACAGATGCATAAACACCTGAAGGCAGGAGCTGACCCAGCAGCAACAGTCGTAGCATCTCTGTTCAGAGATGAAACAAGGACAGAGAATAATCACTGGTGTTTGACTCTTCCCCATTTTTCTTCTTTTGGGACAAAGCTCCATATCGTATAAGCAGACTTATAAAAAAGGCAGACTGTGTACACAACAGCAGTGGTGACAATACTGTAATGAGGATGATACTGTACTCTACAACTACCTAGTTCATGAACCATACAGGAAGAAGTTTATTAGGGTGCCCCTCCTTCATTCTTTTTCTCAGTCGCATGTTTATACACACTGTACTTGCACATTCACAATCCTCCAATAGCTGTTACATGGTATGTTGTAACCAGTGTACAAAAAAAAAAAAATCAGTAAAAGTCAGGAGAGAAAAAATAATCACTTTTTTTTCTGTCAATACCTTTTAAAAACATGCTTATGTAATATGTGGTCAGACTTAGACCCAACTTTCATATCCTTGGTTAATGCTCAGATCAGTAATGCTGTCTGATCTATAACATACTCCATGGACAGGGTGTGAGGAGTTCACTATTTAAGGACAGAATCACTGATGAGACATTATTCACTCAATAATTTCTCTCACTCTTATTGGCCAAGCTGCATCACAGCACTGTTTGTGTCCTTGAACCCCGTGTTTGATGTCTGAGATTTCAGTTTCATTTCTACACTTCATACATATTGTTCATGTGATTTCTTTATGTTCCACTTAAATACTAGCCAATGTGGCTATCAGCTATGGGTAAGATTTGATGTTTTAATATTGCATGGGTCTAGCATATACATGACACCTAGAAAAATGGTACTAGCATCACTGTCAAAACAAAACCAAAATGTGCTATTGACTCTGCACAATTTTCCAGTCCCTCTGCCCTCATACAGATAAAAATTTCTAAATTGGAGACACTGCAGAGAGTTTAAAGGCCAAGTCTTTGTCTTTCCAGTCATTAGATGCATTCCTGAAATAACTGTAAAATTAAAAGTTCTATAAAAAACAAATGCTATTCTATGCTATTTTTTCCAAAGGAAATATGTAGCAATATAAATTAAATATTAATTGCAATACTTGGCTGTGAGGCTACTGAATCATAAACAGAAATGCAGATAATTAATGAGAATGTCTATATTTGCATATTCACTTCCCTCTCCAGTAGAAGCCATAAATGTTTAACTGTGTGTGAAAAGGATGCACAAGTCAGCACACAAAGAGCATGGATTAAGGATACTAAATAAATTACGACACTTCACGTGTCAGTATAAGTAACCCATTTTATACTTCATATCTGTCCAGGCCACAGCTGCAGAGTCCCCTCACTGCTACTGTTACAGGGACAACCAGGGACTCTTGGGACTGAGGAACAAAGAGAATCCCAGCTTCTATTCCAAACAATTTCAACATTTTATAAGTGTACATTGAGACATCTTTGGTCTTGATTAACCTATAAAATATTTTGTCTCCTAGAGAGATATGCTTAAATGTCACAAAGGGGAAAATCATAATTATGAATATAGTCTTGTTAAAGCAACTTGTCTTGCTTTTGGCAGCAAGTTCTTACAGTCTTTTCTTTCCTACTGTCAAAGTGTTTATAGTAAGGAGGAGATATAACTGTGCTTTGAAGCTAAACAAGGGGGTTTTTAAGAAGACTAGTTCTGATTGTAAAAATAAATAGTAAGATGAAGGAATGACGATATCTAAGCATTCTTACTTCTTCCTTAAGATCTTCAAACATTTCAAGAGACTGGTAGACTCTGTTACACCTTAAAATATGCTTCGTGAGGAAGGTTTCCAAGCAGCTTACTGGGACAGCTCATGGGTAGCTGGATATTTTAAATTCCTTAGCTCTTCCCCATACCAAATGCCAATTGTAATCATGTGGCCAGGTAAAACTGTTACACACTGTTACCACACACACAAAAAAAACCCTGACAAAAACAAACAAGAACAAAAACTTGAGCCAAAACTTTGTTCTAAGATCCAAGTCTTTCTGCCTAATTACAATGGGCTGCATGTCTTCGCCAAAGGGATAGGCTGCATTTCCCACACTTGGGGTAAAACACATCGCTCAGTGCTTTTAGCTCCTTCCAGGACCCTCACCTGGATTTTTAAGAACCCCATCTATGTTCTCATTCAAGGTTGCAGTCAGAAGTCCTGCACTGCAAAACCAGTGATTCCTCAAGCTGCCAAAATTGTGCAGCTTGATGACTGCAAACCTTGTCACTTCCTCCTCTGTTCCTTCTCAACCGCCATATGGACTTCCACATCACTATTTGCAGGCCCTGGTGCCATATCTCCTCCGCAAGTCAATGCTTCTGAATTCGAGAGAGCTTCATACATAGCTGGTTTCCTTACCAAATTTCTCCTGTCTGAAAAGAGAAACTATATCTCCTGCCTCTGGCCTGGGGTCACACCACTCCAGCCTCCACGTGTCACACAGAGAAACCTTTAAGACAGTACTGTCCTGACTTACATGTCAGAAATTCAAGGCATGAAGAATGGGGTTGACTGAAGATGTCTCAACTACTTTTCAGTAAATCTTTTCAGCGAAAAAGGTTTTTTCAAAAAGTGTCTGATATCCACGGCATTTTATCTGAACTACTTTAAGTTTGTAAGTCTTTCAGGAACCTGAAGGTTTGTATTAAAATATTACGAAAAACAGACTGTGGCTGGGGGTTTCTAGTTGAAAAATCATAAGATCATCCCAATGTAACCCTTCAGACACATTAATAAACAAATATATAGCTTATCTGGGAATAATACAGTAATATTTGTTACCCTGAAAACTGGAAAGGTGTTTCACAGCTGCAAATAAATCAGTGAAGTTGTAGGGGTCTTATGTACTCTAGATGATATTTAAAATCTAGCTATTCAGATAACTGTGAAAATAGTATCTTGTTTCTGATAAGAGGATCTGGCTCTCTTTTATTTTTGTTTTCCCTCCACAAAAGCCTTCATAAGAGTACAGATTTTCTTTAGTTAATATTAAAAAGAAAAAAAAAAATCTCTAAGAATTCCATGGCTATGAAAGCTGATTTCAAGAGCTGAGAGCTCTTTAAGCAGGAACTGATACTCGACAGAAAACACAGCTGCAAAGTTTTCATCTCACATGAGTGTAGGCAGCAGCTGTGTTTAAACTCTCAGCCAGCAACTGCCCAGACAGGCAGCTCCAGCACTTTGGGAACTGCACCAAAATCTTTGTGGTGAAAGCCTATTCCTGAGCTGCCTTTCAGTCATCACCTCCCGCCACCCAACCTACATTTCAGTAATAACCACCCCAAAGGATTTGCCCTGATCAGGGAAGAGTGATTGAGCAAGGTCTCAGCTGGCAAGTGCCGGCTGAGGGGTGGGCTCACACCAGCCCGTTTGGGCAACCTCACAGTTTGCAGCTGCTGGTGGGAAAAGCGCTTCCCCCAACTCATGTCCGTACAGTCCCTCTGCTTCCTTCACATCCGTTCTGCTGTTTCTCAGATCCCTTTTGTGAATTAAATCAATTTGCTAACCTGGCAGGAAAGTAATCCAGAAAGAAAAAAAAAACAACAACAACTAGAGCTATTGAGTTGAGTGGTTTCACAAAGCGCAGCGTGAGTGTCAGAGCCACGAGGGAGCGGGGCACGGGGGTCACTCTGCAGGAAAAGGCACAAGAAGAGGTGGAACAACACATCCCCTTCACAATAGAAATGCTACACCGGATTAGCCCCTTTGCTCCTGAAACGGCAACCTAAACCTAAGCCTAAACCTAATCCTAACAGATTTTTTCCTCTGCTCGTAATTCACATTTAGTTGGTCAAGACGAACTTTTATTATATGCTGTCAGATCACTAAGTTTGGGAAATATGAGTTGGTTTTTTTTGTGAGAGATCCGATTTAGCAGTTTCTAATTACTCAAATGTTAATGGGCTTAAAGGGTTACACCTCTTTGCAAGACTTCAGTTGACTTCAGTTAAATCAGGATCAAAGTCTGGAACTTTAGCATTCTACCATAATTATTTAGTCTTAGATGCATGCCTACAAACATAAACATACTGCCGGTATCTGATACAGAGAAATATCTTCATGCAAATAAAGTGCTGTTTTGATATACATAGCTAGCATGTTCTTATTTCTTTTGCTATTCTTGATTCAATCATTTTTCCTGGTGGGTTTGACCAAATGAAAGCATAAAGACACTTGCACTAAAACGATTAACTCGGTTTTGCATGCAGCATAGCCGCAGAATAATGAATTAGAACATCCTGGTTTTGATACCAGGTTTATATATTCTTGAAAGGGAAAAGCAAAATTAAACTTTCACTTATAGGTGTATTTATATTATCAGTAAATACAATACAGTCATGAAATATTTAAGAGCAATGAGCTAGTACACAAACGAAATGGGAACACTGCAATACAACATTTACAAACAGTCAATAATTAGTAATGAGAAGCGCACAGAGCTTGCAAAACAGCTGCTCTTTTTTTTTTTTCTTAGCTCACTGGAAGTCATGGTCACAAGACTGTTATAAAAATACTAGTAGAGCCAGAGTTTTGATACACTCTGTGAAGCCAGGCAGAGTACTGTTTTTATTTTAGAAAAGCTTTATAAAATTTAGAGATTTTCAGCAGCCTTTAAAAATACTTTCCTTTTACACTGCCAGAGTCACAGGTGTAGACCAAGTCATGCTGACAAGAAGAACAGAAAAAAAATCTGTATTTTAAAAAGCATGTCATTTTTGTTTCTTTTTCCCTTTGGTTATCTCACTGAAGAGCACTGCCATGCCTACTGTCCAAGAGTACAATCTGTACTTGTTTCTTGGCTTTGTTAGTCTGAGCGGCCTTCATTAGCACAATATTCATCAATGTTCCTGGGTTTAAATACTGGCAAACTAGAAAGATAAACTTCTGAAGTCCTAACCAGAAGGTTAAAGAAAAGGATAATATTTAATATTTCAGCTATCTCTCAAAAAGAATGCATCAAATCAAATGAACAACACTTAACAGCCCATCAAAACTCCAGCTAGGGTGGAATTCTGCAAACACCATTGCTCACAGACTATTGGAATATGCTGAACGGAAACAATTTTGCCTTTAGAGCACCACAATTTTAGCTCGTCATAGCTTTACCACAAGTTTTCCTAATTAATGAGGAAGTCCCCGAAATCCAGCCTTATCATCTCTATTTATTTTCTCAGTGTTTAGCAAAGGCATCTGTAACACAGAACACAGGAGAAAGTCGCAGAGCACTCTGGTCAGAGCTAAGGTTCAAGGTCAGACATGAGGGCTAAGCTGGCATGAAGGAGGTGCTGCTGAAAGTGCCAGTCTACTTCTCCCTCTCTGGTGGGATATACCCTCCTGCCACTTCCCTTCCACTAAATTAAGGGACCCTGAATATGTAAAGTAAATCATTTAAGAAGAAAACTAACCTTTCGGGGAGCGGGGAGGTGTGGAGAAAAGGAAAAAAAAAAACCAACAACGAACAAAACAAAAACCAAAACCTGCCTTCTCTTTGATTATGCAGTGAGCTGGCTCACTCTGAAGACAACAATCTGCAAAATCTGCAGATCTATGGACAGTAGGTCACCTGTCACAGGGGAGGATGAGCAGGCTGGCCCTCTCCGGTGTCACCTTCCCATTGTATCAACTTAATCGTGAGGTCACACTGCATAAGCGGTGCAGTTCCGTTCAAGTTCTTTTTGCTAGGGGATGAACCAAGATGGGGGATCCCTGGAAGCTGAGGTGTGCATGGGACTTGTGACTCATTTGACACTGAAGTCAGGTGTGCCTAAACAAGGAAAGAAGACAATGGTCTGTTTCGTGGCTGGGGTGACAGAACGGCTTTCTCTAGACTCAGGTTCTGTCCCATTCGCCTCACTCCTGTGATGAGAAAAAGGCAATTAAGGCAACTCCTCAAACACGGTCAACAATCATGCTCATCCTGCTTTTTAGGTGCTTGGCTTGAGTGGTTGATGCGATAAGCGGAGCCGCAAAATTTTTCAACATGATATGTCTTCCACATTAAAATTGTATTCCGGTGACACAGAGCCACTGGTGGGACGTTCCCCCCTGAGCTCATGCAGGTGCACAGCCCGCTCCTGGCCTGAGCTTATCCCCAGAGCTGCAGCCTTGACCCCCAGCTCAGACACCCCTTCCTCAACAGCCATCTTAGAGCTCAGTAGCCCTCAAGTGTCTGTCCGAGGTGGAGGTGCCCACACCTCAGGAGGCACTGACACCAAACTAGGCGCTGCTGGGCCTTTTGCACCAGAGTTGTCCAGAAACTGAAGGTCTGATTCACTGCCAGGCTATTGCAAATTGTGACAGGATGATTTCTTAGGAAGCCTTTGCACAAAAGGCAGGAACACAGTAATAAATCCAGCCTTTCCCAATTGATATTATACACCGTTTAAGAGACAGATCCTTCAGATATTCTCAATGTACTTGGACCAAGTGTGCAAATAGATCAGCCGAGCCCTCCTGAACCTATTCTTGACTGTTCTCTTGGAAACAACATTTCTGAGCTCACAGTACACTGATTAACCATACTAGTGTAAAGGAAAGGGTAAATTATTCAGAGACTCTATTTAGTGTATTAAGATTTTCAGTGGCCATTAACTGAGAAGGTTATTTATTAGATTATTAATGAATATGGTTGTAACTTAAAGGGATCACCCATCCCAATAATGTATGTATGCTGTGTCCAGTGCTTATAAACACATACTAGAAAAAAGCCTAGCACAATAAACCAGCTGTGTCTTTTAATGGAATCCAAGCCATTAAGTCAGAAAAATGAAAAACCTATTTCCAGCTTTATTTTGGAGCGTCATGAGTGACTAACCTTCAATAAGTGATTGTTGTCAGACTGCGATGATATACAATTCAGCACTGTGTTCTACAGAGTCCCAATGTTGCTTTATATTTACTGGTTTTTTTCCATATTTAATATCACTATTTTCTGCCTTTAGTTTTTGTTTTAAATGATAACCCAAATCAGGTAAGTCATGCTGGTTGTTTATATACCCACTATGAAAAAAAAAAAAAAAAAAGTGACTAGAATGAAGAATTTGTGGAAGCCTAGAAAGATCTCTCCTCTTCCTTACATTTACCAGAAAAGCACTTCTGGAATGGGAAAAGATGCTATTTTAGACTTGGCCAGTTGTGGATTCAGGAGAAGTGGGTACTGGTTTAACACCGGGGCTGGTTTCCCTTCTCGAGCTCCTACAATGTCTGTGAAGTATGTACAAGTATGTTTAGGGCAAATAGATCACACTTGCTGTAGTATGAAGTACTCCAGCAAATTATTGGCATAGTACTTAAAATGGATTATGAAAATAGCTATATTTAGTCTATAGCTCTAAATACTACATACTTTCCTCACCATAGTAACATAAATGTCTATCAAAGGAAGAGAGAAGAAGGAGCTTAAATTCTTGCACTGCAGAGACTAAGAAAAAAGAGAGGGAGGGAAAGTACTCATTTCACAAGCTTATGAACTTCAGAGAGCAATTAACAAAAAAAAATAATGTTTTGTCAATACATCGTTATAAACTTCCAGGAGCCCATTACAGAAAGAGTGACTATTCAATAAAAAAAATACCTCATTTTTTCCAACCTAACTTAAGTAGTTGAGTTATGGAACCCCATTCTGTGGTATCCCAACAACAGCAGCTAAGGAATGTTTCTTTTTCAAAATTTTACATTTCACAGAGAGCAATTTAGTTATTCTTCAAATGGAAGTAGGAAATAAAATAAACCAGAACTTCAATATATCATGGCTATTTGGTGATGGGCAGCTGGCGGAATATCTGGTACTAGAACAGAAAGATTCTGTTCAGCAGAGCGAAGGTATAATAATGAACAATAGGTCCTTCACAACTGTCAGAACAAAGGGATGGAGTTAGTGAACTTTCAGTGCAGTGATCAGCTAGTATAATTCATGTTCTGCTGGCTTTCTTTGACAGATTAAATCTACAGACAGTCAAGACTCAGGAAGGGGAATTTTGCAACCTAGACTCAAAGTTATCATTTACACTTCATTGTCAGTGACCAGGCCAGGGACCAAGCCAGAGTCCAGCACTTTGCCTACAGTGGCCCTGCCTGGTCACAAAGCTGAGGTACAGGCAGCCTGTAGGTCCACACACAGCGCCCTTGCTGTATGAAGGCAACACCAGGCAACCCCTTCTGACCTCCTAATGTGCAAGATGGCAATGCTGCCAGGCAAGGCCAACACCATCTATTCTCCTTAGGAGGACATACAGGATACATAGGGGTGCTCAGGCTGCACAACTGTGTCCTGGTGTGCACCAGTGTTTCCCCTGAGTCTGTACGTGAGCACACGCTTACAGAAATATCACAGGGTTGCTAAGAGAGATCGGATGGTCAGTTCAACTGCAGACATCTGTGTTGTCTTCTAAAATTTAGAGATGAAATCCATGCAGAGTGACTTTAAACTAGCCTTTGAAACACAGTAATGATCTAGCTGATAGCTTTCATTCAGTGCTATTAGTTTAAAATAAAAGTCAACTTATTCTTTCACATACTTCAGAACTTAAATAAGCAATTCCACACTGGCTACATAAAATTCAAACCAACCAACCCCCACAAACTAACCTGAGAGAAGACACATCTACTAACTACTGAACTATTGCTTTAGAGAAATGTGGTGTAGCTGGTCATACATGTTTGGCACTAGGTTAGATCCACACTCTCAGTGCAGAGCAGCATGACTCCATATGACCTAAGAGGGGATTAGAGTACCTCACAGTATTGTATGCTGTTACTATAGGATGTACTATGAGTATGAGAAGAATTGGATCATGACCACGTTACACACCCATTCCCAATGATTCTCTGTTTATCTGCAGATTATCAGCAGTTACCATCTCAAATTATTTCCAATATAGCTGGGGATTCTCATGGCCTTGGCTGTACAGTCCACATCTTCGGTATTTATTGTAGTAGTAAGTAGCAGAGACAGGAGTAGCAAACAATGTATCAGGTGTTTCAGCTGTACGGATTCTAATCATTTCAACATCTCTTCATTAACATTGTGGGACTAAAAATACCTTGCAGAGACAGAGCTTTTCCTTGGTGTAGTGTTATCCTCAATAAGCAAAAAACGTTGTGAGGTACAAGATGCTGAACACTCCTGAAAAACTATGCAATAATGCAATATGGTTCATTTTGCAAGATGTTGTGGTTGAAAGAGAAATAGGGGTAAGAAACAGCTTTAGAAGAACAGAAAAACTCAACAATCTATTCTTTTTCACTAAGTTTCCTGTGAATATTGTTAAAGTACTGAGGACAGATTCCTTATTCTTAAGCACAAGTCCTTTGAAAATAGACCTACAGATACTTTTGTTTGTCTTTCTAATTTCACTGCAAATCCAAGCTTGAAAATACCAGGCATCAGGACAGCCTGTGTAGGTATTTAGACTGCTGTAGAACTGGTCTAATTAAAAATAAACACACAAAAAATTGGACTAGATGATCTTTCAAGGTCCGTTCCAATCCCTAACATTCTGTGATTCTGTGAAAATAAATTCACCTCACAACGATGGTCCAGAATATCACTTTTGTAAGGCAGAGGTTTAGGTACTCTGCCCCATTCTCATCCTTACATACAGCTGCAAAGGTGTAAGACTTCCTAGACTTCCACAGATGGTGATTTTCCCTTTCTGAGGAAATGTGTCTGTGGTGTGAAGTCTACCCCACTAATTCCATGCCCCTCGTTCAGAAATTGAAAGAGGTTTTTGTTTGTGGTGGGGTTTTATTGTTTGTTTTGGTTTTGTTTGTTTGTGAGGTTTTTGTTGGTTTTGTTTTTGCAAGCTCATTACACAAGAGTATCTCTGCAGAAGTTTTGGGCTATTCCAGTTTCTGCACAAGGAGTTGAAACTGATGTACAGTGATTCCTGAGCAGCTGGTGCTCCTCCCCTGCACAAATCTTGCTTCAAGATTTTGTGTTATAGCTGTACATGCTACGCAGTCTCTGGAAAATACAACAAACACTGCTTGCATATCTATTCAACATGCTAAATATTGGAAGAAGCCTTTGTCTTTTGAAAATACACTTTAACACAATTGTATACATACTGTATGCCGCGTGTGTTCATATTCTGTCCTTGTCAGGAAAAGTAAACCACAGAAATCCATATTGGCATGAAAACCCATTTCAGAACTGCCCTGTGTCATTTAAACAAGACTGTAGGTGGTTTAAAGGATAATCACTTTCAGTGATTGAGTATAGTTTTCATAATAATAATTCAGAATACTACTCCTACCCAATCTAAGCACTACTTGAAGAGACAAATTTCTAGAAATTAACTCTGATTGTGGTAAATTACTTTTGACCTCAGATTTTTTAGGCACTTTTTTTGCCATTCCACTCTACAGATGTTTTATCATTCTTATCTCTGAGCAAGGCTGGACTGTTTGGGGATTAAATTTGCTTTTCAAACAGTGCAAAATTTAACATTTAGGAAATCTTTATTCTTGTTCACCAAACCACTAAATCAGCTCTATTTCTCAATTTTACTGAGAACATCTGGCTTGAGAAACAAGTCCTAAATTTAGACTACAAGTAAATTGCTTGAGAAATAATTAGGTATTGTTACATGGTAAAAAAAAAAAAAAAATACAAGGCTGTCAAAGACTCAACCCACTCTTAGTATGGGTGTGGATAATTACATACTTATTTCAAAGTAACTGAGTTGGATCAGTCACTTCAATATACAGCATCCTGAACAAAAGAGATCTGTTTCAAATAAGAATAATAAAAAAACAAATTAAAAAAAATACTGGCATTTTGGATAACTCTTCAGCCTTTAGAAGACTGGATTAAGTGGTGAACATATCTTTATCTTGTAAGCTAAATTTCTGTTTCCCTGAATCTATATAAGAAGGGTCAGATGAATATAGAGCTGTCATAGGCTTTCTTTAGGATTTCACGGGATTACACATGCATACATGCTCCGTATAACCTTGCAAGGCTGAGCTCTCTGAGGCACATATAAACTTATGTACACATAGCAGATTTCATGCAAAGCAGAAGCACAAATTTGTTAGAAGAATACAGTAAAACCTACCTTTTCACATTTAGCAGTTGCATTTGGATTTCTGCCAGTCTGTAGACCTGTCATGTATTTAGAAATTTCAGCCAATATGCAAAATTCCTGACTCTGCTTGAGAGAAAAATCCCACTAGAGAACGAGCAGAGTGCAAGGATGACTATAGCATATCGGAATCCTTACATCAGGAGCATGAACACATTTTCATAAAAGATCTAAGGTTTGGTCTGGTTTAAACAGTCAAAACTATTTGGTTTTGATATTTAAAAATATTTATTTCCAGTACTGCTCATGGCACTGTATTGCACATATTAACAGTATGCTACGTGGAACAGCCTTGGCATCTAAAAGCAAATTTATAATGAGGATTAAATTAGCACATTTAGCAAATCTGCTACAAAACTTTGCCATTTTGAGGATAGTGTAGGTTTAGTAAGATGGGATCATCTTCTAGAGTAGTATAGCAAGCATAAAAGAAGAACAGGATTGCATTTATGCTGGGGGTAAAATAAAAAGCCTATCTAGAAAGACTTCTGTGAACACATCTACTAAGACAATCCTGCCTTTCACAGGCTATCGAATCTGTGTTAACGTGAAACATGATAATATAAAAAACATGGAAGTGAAATCAAAGAAAATTTTAGTACAAGGTCACAACAATGTGTCAAACATCACCATGTTTTGACAAAAAAGGCAGAATTTCTCTGAAATTCACAGTTTTCTTTTGAAATATACTCATCAAATAGTGCTTAAAAGTGCAAATGGTCTCATTCATAGTGAAATAAGTCCAGAAAATACAGCAAGAAACATATTACCTCCTGTGCAGATATAGATATCCTACATTATTTTTCATTTAAGCACCTCCACATTCCCAGTCCCTGTAGTTACTGATATATTTTTCCTATAGATTATCAGTATCAAAAAGCAACTAGATTATTCACATCAAAACCACATTTACGGGCCTATCACCCAAACTACTTAAGACACTTATTTCAGACTGGGACTATCAGAAGGTGGGGAAATAATGAGCCTTCCCAGGAAAGGAGTCACTCTAAATAGGTACAAAGAAATGCCGCACAGAAAATTTCACCCACACAGTTACTGACAGGCAGGCATAGCCTCACTCCGCTCCCATACAGCCCTAGATGAACACATCTGGAAGGAGGAACGACATGAATTTAAATCTGTTATTTCCTGGTGCACAAATATAAAAAATTTGCAATTACTTAAGGAAAAGAAAAATAATTGGATCATAATAGTTATGAGAATGGGAGGAAAGGTAGAAAAATAAAATATTGTGCAGAAATAACGAAGGTAATAATAGGAAACCTAATTTTTAACCAGGAACTGATCAAGCCTAAGCAAAACATTTTCTACTGGATTATTTTCCAGCCTGGTTGATTCCTTGGTCCATTCACTTCACATCCTTATAAACAGTTGAACTGACACAACTCCAGGGATGCTATGCAGGTGGTAACATGTGGCTAGAGGTTATGAGTGGGGGGGACTCTCAGTGCACACAGGATTTCCTTCAGAAAAGCTTTATCATTAAAGTGATCGTATACATCTTTGGAAACTGCTTATTGCTCCTTTCTGCAGCTCAGGAATGAGAATGGCATTTCATGGATTGAATGTCTTGCTGCCAGCCAAATGGGGCGATCCCACTCTCCTCCCACCCCTGCTGATGCAGCCCCCCTGCTTTCAGTAGCTCAGACATGGTTTAGCTCACTAACCTGGCTGAAGACTAAGTAGTAAGAAGAATTATAGATTTGTATTAGATCAGGGCAGCTGGCATGTAAAATCTCACCCTGTCTATTTCTGATACACTTGCAAAATCTGTTAGTTGGTAAAGGTATTATTCAAAAAAACCAAAGGAGAAACAGATTATCCACCCTGGCATTCCCACTTCCACGTAATCTCTCAGAGATTTATGTGGAAATACAGGTCCCTCACCTTGCACTATCAAATTCGATGACTGAGTTTCAAGTGTGTGCAGTTGATGAAACAGGTTACAGCCAGGGAACAGGCTCTGGTCTACCCAGGGTTTTCACCCTTCGTCACCCGTGCCCCTCCAACCAGGTGCCAAAGGCATACTCTCCTCTCTGTCTGCTTGGGAAGAGAGGAGCAGCTTGCTCCCGAGCTGACCGCCTCGGATGAAGCCACTTTCCACTCCTCCTCATGCTAAAGGAATTCTGGGTTTCACTCATGCAGGAAAAAAAAAAACAATGGTGACAGCAGCCGAGGAAACTGGTCTGATGGGTTCACCAATTACCCAAAAAGAGATTAAAAGACTGAAAAGATTAAAAGTGAATGAGAAGGACATTTTTATCTGCTTCAATCAGTTTAAGATTAGTAATTCTGCAGGTGACATGCTGTATCAGCTTAGGCAGATGACTCACTTATTTTACCCCTTAACAATGGGATCATGATGCTAAATTCAAATTTGTACACAGTGCTTCGAGACCTCAGAGCAATCGAAGGGGTGCGAAGTGCAAGTATTCTAGTATTAGACTGATTTACAAGCCATCAATGCAAAATGCTAGCAGGTGATTTCAAATGCCTCCAAGTGTAAAGCCTCCATGGCAGCTGTCAAAAAGCATACAGAAAAAGCATGCAGCTAAATTTTCGCAGCTGAGGTGAGGGCAAGTGCTGTCACTGAGAGAACATGGCGTGAGAACAAGAATGCTAATAAGCACACCAACCAGTAAAGGCCAAATGCAGAAAGGAGATTTATTTCCCTCCCTGCCCCTCTCCACCACCAAGTCTGGGAAGTGATTTTGCCAATTTTAAAAACATTTTAAATAATGTGAAGAGATTTGGTGCTTTCAGAAAATCAGAAGTTTGAAGAGCGAGAAAAATATTTCATTTTCTTAAAGGACAAACCTGCACAGAGGTGAACGAAAGTCCTTTAAACTAAATCCTGGCAGTTGCCCTGGAATGATCTCAGGACAGCCTGAGGCCATTCCATTTCAGTGAGCAGGCATGTTGGGTCAGATGTCTTGCCTGTTTCTGAAGTGTTACCTGCCCTTGTGTAACCTCTAATTATAAGTTTCAGTGAGAGCATTTATAAACTGCCTTGCAACTGGTGTTGTTTTATGCATTGTAAGATTTTAAGTGGTTCAGGAGCTCTGATACACATGCCTTTTTCTTTTGTATGTATCAGCCTTTAGTCCTTCCCAGCTTTCTCTTCACGGATGCTTCTGCCTACCTTAAATCAAGCAGGACCAATCCCTAAGAAACTATTTCATTCTGTGGGGTACTACAGTCAAGAGAAACACCATTTGGAAGATTTTAAGAAGCTCTGCTTAGAGCAGAGTAAACCCAGAGTCCTCCTGCATGGTGATAACAGGAAGCAATCCACCTAAAAACCAGGCGTGCAGTTCCTGACCATTTCCCTGGAAACTGAGTATTACTTTGCACATGTAGCTCCATGTCACCATGCAACATGGTCATCTAATTACTCAACAACACAATGCAGGAGCACTATGATTTGATGCAAGACTTCTACGAGTTAGTTCAAAATGATGAAGTTTTGCTGGGCTTCTCCACCTGGCAGCCATCCACTCAGTCACCAGAAGCTTTGAAAATGAAGCAGCTCTGTGTTTAACCAGAACAAGCTAAACACCCAATATTTTATTTATTATTCAAGCGAACAAAATTATGGGTTTTACTCCAAAAAAAAGCAAGTTTTCATCACCACAATGTCAAAGTAGTACTTTGTGATTCCTGCTATTGAATATAAGATGCTCTTCAAATGTACAGAAAAATAATGCAATAAAGTCAGAGTCTGGAAAACCCTGACTGTTAGCTCTCCGAGCTACTGAGACTGAAAGACTTTGTTGGGACAAAGGATATTTCAAAACACGCTTTTATAAATGCATATTCAAGTCTATTTTGAGGCTTCAAATAACACTTCTATTTGGCTTGACACTTATTTCTCACACATGTTCCTCAGATGGAAGACTGCCCAAACATGCTTATTATTCCAATCATAAACAAATGTTTCTGCTTGGGGAACAATGGGTCTGACAATGGGAAACTTTGCGTACTCCCAGGTATGTGTACCATACTCAGGAGTTCATACATGCTCATCTCTTTCTGCACTTTCCCTATTAATAGCATTCAAACAAAAGGTAACCACGACGCACCCTCTCTGCTAGAAGGTAACACCCCATGGGTGGTGACACAATGATAGTAATTAAAAGGGTTTTGGTAATGTTTTGAAGGCCAGCCAAATTTGTATGTGTCCCTTCTAGTAACTCCAGTGAAAGCAAAACAAGTTCAAAGCATTCACTTCATCCTCCAAAAAAACAAATACTGCAGACTATTAGCTGAGAATTACCAGGAGAGACATTTAAATTCACAAATATTGTATACATATTTGTGTGTGTATTCACCTAAATAGACATACACACATACGCATACAGGCAAAACTAGTTCTTTTATACAACAAAAAGAAGGCTGAGACAAAAAAGTTTGTGACCAAAGACAGTGGTTGGCAAACTCACAAAAGGGATAACAAGGAGCATTCATTTCCCCAGTCTCCTGTCCTGCGGGAACCGTGGAAGGCAAAGAATTAAACTAGAGTGTTTGTTAAATTAAAAATAAAGGCCTAAAGAAAAAAAGTGTTGACTACAGAAAAAGAAATTAGTTGTAGAAAAAAAAAAAGACAAGACATTTTAGACTGGAAAAAGGGAGTAATGAGAAACAGAGAGAGTTCAATATCTAATGGGAAGCAAAAACTAGAGCAGGACTAATACAGTGAATTACAAATAAATACAGTGTAACTGGAAAGCAAGAGGTTATCTTTAAAGGAGAAAGAAAACCCAGAGTGGTTTCCAAACACTGCTTCCCATGCTAAGGTGCTAACCACCGGTGTCCGTGTGTGAAGTACTCCATGGTTTTCAAGCAGAGCACATAAACAAAGCACCTCTAGACTCAAATTGTGGCAAAGAATACATACCAAAAACATATCCCAATGGTGCTTTATGTACAACTGATGAAACAATGGGAATTCTCATCCATCTGCACACAAGAAAACCCAAATACACAAAACCAAACCAAAACAAACCCAACCAAACAAAAAACCCCACCAAAACTTAAAACACACCACACGCACAAAACAAACAAACAAACAAACACAAACAACAAAAAAACAACACAACACATATTTTAGAACTCTGTTTGGATCTAACCTTTCCATATGTTTTGTGCGAAAGGCAAAATAGCACAAAACAAAGCCAAACAAAAAGGCAATTTCCCAGGAAAACCAGCAGCCCAGCAGTTAAGAGACATGTTCGATTTGTGGTAGACAATTTTAAACCCCCAATCTGCAGGACAGGTCCTAACGTGCCAGTGGGTTGGTTGTCCTCTCATCTTTCAGCTATGGGCTTTCCACTCTTTTTCTCTTTTTTCTGCTCCAAATTCTAAACAATATTTTGTCAGATTATGTCCCTTTCAATGAAATACTTGTCTTTGACAAAGTAACATGTGCCAAAACCAGCACAATTTTAAAATTTTAACCAGAGAATTTCTAATGATCTCTTTGTTTTATGATTAAATAACCACCATTAAAAAGATGAGGGTGATGTTAAGAGCCAATAATCCAACTTTTATTAATTCTAGCTAATTACACATTTTCCCTTTGAAAATCTCACCTTTGGGGCAAACTGCTTTTACTTTTTGTTTACTTCCTGACTTTTTCTCACTTGTCTAGACATTTTTATGTCTCCATTTGTTTTAAATTGCCCTTTTCAACTTTCATTAATATTCTTACTTCTCCTTCTCTTCTTTATTCTTCTCACTACCCTCGCCAATTTTTATTTTCACATTGCATGTTCTTTAGTTGTTTACTGCATTTTCTTCCTTCTCCCAGCCCTACATTTCTCTCCTGTTTCTTTCCTTTACTAATTTCAATTTGGAGAACTGGGACAGATCATCTGTCCCACATTATCTCTTAAGGAGACAGAGTACTGTTATTGAGGAACAAGTAGATTTTTATTGCCTATAATTTTGAGGAAAAAAAACAAAACAAAACAAAACAGATATATGAGTAAATGGAAATATAGATAGTGTAACATCCAGCTAACATACACTGTCAATGTCTTTGGTTACAGGGCTAAATATTTTTTTTCTTTCTAGCTTCATGCCTCTTTTTAAGTTATTGCCATTTGTTTTCTGATAAAAAAATGCTGCTTTGAGTTGTTCTATTTTTAAGGTCAATCCATAAACTAGAAGAAATTAGAAATGTTACACTGATACACTTTTGTGGCAGCTTTTTCCCATCTTTAAATATCAAAGTGGAAGTCAACCTAGGTTATGATATGATTACAGTAAAGGGTAATCATCATTTTCAAATTTGGGCAACCATTTTGGACAGTCAAATCTGCACCAGGACACTTGCTGCCTGGTCTGAAGGTGTCTTAAGGCCTTATATCTTCAGCTAAAGTAGAAGCCTCAGGTACAGCACGTCTCAAAGCCGGGCATAGTCGATATAGGACATAATTGCACCACTGCAGCGGAACCGTGAGCTGGCTGTGCTGACCCCCAACAGGGAAGCACTAAGGACAGCAGTATGGAGATGCAGAAAACATTGCACTCAGTGAAACTACCCACTCTTTTAGTTTCCCCATAGATTTAAGATTCCTGCACCATCCCCTCTGTAGCAAAGCCTCTGCACATTTTTCTGACATTTGAAAATCTGAGCTTGCCTGTTTCCAGAGGTTAGGGCGAGAATTGTCTAATTTGTTCCCATGTGGTGCCTGATCAAAAAAGAGTGCCCAACCTTATACCCTGCACTAGGCTAATGGGTTTCTGGGTGGTACTTCCAGCAAGGAACTATGAGTGGGATTCTTGCAGAAGCTGAGTAATATCTAGTCCTCAATAGAGAAGGCTTTGGAAATCAAAATGTGCAACATTTCTTGCCCTGATATTAAAAATGCAAAAGGACTGACCTTAAAAGATCAGTTCAGTTACTAGTTACCGTCATAGAGGGGACATGGTTTAGTGGTGGACTTTGTAGCATTATGTTAATGGTGGCACTCAATGATCTTAAGGGTATTTTCCAACCTAATGATTTTATCTAGTAAGTCTGTCTAAAGGCCAGAAGAAGTTGCATTAGATTTCCAAATACTACAGATCCTATTGCTCTCCCACAAATGAAATTAACCCAAACAGATTTCCCACTTATCTTCCTGGGAGCTCTGCAGTTGCAGAGCTTCACAGGAGATGCATTTCATCCTTTCACAAAAAGGGTGGACTTCATTATATTACCTGTGACTTGCTGCTCGATCCTTGCCCCTCGATTTTTGCTTTGGAATTGAAAGAAGCACTATTTCTTACAGTGGAACAAGTGAAAAGCCCAGGCTAAGTGCCGCTAAATCAGATACTAACAGCTTTCTGATTTCTAGCATATAATAATAAAGAACCATTCGAGATTAAGTACAGTAAGGAAAAGACAGCCAGTAGTCAATTTCTTTTCTCTGGAAAAGCCTTGGGATGTTTTTTCAAGAAGATTATTTGTGTTCTTGGCATTACCTGCTGTATGGAATCATAGAATCATTTTGGCTGGAAGTGACCCTCAAGATCATTGAGTCCAACCATAACCTAACATAGTCACTAAACCATGTCCCTAGGAACCTCATCTACATGTCTTTTAAACACCTCTAGGGATGGTGACTCTGCCACTTCTCTGGGAAGCCTGTTTCAGAGCTTCACAACCCTTTCCATGAAGAATTTTTTCCTAATATCCAATCTGAAAAAACAGGTCCTTTCTATAAATAACTGCTGCTAATTTCTGCTATATTATTACATTTCCTCCTCTTATGTCTTCCGTAGCTTACACATATAAATTTATATATTGAAGTTGTCCCTTGTTTTGCCTTCATACTGGCTAGATTTAGGGCAGAAAACATATTTTCAGTGGCTATATTTCAGAAGGTGTAATAAATTATGATGAAGGCAGTACTTTATGCAAAGATAGATTATTCTTCCACAGAACGAAAGTAGTTTGCAGAATGACATCCCAAAGCATAGTTTTCAAATGGTGTGCTAAGAAGAATCTTCATCCCAACAGCTAGTACTTGGAATTACTTCGGTTTAAATGAGAGCACCAAGAACACACACTTTATTCAAACAGATAAAAATAATTCCGTGTATGATGCAGTACTGACAGTTTAAAACAAGAGCACTTCAGAATTCAGACTGTACATTCTACCAGATCCATTTCTAACTTGCAATTCTTGCTCCAGCAATCTGCTTTGGAATTAATAATTATACTGCACAATGCAACATTTTTTTGGCTCTTGTTTTGTTACCTGCTTTTGCTTTGCAGGATAAACACAGCAAAGCTTATCCATTGATTTCTACAATGACAGATTACTAACAACAATAGATATTTAATGATGCGTGAACAAGTGTATGAAACTGTGTGGTCATAAGGCAGCACCTGCCAAAAGAAGCTGCTCTGAATGTCATGTTGAAGAGATATATCATAGTTTCACTTCTGCCACTGACAGCCAATTCTAATGATGTACATTTTAGGTAATGAAAGTCTTCCTTTCCCTGTGTGAGGTCAGATGATAATTCAGAGAACTGCTTTGTTTTAATTTCTGAGTAAGATATTTTAAGGAAGCAAGCAGAAAATTCATGTTTTTCCCCTAAAACTATAGCAATTTACAAAAAATACATATTTATAAGGGAATGTAGTATGGATTACACCCAGTAAAGCGTGGACCACTACAGCAAGAAAAGGGTGGAAATGTGTTATTGTAAATAGGCTAATTTGCGTGTCTAATACACTGAAATAACACAAAGTTATTTGGTTTATTATAAATAAAATGGTAGAGTAGCTAGAGACACATTGCAGCATCTTTTTATTCTTTGGAATCAAAAAATAACATGACAGATGCAATACATACTGGTAAACAATGAAGATTTCCTTCAGCGATGAAAAACTGCACCAGCTGTCTCTTCACTCCAATTTTACACATAGTTTGCATGTTATTCTAAATCTACCAGGCAACAGTTGCACAAAAGGCAAACAGATGCATTCCTCCACAATACATTGATAAACAGTTCACAGAGAGCGCCATTTCCTGAAATACCAAAAATCATGTTATTATGGATATAGAAGTCTTTGCACCACACACAGAGAAGCAGAGGTGCAGGAGTACTGATGTACCACACTTGTTTCCACAAGTGTCTCTTGCCTTCCTCTCCTTGCTGTCAGTCACTGGCACTCTGTGGTGCAATCCCTGCTCTGAAGGTAATACTGAAGTAGAGCATGGAGGAAACTGCCCTCATTTAGATATGCTCCAGGACTTTTCTATAGCAAGAATGTAAATATAGTGCAAATTAACAGCTAATTTGCAGCCTTGATACAAGCATATTCTAAAAACTGTCATCTCTACTGATACAATTTATCTCAGAACAGAGAGAAAACATCCCTCAGGGTGCTGCAGGTGACATCTATTCTATCTATTCATGAAAAGGCTGTAGGTGGTACCAATCATGTGCCAGTATCGTAAATGCACCAACTTCAAGCAGGGTTTAATATGACCTTCCAGTGCATTTTTGAGTCATTTGTTTTGCCTTTCAGGAACTAATCATCTCGTTACAAGAGCTGATCCACAGCACATTGTACGTCTGAACTGAATATCTTCTCGGGTGAATGTGCCATAACAAGGACATTGGAAGTCACAAGCATTGTCTGGTTATTGCCACAGCAGTACAGGAGATTTAGTTACATTAAGGCTGTTAAAACTAATGTAGATAAGTGGCCTGTACTGCTTCAGAAAGCTTCATCAGTAGCAAATTAGCCCTTGCCCTCTTAGGGCATATGGAACCTTTTCAAAGCTCTGTCCTCCCTCCATAGTTCAGCCATTCTCCTGTGAAATGGGCTGCTTCTCACTACAGCTGCCAAGTGTTGAATTTAAAGAGTAAATACAGTTTTCAGAGGCTTTAATTAAAAAGATTTCTGAAGTGCAAGAGGCATTTCTCAAGGTGCACTTGAAACTTAACAAGTAAGATTTTAATCTCCTCACCTATAGTAATCACTTCACAGCATGGGTGCTAATGAAGGCAGCAAGGATAAGAGATACACTGATCAACCGATGCAAACCGAGGGAAGAAAAAGACAGAATATTTTCTCCTAAACAATGTTTGCCTAAAGATGACTGTGACCAAGTAACCAGAGGTTCCTGTGGTCATATTAATATGCCCCAAAGATGTTCACTTAGTCAATATCCTACTTAATAGCACTCCTGTCAACTTTCCCTGCTGTATTGAGATTGATTTCAGTTTATACTGCTACAAAGGGCTTGGCCAAAGAAAACCCTGAGGCTCCAAACACATCAGTGGACTTGTCTGAGCACACAGATCTCATTAGCAAAAGAAAACACGCAAGTCCCTCAGCTGGATCTTTTCTGTTTAGTTTAGCTGAATTCTTATTCCAAACCATTTAAAACATTGCAATTTCTAATATGCATCTTCTCAGTTCATTCCAAGCCAATATAACAAAACTGTCTTAAAATAAACCACATAACGCATTGGCACATTGGTTATCTACAGTGCAATACAGAGAAGAAAGTTCTGAGAAAAACACAAACATACACAAACTTAATATCTTGGAAGCCTGTGGCTCTTTTGAAATTTTTCTATTGAAATTCCTCCTCCATAAATCCACAGCCATTCCCATACCTACTGGGAAAGGAGAAGTTGCCATTCTCTAACTCAATGAGGCTATTATTTGGAACATTCTTTCAGATCATCACCTGGTCATCTGCTCTGAAAAGGCTGAACAATGCTTGAATCAGAAGGTATCCAACTCAGAATAATCCTGGTTGACAGCATATGCACGCATGCCTCTTATTCTAGGCATGTAGCAATCTTCATCAGTGCCTGCACTTTATAAGCAGCAGGGACTACCAATCCATTGTGCCATACCAGAGACAGCACACATACAGAAGCCATATACTCAAATAAGGTGTGGCAAAGCACTTCAAAATCAAGGTTTAACTACTTGTTGATTAAAGATCTAGGCAATGCCATTTAATTATTTCCTATATTTTTTTAAATGCATAGCCTTGTAACAGAAAAGAGTATAGGCATCATCTCTTCACTACCTGTGCCGCACAAGTGCCTGCTGAAATAAAGGGTCAAGAGTACTTATTAGCATCTCAAAGGAACAGAGAAATTGGATTTTGTTTTGTTTATTGTTAGGTCAAATATATGGAGGAGGCTCAGTCCATAAAATGTGCACTTCTAGTTTTAACCATGTGAGTTCAAACATATGTAGAGCACTCCCCTTGTATTCCCAATTCCTTTGAAATATTCTTTAATAGCAAATGTCTCTGGTAAGCTCCATGGTAAGCACAGACAAAAGCAACAAAGCCCAGAATGAGAAATAATAAAATTCCAACTATAAAATCTTCAACACTTTCCCTTTATGAGGGAGTAGCTAGTCCTGTGAATTAACACTTTTATTTATAGAAAAGGCCCTCAGCGATCAAACTACTAGACAAATTGTGTTCAGTGTTGCGCATCATTAATGCCAATAGTTTAGTGGGGTAAAAAGGACCAACGGAACAACAAAAAGCAAATAACCAACAAGATCTAACAACTTCCTTATTGCATGTGTTCAGCTCTGCATTTATTGATTCTCACATACAACGAGCAAAAGAATTACCAGTCATTCTACATATCAAATGTAAAGCGCTCTGCGTGTACTAAGAAAAAAATCTATGCAAAGACAAGCAAAAATGGCAAAACCCTTTTCAGAGATCATACACATAGTGTAGATGTTCTCTTCTGGTTCTATTACACGATATATTCTTTAGGATAAAATATACAAACAAATTTATTTCTTTTTAGAGACATGCTTTTCCTAATGAAAGGCTCCATACTCATCAGTGACAGTAGTACTATATGGTTATATATTAAATATTAATCATAATTACATATTAAATATTTAATAAATGACTGACAAGTTAGGTCAGTGCTAACACCATTTCAAGGGATGATAGATTTCAGTAACATGTTTTATTTCAAGCAAGTGGGAATCACATTAGGATTTCATGTGCATCTTCTTTCCTTTCCATTTTCAGCTCTGCGAGTCTTCCTGTAACACCAGATGATGCTAGGCAGAGAGAACTGTAGGCAACCAGCTTGCATCTGTATGTCTGTATTTACTGAGATAATTTTCTCCTAATGCCAGCTGCTTTGTGGGTTTTGTTTTTTTTTTTTTTTTTTTTTGGTGAGGCAAGACTCAGAATTGTAACAAAAACTCAAGTTTGTTTCACCAAGTTCATTTATCAACATAATTAACCTGCAATGGAAAGTTAAGCTGATAAAGCATTTTTGTCGAAATTGCCAAATTCACTCACTGGAACTGAAAGTTTTCTCAGGAGACCAACTTTTCTCAGAAGAAAATACACTGCTAGCAGTTTTCAGAGAGTCTCTCTCCCTCAACCTAGTTTTTCATTAAGATATTTAAAAGATGCCGACCTTATCCTGGATGGTGGAAAAAGGAAAATTACAATCACAAAGTACTTTGTAGAATCAGAAACCATGTCCTGCCCAGCTTCTCTGATGCATTTGGAATAGAGAGAAAATATATATATTAAAAAACAAACAACACAAAAAACACTGAAAAGAGCCGTTATCACACAGATCTCCATTTGCAACAGGGAGACAGAGTTGTGTAGGGCTGCAGATACATCCATATTTGTTATTCAAATCAGGACTGTACTATAGAAGCAGATCTCCTAATCATGCCTGTTTCATGCATTTTCTTTTGCACTGCAAAACCATCCCATGAATTGGATTTCTTTCTGACAAAGTAAGCTGGAAGATGTTCTCCAGCAGGGTACCCAATATGCTCCATCCTGTATCAGGTGTTCAGCCTAAGGGACTGATCTAGAACTACCCAAAAACAAACAATAAAAAAAATGTGTTGTGTGGACATGAGTCCAACTGGTCTGCTGTGCAGATTGACGTGTTTTGTACAAAGCTAACTGGTAACACGAGCATGGACTAGACATAACCTAAATGGTGGGACATTACTCCTGAAAATAGCCTGTAATAGAAACACCGGCAACTGTACAACCCCTAAATGCCTTTAGAAGCATTTTAAACAAACAAACAACTCTGGAGGACTTAATCTAAAGAAGAGTGTTGACTGTAATCCAAAGTCAAAAATGCCTTTATGCTTATGTAGCAGAACTAACATGCTGATTGAGTCCTCATGATCAAAGTCAGTTTAACTTCTACTAAATTTGAACCCAGAGACGTGATACACATGCAGAAATCTAGAGATGTATCCCTAAAATTTCTTCTGAGGAACAAACTACCCTCATGTATACAGTGCTTTAAGTTGCTTTTCTGCCCTTATTCAATTAAATCATAATAAACAGAATTAGGAAAAAACTGCTAGTACAAATAGTGTTTCTTCCTTCCTATTGATGAATTATTCTGATGGAAAAACTCCTACTAGCATGGGGTGCATCTGTTAACAAACAAACACCACAGCTACTCCTTTTTAAGATAGTAAGGTTTCCATATATCATATTTGTAATTCAACAAATCAGTATTCTAATCTTGCAATTTATCACATCCTGTCACACATACATATTTGTATGGTTTTATAAATGTATATATTTAAATGTATGTTTATTTGACATAATCTGGTATGGTAGAGCTAGAAATTGCCATGTCTCTCAGAAAACTCAAAGCCTAAGAAAAATGTAAGAGTATATTTACAAGAACCATCACAAACAGATATAGACTCGTTCTGATACTCCATGCTGGATGAACACCAGCCAACCTGGTACAGAAGCTGTTAGGACAGCTCCGATCAAACCAGCAGCCCCTGGGACAGGCTGATAACTTCCAAGAGTCAGGGTTTAACACCTCGGGGTATAATATTTGTGCACTAACACAGGCAGAGGGTTTCCAGCCTTGGAACAGTCCATTCCTGTCCACATCCAGACATGTGCATATATTCTAAGGCAAAAATTTGCAAAAGGTATTGAAAACATCGGTTCTCAGTAAAATGTTACTTTCTCACCCATATGTTGTCAGTATACATATAGAAGAATCTCAGTGCACCAAACAGTTGAAATACAAGATTACACCCAGAAAACACTACAAATCGTGTCCAATTGCTAAAACTGCAAACTTTTCCCAATTGCTAAAGAGATACCTTTTTATAATTAGAATCATAATATATTTTGGGTTGGAAGGGACCTTTAAAGTTCATTTAGTATTTTTTTAAAATCATCTCTAAAGTTTAAATAAATTAAATCCTCTTAGGGTGAAGATTTGGTAACCTGCATCTTCCACTTATCCACAGAGCACAGAAAATTAATCATTTATATTTTCGTTTCTACTTTGGCAACTTATTTTTTTCTGTGCTGGAGAAACAACTCTATGAAACAAAAAGATCACATGACCTCCAGGCTGTTAATTTGAGGTTTCAAATGAACAAAGCAAGTAAAAAATGATAAGCTATCAGACACTTTGTTTCCCTTTTTTTCCCCTCTCAGTTTCATTATACACCAATGCCCAGCTCTTTGGGCACTTACTGAATCCCAGGCCAAATTCAGACAAACCTGATTTCATATAAATTTTAAGCAGTATTTCCATCTGCAGCCCAAGGCAGTTGACACCATGTTAGGTTGCTGTAAGGATGTCTGGATATGTGAGACATGAGGAAGATCTTGTGAATGCTACCTTCTTGGGGAAAATTCTGTAATAAGATCAGTATCTAAGCTTCCTTTTGCTTCATTTAACATGTTTTGAACTTGGGAATCTGGGGAAACAAAACCATTTGTGAATGAAGTAACATCCTCATAGAAAATTCAGTATGTTTTAGTATTGTCTCTAAATTTTAGCTGAAACGCTCCATTCTTAAGAATTCTTCTTTTAAGAATCCTTAAAGAAATCCTGTACACGATATCAAGTAATTTGCTGTGAGTGTGAATGTCTATGCAAACAACTGACACAAGGGATATGATAAACTATGCATATCTTGTCTTTCTGGCCTCTAGTGTAAAAAAGGGCTGTGGGATGCAGACCTTGGGAGCAGGGTTTTTGTTTAAATGTTGCTTCACATTACCTAGGTACACTCTTAATCCTAAAGAAATCCAGTTTCCAGGCTTGAGTCTCCAGTATTGGTTAGAAGCTCCAAGTGAAGCTGTCCTGTTTCAAGCAGTATTGACAGTAATAGCTTCACGTCCTGAAATTGAGACAGTGCTGGTACATTAACTACCTGATTATTTTTATAAGGTCAAGCAGCCTCACTAAGAGCCATCAAGTTAAGAAGTGCCTTTCACGATGTACTAAATGAGCTGTCATTACTTTTTCCCTACATTTGTCCATAATAATCTTTATTTCCAACTGAGAAAGGTACAAAATTGTATTTGGACCAGTCCTTCATCAGAAGTACGATAAAAAATTATTCGAAAAAATAGGTTTCATATTTCTATAAAGAATAAAGACTATTTAAAGGTTAGTATAGGAATAATGGCCACAGTATTCCATGCTCAAAGAAAAAAAAAAAGGCAATTATACTTAATTTGATGAGTACTGCTTACCTAAATTAATGGTGCTGTCTGAAGTTCAGCTCACTCAATCTGTGCCAGTTTGTGTGACAATTACTTGTTCTGGGGACAGACTGCACGAGGTCTTGACCTTTATAAATTAGGGCAGTGATATAACACAATGGTTCCCTAGACTACTGCCTGCTGAATGATGTCTTGGCATTATACACAGGTAATAAAAACACTTAAACACACACAATTTCATGAGCACTAAGGCATAAACAGAAGATGGGCCTGATTCACCAATGTCTGGCCTCTTGTTTTAAGGACAATAAACAAAGCAGCACTTCAGAAATTCTCTAAGGTACCTGAAGATCTTCATCAAAAGTGGAGCCAAGGGATGCTGGCACCTCTGAGAGGACATCATGTGCTTTATATGTGTCTCTGTAATAACCTGTGGCCTTAGAAAATAAAGTCCTGTCTAAACATTGGTGTTTTACCACTTTCAGATTTATTTCTTAAGATAAATAAATTAAAATGTACTCTCATCTTCTTCTTTTGTTTTCAATTCTCAAATTATTCAAATAAAGTTTCTGGTACATCTTCTCAAGAAAATTAGCCTTACTGGTGTCAAATATTTTAAAATAATTTTTAAGAGTTTCTCATCTACAAAGAAAGGAAAACTGAAGCCTATAACCAATTAAAATCAATATGTGGACTACTTCTGAGCAAGAAAAGGAGACGCTAATGTTACAAAAATAACTTAAATTTATAAATGACTCTACTGAACCTCTCCTTCACTGGCAAAAACCAATGTGGTGTAAATACCATATCGCGCAACAGGCATAGCTATCCTTCTCACTCACTGCTGTGGTTTCAATAAGCCACCAGTATTGCAGGATACGTCATGATCTGAAATACTTGGCAAGTCACCTTTAGAAAATAGATGTTATTTTATCAGCCCCCTTGCAACGTGTAACACTTTTGCTGGGAAGTCTACCTATTAAAATCAGTGTGACAACTCATAGTCCAGCAATGGTCTTGTTTGGCAGGACTATGATTGGCAGAAATTTGCATGTTCAAAATCAAGAACAGTTTGCAGAACTAAACAGAATTTTTTTAGAAGACAGACATTTTTGGATAAGCCTTTTTTTATTATTATTTTCATCTTCCTGCCAAGATAGAATACCAGAACCCTCAACGGGATTTCAACTCCTGTGAGATTTGTAGCCAATTATCAACTAACTTTGGTTAGTTCATCTAAGCTGCACATAGCAATCCAAACATTTGGTTGCTTATCTGAACAATAATACATCATATCTTTTGAGATTGTCTTCAAATTATTTCACTAACTGAAAGCAGAAAAGGATTAAGATATTTAATCTCTTCCTGTGAATAGACAAGTTTGTCTATGTGCTTGGCTTCTATCCAAATATAGCATATCCCAATGTACTTTACAAATAACAATTAATAATCATATATTTGCTTTGTTTTAACACTGTTCTGGTTAAAATTATGAAGCCAAGGGCTAGCCAACATGCTTGCATACAACGTCGGTGGTAAAATGAATACAGGGAAAATAATCCAGCCTGGTCTGAGAGCAAACCTTAGACCTAACATTGGTTCTTTGGAACAGAAGCTGAGAAAGGTCTGCAGTTTTTCTGTAAAAATATTTATATTAAAGCATTAATTAAAATAAATCTATTAGAGTTATGGTTGGTTTTTCCAAGATGACATTGCAACATATTGGAAAATTCACAGGAAAATAAAACAGTCCCTTTAATTATCAGATATGGAAAATAAGATCTTTTAAGAGATAACAAAGAAAAACATCCCTACTAGAATCAACATGACATCATTTGCATACTCCAAAGCATTTATATTTACATATTTTCTCTTTCTTGTCGGATTTTTTTTTCTTTTCTTTTAAACAAAGGTCCTGAGAGTGCTTTTCAGGATGCAGGCACTCTACTTGCTTTTCCAACTACTGAAGGATATATGTTTGACTAGGCTGCAAGAATGATTGATCACTAATGCTGCGATTCAGTCATACTATGATCTAAAGATATCTTACTGTTCATATTCCTCTCCAAATTTTTAATATTATCAAAACCCTTCAGCCAAATTCCAGCTTTGTTATTAAACCTCTCTTTAGATACTATTGCATGGAGGTGCATACTGTAACAAATGCATTCCTATATGCTTATCTTAGATTAACAGCTACACACACACCATTGTTTAAGACGTCTTTACATAACACCAAACAAAAACTATGTCTTTCACTTCAGCCCCAAGCATGAATGGAGCAAAAAGAAAGAGTTTAATTTGACTAGAACCAGTACTAGACCACAGACTTCACTATGCATTGCTTGTATTCATAGCCAGGGTCCTGGTGGTCCTGCATAGCATGCACCAATGCTTTTGCTACCATAAATATGCCCCTAATGTAAAGGAAGCAGAAGTCTGTGGTCACACTATGGTGCAACAGCTCAACACCACTGCTGACAGGTACAGTTCCTCCTGCCTCTTCTCACCTCTTCTCTCCTCCACCGCTTGCTTTGTATCAGCTCATCAGGCAACCATTGACAACCAGGTTGTTTGCTGCCTTTGTTAAAAACATAGAGAAGCCTATTGGCAAACAAACGAACAAAAAAGGGCAAAAAAAAGTCAAAAAAATCCACCAAACAACTGGAAATTTTTATGCTCTTTTGCTGAGTTAAAGCAGACCAAAGAAGGATCTGGAAATCTTTGGAGAGGCAAATTAGTGGTATCAACAGAGCTCAGAATTAGGGAGAAGAATGGAAGGAATGTCATGTAATGGGAAATCTCTGAAAAAAATAGCTAAAAGGTTTAAGTAAAATATTCTCTACTACATTTTTCATGGAGAAAGTGGAGGTATGTGAGTCTTATGGTATTATTTCAAGTGATGCATAACTGGGATGAAAATGTTCATAATGGCTAAAATCAGTATAATGATTTCTTGGAGGTTTCACTTCCTCATAGCTCAGCTAGGTTTTTGAAATAGCCATTGAACTTGCATCTGAACTTGCACATGAGCCTTGGTTATGTACAGTTTCTAAGGAGAAAACATGTAAAACTCAGCAATTCCTAAGGTTTTGACTGCAAATCCAGAGGAACTGAAATACTGAAAACACTTTCAGATTCATTTAATTAAGTACCCCGAAACGGGACGAGGCCACAATTAAAAACTGACTGTATAACTTACATCCAAATATAGCATTACATCTCTCAGATGGAACTTCCGGATAATTCTGGGTATCCAGAGAGTATCCCTGGATAGCTCCTGGATAACCCCCTGTATAATTTTACACAATTCATTAGTATTTTCTGTGTTTTCCTAAGTCTAAGATGTATTTTCAGTAACTGAAAATGTCAGAGATCAAGTTTTACTCCATTAAAAAGTACATCGTCCAAGAATTTCCAAATACAGATAAAATGCTGTTTACATTTACCAGGCAGAGATAGCCTGAGAACCTTTCTTCCCACTGTATTTTATTCTAGTATTCGCAATACTTAAAAGGAAAACCTCATATTTCTCTGAGTTGTGAGTTTTACCTTTGAGCAAGTGCTCAGAAATGACTATTTTTTATTTGTTCTCTGTAAAGTGTCAGTATACTGCCCATTCAATCCTTCTTTTAACTTTGTACTTCATATACCTTCATTCACAGCCTGAAAAGTGACTACAAAAAACATGGAAAAATCCTAAAAGAATTACACTTCTCCACAGATAGACATAACTGGAGACGAGTTGCTGTCTGTCTGTCTTCTAAAAACACAGGTATCAAAAAACAGTTTACATGCCTAAACACAAGCAATGCAATGTGCTCCATGCAAAAATCGGACACACCAATAAGTCCTAACCCTATAAGAAACACATAATAGGTAATGATGTAATACAGTATTGGGACTTAACAAATGCAGTGGAGTAAATTATTTTGTCTAACAGATGTGGATTTCATTCTGTGCTTAAGCAAATGCACAAGGGGTCCTAACAACAACAAAAACATGCAGTCTTAAGCAAGAATCAGGACATGCAGGAGAAAAAAGAGTGACAAATCAAAGTTCCATGTGAAACATCTATTTGTTCTCTAAAAGACAGTAGGGTCATAAAATATATTTGAAAACTAAGGTTAGTGAAAACCAGAGCACAAATGTAAATAAGAGAGACTCGTTTTTGTTTGACTGGTTGGTTGGTTTTTAATCACTAATGGAGGCAAGTAAGTTGTGAATAATCAAGAGGAGTTGTTCAGAGGATGGAAATAGATAATGGAAAAGCAGCCTACTGCCATTTAAATGAGATGTTACAAAGGGAGTCTAAGACAATACCTGTTTCAGGAAAAATAATAGAGAGAATGGGATTGGTTGGGCCTAACTAGGTTAGTGAAACAAACACATGGTTAGTCTTAAAACTAACAGCTTAGTAAAAAAAAATTATCAGCTTCGATATCTATAAAATGAGTTTGGGTTGTTTTTACAACTAGTTTTTAGTGTGACTTCTGTATACAACTCCTAAATATTTTAAGATTAGGTTTGATCTATGAACATGGTAAAGATAAAACTTTCTACTTCTCAAAAGGATTTTTTAATTGTTCTAAATCAGTATTTCTTCTTTCTAATGGAAATCTGAAACTTCAGAATTCAGTTCTGATTTGGACCAAAGCTGACATTTTCTGAAGAATGGAAACCTTAACTTCCAGTCTAGTTTCTCCTGAAACCAATTTGAAAAAACAGAAAATCATTTTAAGCAAGACAAAATATTTGTCATTCCTTTGAAACTTTTTGAAATATTAAAATATTTGAAAGAATATTTTTTGTTATTTTCAGTGTTCATTCTGAATAAGAACTGAAATGGTAATCATACAAAGAAAGCCTCTTTCTGAATATTTTTAACCAAATTTTGCATGTGTAGGGACTGTGAAAATTCTTAGATAAACACAAGTGTTTTTTAATTGAACCCAACCTTCAAGTCTTTTGAAATGCATTCCTCCCTGAGACTAAATCTTTGTACACCAAGCTAAATATTTAACAATGTTCTTCATTCATTCAACCTTTTCTTTTTTTCCAAGACTGGGATTGTGATCTTGCCACTACTAAGACTTCTACTCACTTCAAAAGGCTTTGGGCTGGATCTGTGTGGAATCCAGATATATAGACAAACTCAGAACCATGAGGAATTATTGACACGCTGACAAAAGACCCCTCTCCTTTAAGTTGCATTATGACTATTGAGTACATTTATAAAAAGAAGACACTGAACCTCACAATTGCTTTACCCACAATGGTAAAATAACAAATTATGTATATATATTACAGACTGAGGTACTGTTAACCTTCTCAACTCAGCAAACTTAAACCATTTTGACTACTGTTCACATAGAAGTGATTTGATCGAGAACATTAAAGAAAAATTAATTTTAAGTTGGCAAAAGGAAAGATACTGAAGAACTAGGGGGGCAAAAATTGCTTGTTCTTCTCCACTGATTTTTACCAAATTCATTATCATGCAGTCTTCCACCATCAACTTCACATGTTGAGACAAATACTTTTCCAATCACAAGTAGCACTTTTTGTGTTTCATTTTTTTTTTTTGTAGTTTTAATGAAGTTTTATGTCTCAGTCACACATCACAGAGCTGGAAAATGAGTGCACCAAAATATTTCAGCTAGCCTCACAGAAGTAAATTTTTTTTGTCAATGTCATGAACGAAAAACTATACTTTTTTTTTCCTATTTGAGTGATCTTTTCATTTATAATCTTCCTGCTACTACAAATTCTCTTTCTCTGAACACAAAAAGACAAAATCAGGGTTCTATAATTGTTGACTGAGGCTTCCAACCTCATTGCTCCTTAAATACCTGTTTTTACTGTTTCTGTCTATGACTTTGCATCTTTTTTTGTTTGTTTTAGCAAGTTTTTCTTCCCCCTTTTCCCCTGGAAAAGCTGTGAGCTTTTCCAAGTTCAGTTTGTCTAATTCAAACTCCTTCATATTTCTTCAGAACCACTCTATGGGAAACCTGCCAGAGTTCCTTGCATATATCCAAAAGTGAAGATTACTGGAGTACAAATTATGTTTTCTGATGGCAGATATCCCAGACTCAAGGTGATGGTGGTAATCACATGAAAAAGCTTTGCTGATCATGTGAAAACGAACTGTATTTGTTATGCTCCCTGATGATTTCCTCTTCCTTCCTCTTCAGATCTGTACTAAACCCTGGATGTGTAGTCTTATTGTCATCCTCAGAGTCACCAGAAGGACAAGGACATACCAGTTCTCATCCCTTTGATCTTGCTCTGCCAAGACAGTAAACTCACCTCCCAGAATCCATCCAAAAGCTTCCATCGTCCCATTGTAGGTGTCCAAAGATGTCACAAGTCAGCTGCACCCTAAAGACACTTAGAAAACCTGCTGAAATGCCCTGGATTCCAAATTGATCTGCATGCAATGTACCTAGGACACTGCATATGGGGAAAGCACATCCAGATTAACATTTGCTACAGATTCAGCCTCTGATTCCTTACAGGATTAGCTTTGGACCATTTGGTAAAAAGGCCCACAGCTACCAACAGTGATTGCTGATGAGAAAGTTGAAAGACAACAGGCAAAGAAAAAAAAAATACTTTAAACGGACAGAGAAAAGTTTGATTTCTGAATACAGCACTCAAAGCATTTGTAATTGTCAAAATTACATTCTAAATAAAACATAGTTTTCCTGTGAGTAGGCTTAATGTGTTCATGTTTAAATGAAAATCAATACATACTTTAAGAAAAAAAAAAAAGGTGATACTGACTACAGGCAAATATGAATGTCAAATGTTGAGACTTTCGACTGCACTTTTCATTAGGGTATTACTTGATTGCAATGAAAAGACTACGGATTTAAACCATTAATGGCTCAGAATCTAGAAAGCGAATAAGAAATCTGAAACTAGGGGTAACCGGAAAAAAAGAGAGAGAGAAACAAGCAGCTTCACCCTTTGGCAATTATCTCAAGACTTTTTAATATGTAGTATCAATGAGAATGAAGATGATCATGTGGCTTTCCTGTTCGCTGAAAAACTACAAGCAGGGCTATGGTTATCTCCATACAGAAGACTATACAAAATACATATAGTATCACAGCACTAATAGCACATAGAATAGCACACAAAATAACTTGGAAGAAAAATCTCTGAATTAACTGAATGTCTCAATAGCTATGTTGCTTACCCTAAGAACTTATAAAATTACTTTTTAGGAGTGATGAAACAAGTGAGTATGAAATACACAGTGCAAAGATAACATGGTGATCAATGAGAACAGTTCCTGTGATCTCTGCCTCTCACTGCAACACATGAAAAACAGCTGCACCTGCACAGAGCCATAGCAAATCTCTCAGAGATTTGCATCGGTCTATTCTAGCTACAGAATAAGCAAAACATATGCTGAGAAAAAAAATGGCCTAATTTGTGATTGAACTAAAAGGACATCACACTGAATGATGACAACAAACCACTCTGTGATTTACCGTCTTCTGACATGACGGTTTCCTTCACGTGCAGTTTTATGCCTTTAGAAACGTTCCTATTATCACATTTTGCCAATCTTCATCATTTGACATTTAAAATTCAGACAGCTGTGCCACATAAGGACTGACTGTTATAAATGTTCGTACTGTACTAATCAGCACAAGCAATGTTACTGACCTGGCCAAGAGCTCTACAAGATCTATTGGTCCAAATTTTCCCGTGGAAATCTAATAAACAGGAGCACTAACCACTTTGGGATATTTTATGGCATTTTAACTCTGTTTATTCTCAACTATTTCACTTCCAAAAGAGTTATACTTTCTAATTTATTGCATTAATCAAATCTATTGATCCAAATTGTTTGGAATTAGGTGAACTATCCCAGCTGGGTTTTTCAGACAGAATCTAGTTTATTTCTGGCATGTAGATTTCACCTCCCCAACTACACTGACTTGATTTTCAATATGGAAAGCCTGATTCTCACACTTGGTTTCCTGATGGGGTTGTACCCAGTTACAAAAGGTACGTTACAACACACGGTTTCATATTAACAGATATCACAACGGTGACATTTTTGCTTCCCCCCCTACGACTCCTCAACAAATTCAGTCCTAGTCAGAACAGACATCCTGGATCACAGACAGTTGGCAGACTTATAGAGATTATATACTGCACCTACTTGTTTGAATTAGACTCATGATTAGGCAGTTTATTAGAACACTTCTCTTGCTGCGTATGAACATTTTATCTACAACTTTTAATCACTTGTAATAAGGCCTCCTTATATTAAAATTTTGCTTGAAGCCCAGGAAGACAACCTTCGAAATACCAGGTTATAATGGTGCCTCAAGATACAGATCACAAGTGATAGAGTCCCGTCTTCTACAGCCAACATTTGAGTAAACTGGGACACTGCAGAGAAAGAGTTCAAGCAGGTTAATTGCAACAGATAAGAAGCAACTATGAGACTAAGCTGAAGTGCCAAGACTCTACAAACATTATACAAAAAGGCTGACCTAGTAAAAACAGGCCTTATTCTCCTCTTACACGGCTGACTACACTGGAAATACCCTGATTTACAGAACAGTCACCAAAGTCTAAAACTGATGCCAGTTATATCAGAATCTGGCCAAATGCCTACAAATGCAGTAGCTTCAGATGCTGGCTTAAACTGAAGTGACAGATGTACTATCACATGGCAATCAGGAAATTTGTTCTGCTTTCTTTCCCAAATTGCTACTGACCCCAGCCACATCCTTATGTCAATAACGAGGTGTGAAAACAGGAATCTGAGGAAAGAGCAGACTACTAAACAGCTTAGAAATGACTTTTTAAATTGTGTTTGTTCCAGCAAGACGTAAATATCTGGTAGCCTTGCTTCTATACCATTTTTATGTTGCTAAAAGCTTTCCCCGGCAGATTCTTCTGTCTTTTACTTTAATCATATAAAAACTAAATAGAAATCTTTTTTCAGACACAAAAGAAAGCCAAATGCACTGTAAATAACTGATCCATTTAAGGCTTTCTCTTCCATTGTGGCTAATTCCATCTTCTGGGACAAATGGAGAAAAGATTGACTAATACAAGAAGCTTTTTAAGTTACAGTGGGCTTTTATGACAGTTACCATGTATTGGTGTTTCTGTAATGGAAGGAGCTCAGAACAGCACTGAAAGATCCTTGCTTCTTTCCCAGATGATTTAACTCATTGACCCCACTGGCAGAGGAACTATAGTAAAGCAAAGCACATCCTTCCAAGAAGTGGCCCTTTGTTGGTAAGAGCAAATACAGAAGTTAGTGAAAGAAAGGGTTTATAAACCTTGAGACCAGGACTATAGCAGAAGCGCTTTGTCTTTAAGATTGTTGTATAAGTCCAAGTATCTCAATGTGAATGCAGCTAATAACAGAAATCTGCCACCTGCCTTAGGTTGCTCTCGTAGCTAATTCTGCCTTTTAAGGTTTCATTCCTGGGCAAGAAACCACACCCAATGGTTTAGACAAAATAGTTTTACCTGCTCCGGGTTCTTTCATCTGAAGAAACCATATTTATCAGAGATTTTGTCCTTAAACATTCCTGACTAGCTCTCCCTTAGCCAGAAATCTTTGTTTTCTATAGCAAAAACAGGGTTTGAATGGTTCAAGGACATTTTTGGGCTACAAGTAAGCTAGAGAAATAGAAAATTTTTAAGAATTGTTCGTACTACATAGACAAGACACCCTGGAGTAGAAACATAAACTTGTCTCAGCCAAAATACACAAACCAAATAAATTAGTTTAGATACACCTTTGCATGTTCCATGATGATCCATCGCCAATGGCTCCATATTGAGCTTCTACTACTGCCTGAAGGGCAGTTACATATCACAACAAAGTGAAACTCTTCTGAGTAGTAGTAATCAAGCTAAATATGGACCAGAGCCACAAGCTGCCCATTGAGATGCTAGGAAAACTTAAACCCCGCCCCCAGCCCCAAACCAGCCCTCGACCCCACCTCCCCCCAAAAAAAGGCACCACTTGAAAAAAAAACACCAAAACCCCTAAGAGATCCATGAAGTCCTGGAGAAGGTTACCCACAGTATTCAGAGTGACTGTGAAATCTTCATCCTTGGCAGTTTTCACAAATCAGAACTAGTAGTGGTAATAATTCCTCTTTTAGGGAAAGGTTGGGCTTTAAGAGGTCCCTTCTAACCACCTTTGCTGTTATTCTAGGAAAACAGAGTGCTGAATACCCTGGTTGAGAGACGGTTAAGCAGCTTTATTAATCTGCTGTCAGAGTGAGGCAAAGCAAGAAGGAGTAAGTCACCCCCAAATTGGACAGGCAATGGCAGTGCTTCTGCCAGGTCAAGGAAAGGTGGGCTCCAGGGAGCTATGGTGGGTCACAGGAGTGTAATAAAAGAGAGATGGTGAGATCTGGACTAGTGGAATAAAGTGTAAGACCAACACAGGCAGAAAAGGTTAGGATTAGTAAGATGAGGATCAATAATAAATCTTTACAGGTCCACTTGAAAAAGGAGTGAAACACATGAAGCTGTTTACTGAGGTACAGTATGCTGACCGGTATAAAAGCTGCCTTATAAAATGTGTTCCTGGATGGAAGATTTGTTTAGTACTATCTGTAGGACCTGTTGCCTAGAACAGCTATACGTGACATCTTGTTTTCCAGAGTTGTGGCTTTATGGGAGATTGGACTAGATGATCTTTCGAGGTCCCTTCCAATCCCTAACATTCTGTGAAGATTGCCCAAGACAAAAAAGTAAAATATTCTGTGAGTTCAATACCATCACTATGGTAGGTTTGAGTCACATTCAGGGGGACTTATTATATCTTTAATAGTCTAAGTTATAAGCTAGAAATGTAAAAGAAAAAAGGAGAGAAACCTTTATTGTTTAAACTGTTCCTACATAAGGCCTGTTTCAAACAATAAAATTAATAATGATAAGCATCTAAAATAGTCATTTTCTTGAGTGAAGACAGGTCTTCTTGGAGTTAGTTCTCTGTCCCTGTCTTGCTGCATATCATGGAGATATGTTTACCCCACTGTTCAAACAGATATCAATAACTAATCACCTTTTCAGTGTTAAGCCCATATCCCTTTCTTTATTTCAATCAATTTACACTATGTCACTCAGACTGAGTGATCTAACACAAGTGTGACAGGACCTTTGAGATTCAGTCCAGCACTGAGTGATCTTCCGATGACACAAAGCAGTCACATCAGCCAGAGTAGCTGTGATTTAGATGAGCGAATGCTTCATCAGGTTGTCCCTATTTCGTGACCATCTCTTTCAGACACACTCCTAACTGCCCTACAGTGGGCAGGGAGAGCAAAACACCCTCGGGGACAGCTGTACAGTGAAAATATGAGACCTCTCAGCTTCAGTGATTGTAAACAAGAGACAGGAGATGTCACTCCAACAAAAATAGACTACCATAAGAAACAGGGGAGTTGGATCCAATCCAGGGTGCTTTACAGTCAATAGTACGAGCTTATTTTTTGTATTACATCAATGTTTTTGTCTCATATAACTGTTACTAGCCTATGACATGCTAATTATTATTATTTAAGAAAATGAAGAACAATAAGCAGAGGTCCATCCTAAGAGAACGGGATGTACTGTGTTAAACTTCCTGCACGGAGGGAAGGGAAAGAAAAAAAGGGATGATTTCCAGCTAATTGTTTATGTCCTAGTCTTTGGCAGCTATGCCAATAAAAGCACTGAATAACAATCCTAAAAAGACCAAAACAAGAGAAATTACATGTTCAGCAGTTCTTTATTATTTGAAATCCAGTAGTGTGTTTTTTTTGCTTTTCAGCTGTACTTTGGTGTGGCCTTTCAAAAGGAAATAATCCTGTGAACAAAATATCTGGCTGAGGAACAAAAGGGCTGCCAAGTCTGATCCACAGGTGATGACTACTTGGCTAGCAACCAAATTTAGGCTAAATTAAAGACAATTAAAGCAGACAAAATTGTCCATCTGCTTGTACAGTTTATATAGACAGAATGTAAAAAGGTGCTAATAATCTCTAAAGAGAAAACCTTACACTACATGCTGAAGACCAAATGTCCAGCAAAAGCCTCTCCTATACAAAACAAGTCCAAGCAAGAAGCCTGTACAAAGGAATTCTAGCACAACACTAATATGAAGAATTCCCTCATGTTTTCACCTTTAGTAACAATAAAAATAAACAAATTGTTCTGATCCACTGTGAACTACAAAATTTAATCCTCAAATCTAACATCTTTTCCATTTTAACTGTAGTAGCTAGGGATAAGTAGGAAACTCTTAGAAATGTAAGTCAACCTAAAACTAGAGTGTGTACTGAAATATCGCATGTGAGCATCTTCCAAGTTCCACACATGTGGTGTGCATAAATGCAAGTCCATAAAAAGAAGTTATGTATTCAAGAAGGAGGCACAATAAAAAACCACAACCACTTAACTATGACATTCAATCCATCAACAATATAGCACAGTTAAAATCAAACTGTTTTTTTCCTAGTTGTCACTCACATGCATACCAACTCGTTCTTCAAATTAGCCAATAATTAGATAACTGCATTTATTAATGGCAAGTGGGACACACAAATTCAATCTCTTTCTTTGACTCAAATCCAGAGCTAGCCTCTCAGCCTGCATTCTACTCTACAGCTAAATCTCTCACAGTTTTCCACTGTCCATAAATTAATTCATGTGTCCCATGCTACTTGGTCATACTCTCTTGCTTTGCCTTGCACCCATAACACTCTGGTTCAGGAAATCAAAGCAAAAGATTATTCATTTTCTTGTAGGTGTTCAATGTCTTTGCTGAGTGAGATGCCTGAACAGGTGCCCAGTGGGGTCATCTAAGTGCTCATGCTGGAACACGGGAGGCAGCTGAGCACACAGCATTGCAAGAACAAGCAACAAAGCAGGACTGCCTCTTTCAGCCTGTGGTTATGTCTCCTTAGTGCTGTCCTAAAGCTGTATCTTCAGTTTCGTAACTATTTTAAATGAGTGGGTTGTGGGGGTTTGTGGGTTGATGTCAAAAACAGTGGTCCCACCCTTGCTGTCTTGGCTGTTCATACCTTTGCTTATTGCTTCCCTCCTGCCAGCACCAGCATTCAAGCAGCCATACAATGAGCCACATTTGGAAACTCACTCTTGGATTTGGTTGGGTTTTTTTTTTCTCCTGTTAAAAACATCTTTTTATAAAGACAAAGAATAGAAATATTTTTCAAATACTCAGGACATTTCACAAAGTGATGTTATTACTTTTTCTTGCGAAGAAGAGATGTACATTTTTAGAATATACTCAGTGCCTCACTAGTGAATATTCATAGCTTCAAGCACAGTCTGATCACTTTTAGAAAAGCTGATAGGAATTGGGAAGTTTATCTTACCAAATGCCTGCAGACACTTGAAATCACTCCTGATGTCAACGAAAGTTCAAAACATCCAACTTTATGCAAGAGCAGGGCTGCTGCAACCTGAATGCAGCTGTAGGAAAAAAGTGTCACTTAAAACAGTCACTGCTAAAACATTTGGGGTTGTCTCACAAAATTATTAAATGGAGGTGGATTAATCTCTCTAAGGAAAGAACATTTTGGCAGGGCAAAGGTAGCTTGGTCTCCCACGGTCACTGAGCAGACTGCATCAGCTCTCCACTTATTGAATCATGCTCCATAGCACAGCAGGAGCCAAACTCATTGTAGCTTCCAGACCGGCACCACCATGAGTTTGGGCAATCCAGCCCTAAGCTCCTCAAAACCACCTTTAACCCTCGGGTGTTTTAGTTCTTGTTTTTTATCAATTCTTCCTCTAAAACTCAGAGGGAAATAGGCAGAAGAAGAAAGGAAAGGGGAATAACTGCAATTGTTCCCCAAGTAGAACCATAGCATAGTTTGGATTGAAAGGGACCCTCAAAGGTCATCTAGTCCAACCCCACTACAATGAGCAAGGACATCTTCAACTAGATCAGGTTGCTCAGAGCCCCATCCAGCCTGGCCTTGAATGTTTCCAGGGATGAGGCATCTACCACCTTTCTGGGCAACCTCTTCCAGTATCTTACCATCCTCACTGTAAAAAATTTCTTCCTCATGTCTTGCCAGAATCTCTCCTCTTTTTATTTAAAACCATTACCTCTTCTCCTGTCATAACAGACCCTGCTAAAAAGTCTGTCCCCATCTTTCTTATCGGCCCCTTTTATGTCCTGAAAGGTTGCAATAAAGTCTCCCTAGAGCCTTCTCTTCTCCAGGCTGAACAACCTCATTTCTCTCAGCCTTTTCCTCATAGGAGAAGTGTTCCAGCCCTCTGATCATCTTGGTGGCCTTCTCTGAACGCTCTCCAACAGGTCCACGTCTTTTCTGTACTAAGGGCTGCAGAGCTGGATGTGGTACTCCAACTAGGGCCTTACCAGAGCACAGTAGAGGGGCAGAATCACTTCTTTCAACCTGCTGGCCACGCTCCTTTTGATGCAGCCCAAGATACAATTAGCTTTCTGGGCTGCAAGCACACATTGCCAGCTCATGTCCAATCTTTCGTCCACCAGTATCCCCAAGTTCTTCTTGGCAGGGCTGCTCTCGATACCTTCATTCCTCAGCCTGTATTGATACCAGGGGTTGCCCTGACCCAGGTGCAGGACCTAAGTAACTGTCCTGAAGGTGGTAGCAAGTGTTTCATTAGACAGGGTTGACATTTTATATCCATTTAGACAATTATCCTGAAACAGAGTAGCAAAGAATGTTCAATATGAATTGCAGTTCATTTATATTGCACAGATGTCACTCATTTCACCAAAAAAAACATAAAACAATAATTCATGTAGTTCTTTTCTCTGGTTACATTCACAGGCTGTAGCTACTCCTCAGACATTAGGCAAGATCATCTAAAGGAAAGTAGTAGGACGACATAATGGGAAAAGAGAATTTTAGGAAGTTTATTTTTCTGGAAAGTCCACCATCCAAGTGCAAAGTTTAAATAAGCTTCCTCCCATGCCCAGTCTTAGCGGAGACATACATTTCTTGGATCATTTTAAAAGATTTGTATTGAATCTCTGGAAAAGATTTCCAACGAACCTTTCTACTTCATCAAGTGTTCTCACAACACGTAAGGCATAATTTGCGACTCCACTACTCAAGAGCACATGCTTAAAATGTACTTTTCCTGAAAATCAGGTTGAGCCTGAGAACTTCAGTATTCACAGAGACCAAGCCGCAAAGCAAGTGATAAGAAAAGAGGAAATGGCCCCAGGTCGTACCAGGGAATGTTCAGATTGGATATTAGGAAAAAATTCTTCACAGAACAGGCTGCCCAGGGAAGTGGTTGAGTCACCATCCGTGGAGATGTTTAAAAGGTATATAGACAAAGTTCTTAGGAACATGGTTTACTGCTAGATTTAGGTTATGGTTGGACCTGATGATCTTGAGGGTCTCTTCCAGCCAAAATGATTCTATGTTTCTAAGTACATGATATGCTTTTATTTTCAGGAAAACAGACAATTTAGAATATTACCCATCCCTCAGGCTGGCTATTAACCCTCATTTTTGAGAAAAGTGAGGTTCTTATCTGTGGATATGCTCCAGTGGGGAGAAGGACAAGGTTGGTTGGGTTTTTCCAAGTTTTTTCTGAGGGTGCCTATCTTCACACACACAACTAGCTTACCAGAGGGTTTAATGCATGCTCTTAACCTCAGAAGGTCTGGGTTTACACACAGCCAGCTGCTCCTGAACTCTGTCTTTCCAGCTCAAAGCCATTTGTATCGGTTGAAATGCAGAGCAAACACACCAATCATATCCTTGCAGCCCCAGCCCTCACAGCAGCGCACCATTCATTTTTATTACTGAAATGTTTTGGGCTTTTTTTTTTTTTTATCCTAAGCCACAATAATTAACAGAATCCAATGAAGTACATCATAAGATTTCTTCCGCAAAAACCCAAGGGCTACTATTTCCACTAGAATGCAATCTTACAAGCAGAGTTATTATTGGTAGTGAGAGATTAGCGTGCCTCCAGCACCACTGGAGTACTGATAGCCAGAGGTACAGGCACAGCGAGCACATGAGCACGGTATGAGAAACCAGCCAGGACTGCAAATCAGGCTGTGCTGCTGATGAGGAACTGGAGGAACTGAAGCATGAGGAAGAGCCAGTTTAAGATGCCTTCCTGTCCCAGCACTACTTAATTTAACTGCCTCAAAGGGCCAAGTACATTCAAGTGCCTCATCGACGGCATTAAACTTACTTCAAATCTCACCAGAAACTTTCTGCCTTCAAACCTGAGTTCACAGCCTTTTTCATTTTGCCCAATGGATATAAGAGCAGGTACTTGTATTTTACATTGAAGTGTCGTTTAGAAAAAATAAATATATATAGATGTATATATACACTCTACTTGCAATATATTCTTGTAGCAAACAAAGGCCTAGGTGAGTTATGCACTGATCTTCTCAAACACCCACAAAATTTACACTACACATTCAGACAATAAAAATAATTCAATGCTGGAATTTAAGCAGTATTTGAAACTTTTTAGCTCTTTCTTCTCCATGGAAAGAGGATTAACTAAGGAAAAAAATAATTAACAGTAAAACTCAAAACCAATAAACCTTTAATCATACATGAACTATGTTTTAAATCCTCTCCACCACAAAACCTGCAAGAACACTGCCAGTGAAGGAAAAGAGAAAATATGCCAAGAAGAAATAGCAGGGTTTTGCCTGAGGGTTGTCCAATATAACACTACTTGGTGAGACTACATCTCAAGTTATGTTTCATTCTTATTTTGTGTTAAATTTGGAATGCCCAGAGTTATCGAATGCTGCTTAAGCTCCATTCCATTAGACATCAAGTTGACAATTGTAACCTGAGGGAGCAACTAGAGAAGAAGATAAATGTGATGGACAGTGACCTGGGACTTTCTCCCGAGTGTATCACTTGCTGGGGGAGTAGGCAAAAAAAGGACATGTGCTTGGATCTGTGTTTATAATTTGTCACTTGCTGCAATGCCATCTTCATTGGCAGCCCACAGATCTCAGCCAGGCTGTCACCTCTGGCACTGCAGAAGCCACGCACGTGTTCTCCTTCCCCCTCTGTTAATCTTCCCTGGAGGCAGGAGTAACATCTTCCACTGCTACAGGTAAACCCATCCGAGACAGAGGCTCAGAGACTCCTACTAAGATAATCATGTCATGTTATGAAGCATCTGATGCAAAGACAGAAACTATCAGAGATTAAGTTAGGACTAACCACTATTTACTGCTTCTCTGTAGACTTCAGATGAAACCACGCTGATCAAGGAAACTCCCTCCCCACCCTCCACTACCTAATAGCGTCTTTCCTCACACACGTCAGCTAACAAAGCTCCATGTCAGTCTAAATGCTTTCATAGCCATCATCTGGCCAAAACTTAAACCGGCTTTTACTTTTGCAATGGAACAAGGGACAGCTAAAGAACCTGTAAGCAATCTCAGACAAGACTGAGACAAGGGATGAGGGGAGAAAATATTGCAGTAGTTCACTGGGAAACCCCAAAGACTGCATTTGAACAGTTAAACTTGAAGGCCAAGAAAGTCTGTACAGGTAAGCAAAAAGCAGACTACCTAATATTGCCAAGTAAGACTTAAAACCTAAACTCAGTAGAAAGTGCTTTCTTTTTCCTTAATGTTTGTGAATTCTGTGAACACACTTTGAATCGTTGACATTAATTTGCTACTTACCAAACTGGTCAGACACCATCTGAACACATCATTTTGGAAAATGTTAATGAATAATACAATTATTAGAGCTACAGCTGGTCAAATATTACTCCTCAGTGAAAACGGAAGACTTGATGAAAACTGGCTTAGCTCCCTTCGAACACATGAAGTGACACTTTTATCCAAGCCAGGAATCTTTGTAGAGTTCAGACTTATTTACAAGCATTCTGCTGTTTCTATCTTTTTCCTTGAGCCAGTCTCTTAATAATTACAAACATGTTTCAACTAGTAGATTATTCACTAAATAATCACCATTTATATTATTTTATATATGAACTACTGAATGACCACAAGAGAGAAATAGTTTTGTTCTGTTTCCCAGTGAGATGTCTTTCAAGTTCAAAAAGCTTTCAGGAATGTGACTTGAACAATTTCAGTCCAAGCACTTGTGCAGGTTTAGGTTTCTGCAAACACTTGCATGCTGAGGTATATTGACAAGAATTTTCACAAGCATTTTTATTCACAAAGCTTCATTAAATAAAAAAAACTACTGAAAGCTAATCTGATCACTGTGATTACTCCTGGAACAAATTCAATTTACATGAAACATATTTGCTAATATCTTCTGCAGCAACTACCAGATACTATTTATAGGAAAGAGTCTGAATTATAGGCAGGAAAGAAATTAAACTCATGAACCAAGAGATAATAGGTGATCCTTCTATGATCTCATTTTTTCTGCCTAAAGTTGAAACTAAGCTAAGAACTAAAAAAAAAAAAAAAATAAATAAATAAATAAATAAATTAATAATAATAGCATTAGTCAGTTATTTTTGTCCTAGGGCATCATATGGCAATTACACAATCCTGTCTCAAGGCTGCAGAAAGGGGAATGTCCTCCCTCCACATCTCCTTCCCCTCACTTCCAGATGCATATTCCTGTGGTCTCCCTTGTGCCTACTCTAGAATAAATACACCTAGCCAAATAACAAACTGTTTCAATTCACTAGTCTGGGGGAATGGGGGGTTGGAGGGGAATGGGGAAAAAAAAAAAAATCATTTCAAAAGCCACATGAATAGCTTTTTGTTGGGATACTGACTTTAATCACCAACCAGTCTAGTGAGCTCCAGAGCAAGAAGACAGGTCCTTGAAACTGGGAGTAGTGGACAGGCAGAAAAAAGGGGAAGAAGCAAGGAAAACCTTTTAGTGACAGCCATTGAGTGGCTTGACATGCATACCATCTCCCCCCATTCTGTTAGAAAGGAGTGCGGTCTTTTTTGTTATGCGTACACCATCAGGAGCTGTGGTGCATGCACCTCTGACATAGTCTCCCTAGCAAATATTAAATTGCTGCTCATTTACAAAGTGTTTCCAGGAGAAATGCTTCTAAAATATTTAGAGAGTCACCCATGCTCCTCATCCAACAAAAGCTTGTCGTATGGTGCCCTGTTTGCATGACAGGTGGGAATGTAATCTGCTAGAGTACAAATTACACTGGAAATAAGACTTCCTCTTTCAGTTAAAATTAGTTATGCTTCAATGTTTCTACTGCCACTTTAGTATATGAGTACATGCAAGATCCACCTGTACATCAACAGCTATAATACAGGTGCGTTACCTAGACTAGCCAAGTATTTTTCACGTCTCCCTACTTTGATAGCCAAGAGAAACATTTGTCAAAGCATCATTGCTTTTCTTGTTTTCAAGCAGAGCAAAACTAGGCTCCCTACACTCTGAGAGTCACATTTACTTAGAATCACTCTGTTGCACCTGAAAAGCCTTTTGATATAAAAATCCTCAGCGCTCAAATTGTCCAGAGGGCACAAAACTGAGGAGCAGATTGAGTGCAGCATGGAAGGCTAGAAGACAGAAAAGCAGATAACTTTTTTTTTCCTCCTTAAATTTGCCCTGTGAAGCAGTAAATCGCTTAAAAGAGAGGTACAAGCCACTCGTATAAGTCCAGCATGCACTATTTCTATAGAAGATACACAGCCGAAGAAATCAAGTGAGAGGAGAGGAATCAATGAGACAAACCCTCAACAACCTAAGTCTACATAGCTTTGCCATTTTCAGCTTCACCATATGATTTACCTCAGCTGAGATTCAAATTTTGCTGGTCCACAGCAGCAGTTTTACATGCACTGCCAGGGTTAGTGGTCCAGCTGGAGCACAGAGCTGCCCCTTCTGCTCCTCCCCAGCCCATTCCACAGTGCTTCCCCCCTTGAACCTCTGGCAGAACCACTTGTGAGGCCATGCTATACATTGGCTGGTGTTTATTGATTCACAACCAATTGTATTAGTGCAACTGATAGTTTCCTAACCCCAAACCACATTTCTCTGATAGGCAGAACTGGCCAGGAACTTGCTTAAACTATTTTTGTCATCTAAGCTGTTACATGAAATTGTAGCCTGCACGGAGAATGTCAATCTCTACTGCCATAAACCTTTCTTAATGTCTTAGGCTTGCGCAAAGCTGTTGTAATATGTTACTGTTACAATCAATATGAGAATGCCCCTGGTTTGCAATAAGTTTTAAATTTTCTTCTGCTTTCTCACAACAGCATTTCACAAAACTTCCAGATGATCTCACAAAAAGTGCCTCAGAGGACCTATTTTTCAGAACAAAACAACCAGATTTCTTTTCAAATATTTGAGTCTTCGTATTTACACTTGTAAGACATGGGTAAAAATTTTAGGGAAAATTTGCCTTTCTTATTCTCTTATTCTTTTTAATCTTACTGATATGGCAGTGCTTCACACAGAGCCCCCATGACAATGAAGTGTCAGCCAGAGTTTCTTTCCCAAATGGATTCTGATCTTCTCCAGGGGCTGGTAGGGGAGGTTAATTTCAACATTTTTCAGTGGGATTACACTGGGAGTTTTTTCCTCTAGTACACGTGGAGCCTGAGAGCATTTGAGGCACAGCACGTAGTCCCTGGGTATTACACCACTACAGTTTGCTCCCAGTTTCATTAAAATAACTCCACCCTGTTCCAGTGAAATAGAGCTACGGTTCATCCTGAGAGTACCACAAACAAATTCCTTAGCTCTGATCACATCAGGAGAGCTCTGTTCTTAAGCACTTCATAACAACACAGTCTGAAGTACTTTCTTATAACACAATCCTTGGTTCTTCCTCCTTATAATGAGGAAAACAATTGTCTGCATTAGTTAAAGTTTATAGATAGCGTTTAATATTATACTTCTTCCCCCATGTCTCCAGGGATGGGGCACCTCCCACCTCTCTGGGCAACCTGTGCCCATGTTTTATCAACTTCATTGTAAAAAAATCTATTTCTCATGTCTAGCCTGAATCTCCCCTCCTTTAGTTTAAAACGACTACCCTTGCCCTATCACAACAGGCCCTGCTAAAAAGTCTGCCTCAGCACACACAGCCTTGAAAAGCTTAGGCATTGATATTAGACCTGTATATTGTAAAAACAGAGGATCTTTATAGTCAAGTATTCAGTCTTCAAGTGTTCATTGTGTTTATCTAGGAAGTCTTATTCTGAATTTCAATTGACAAACAAACTGACACTACTTATCAGGTTATTCTTGTCACTGACGTGACAAAATAATTTGTGAAGGGATTTAAAACTGTGTCTGATTTCCCTCTAGCTAGCTGTAGTCTCTAGCAGATAGGGAAAAGCAGTATGAAAGTACTTGAGGTGGAAAATAAAAGCAGTTTTTAACAAGAATATTATATTAAAAAAACCCATAACCTTATCTTGGGGAACTTTTAAAATTCATCTGTGGAAGTACAGGATTTCTACAGGAAATTTGAAAAAAGTACAATTCTACTTGCATTATCAAGGGAACAAGGAAAAATGGAATTTCAGTGGTCTAGAAGGTTCAAGTAAAACATATTAAGAGAATAACGATAAAGATTTTAAAAACACCAGTCTGAATTTTGAACTGAAAAACATGAGAATGACTTGTAGCATACCAAATTTATAAGTAAATTTGTTTAAACTAAGCTAGATACACAGCTGTCTCCTTGATTTGCAAAATACTTCTAAAAAGGCCTTTAGAGTTATTTGGCTAAATAGAATAAAGAATCCAGGTGGAAAGGAAACCCCTAAAATCCAAAGCTATAAACACCAGACCATAACCCAACCCGGTCACCACCTGACCTCAGCAAGTGCCCCATGTGCTGCTCCTGACCAGGTGCAGGACAGCTCTGGGCTGAGCCACCAAGTACCAGGCTCCCACCCAGGCTGCACAAGGGTCTACAGCTCCTCCACAGAAACTCCAAAGCCACCTCGCCTAGTAGGTAAATCTCAAAGCACATTTACCTCTTTTTAACAGATTCAAGTTTCCCTCAAAAAAAAAAAAAAGTTGCAGAAGTTTTATTTAGGGAATCTTGAGGTTCTGTGGATTTTTTTGACACCATAAGTCATGGACTAGTACATTAACTGAAAGAAAATCATAAGAGCTAACACCCATGTACTTATTTCTCAGAAGAGTTCCTTTCTAACAAAGACTCTTTTCTAACAGGCCTAGTGAAGCCTGCAAGATTCATGGGAACAAGAGGAATAGACTAATTCTGTAAATTGTCGTAAGACACTCATCCAGAAGAAGGGAGACTCTTGGCCAACCTTTCTACCTAAAACAGTATATGCATTTTATATGCTTTTTACAGTCATTGGATAAAATGCCTGAGCCATCCCTGAAAAATTAATTTCTTACTTTTCAGGTCAAGATTAGCCAGAAGTGTGTTCCTTTCTTGGATTACCAGGGAGGGGAGACTAAGGGGACTGTAGTCTCCTTCAGTTCCTGGGCGTTTATTCCCAGCCACATGACACAGTCATCATCATCCAAATCGTTGTATAAGGAATTCTAATGGAAAAAAGTTAAACCTAAACCAGTACATAACATATCTCTAAGGACTCGCAGATCCAGCAATCAGTCACGCAGTGACCCTTGTAAAACTGTTCAGCAATCCTTGATCATAAATATTTCCAACAAGGTAGAATAAAATCTGCTCAGTTTACAGTTCTTATCCCTAACGTATGATACACAAGGATACATACAATATTTATTAGACATGAAGACAGAGTTGTAATTGTTTTAATAGAGTGACTTGAATTATTTTAGCTGTCTTTTTTGCTTCTTATTTATGCCAAATAAACCAAAACGGAGATAGTATATTTTTTCCTCCTATTGTTAATCTTTCATGTTAGAAAATTTAAATATTTATGCATGCTGGGAAAAGTAGAAGTTATTTTTGTCAAAGTGGTCCCTCTTCAGAACACCATAATCTTTATAGTTACTTCTAAAATGAACTAGATTTAGTACTTTCCTTTTCCTGCAAAACCTACATTTGGGACTTAATTCCACTGGTAGATATAAGACCACAGGGTTAAGAATTCAGCCTAAGCCATTTGTTAGACCTTCAGCTCAGAGGGTTTTTCCAAGTACAAAATTTTGATTGCTCCTTTTTTAAAATCATGAAATAAATTTAGTCAGGTTTTGATGCAAAAATAAGTACTAACCAAAAGAACCATACCACTAAAACAGAAAGGTACAGAAATACTGCCACTGGTTTTCTTAATCTTGACCACAGAAACCCTTTCATTCTTATACATGCAAACTAAAGATTTTTCTGTTGTTGGTATATGTGGTGTATAGACTCTTATTAACCAACATAAACAGCATGAACAAATGCAAAGAGTTTGTAGAGTTTTAAGTACCATGAAAATGAGAATAAAGAGAAGTATCAAGTTTTCCGCCTGCATTTTGCCAGACAGAACCAACCCATGCTGCTTTGGTGAGACCCTAAGTGTCTAATCATGTTATTCATGAGCATCCAAGTGGATTATTCAAGCAGCTAATCTTTTCCTGAGGCCTTGAAGTAAAAGAGCAACTCCAAGTTGAAGGACTTGGGCAGAACTGAAATTGTAGACTCCCAGACTGTCACCTTCAAACTGCTTAGCCTGAGTAGACGTGACTGGCTGCATTCAGAATTTCCTCTTCCTCAGCATTACAAGTTGATGAGTTTTAAGTAGTTCAACACTGGCAAGTTTAGACAACTGCCTGCTCTACACACCAGTTACTTGTGGCCTTCTGAGACAGAGATGCCACAAACAAATCCTTGCTGAACCTTGCCGTCACAGTTAAATAATTTGCCTCTTGCATTTCCACATGCACACCCTATTTATTCTACACCTCTGCCAAAAGGTGGCCTTCCCAAAGCAACACTGACAAACAGGAATGTCTGCCAGTGCCGTAGCATAACACTGCATGGTCTGACACAGCATGGTTCCAGCTCCTTTTCTGAGGTAGGTTTCACCGGGCCAGATAAGAGGGACATCATCTCCCGTTGCCCAGCACTTCCCTCTCCTGAGGCTGTTGCCCTGAAACAGGGGCAGCTGCACAGGGTGTGTATCCACACCTTAGCTGCCAGAGTTTGCAGATGTTATCGCTGTGAACCGGGAGAGTTCAGAAGCAACTAAATGTCCTGTCCAGCTCTCTCTTCCAACCTTTTGTACAGGGACAGGGCAGACGCTGTTCAGAAGCGGCAGCTAAACCTCCCTGAAAACATGTGCCAGAGCTGTTATGAATCTAAGTTACACTAGGTTACGATCTGAGCTAACTTTGCTGTTGGTACACATTGTCTCTGCCAGCTCTGATAAGGAGACTAGAAACTCCTGAAGAAGGGTGGAACAGAGAGCTGCAGGTGATAACTTCTTAAACTGCTGCAGCACATTCTTCAAAATAATCTGTACCATCCTTTGTCTCCCATATATCAACCATAGGCACATGATACATAATGCTCTGGACTGCATTCAGGAGAAGACACATCTAAAACTCAGTTACTATAGCAGCAGAGAACCGCATTGTTTATTTTCAGCTTAAGTCAAGTTGATTGTGGAAGCAGCACGGTCCAGAATCCAGCACCATTAATACTACTCGAGTTGGACTGTTATTCTTGCTGTGCCATGACACCCCTAACATTTCAGGTTTGCACACACAGAGACCAAAGTTGTTACTACACCCTCCTCCCTGTGTTGGCTTGCCTGAGTCAGCTTGAAACCAGCTCAGGGCACTGTTGCATTGATGCTTTAAGACCATACTGCTGTGAGAAGGCACAAACCACCCAACAGTCATCTGTCCAATCACTACTACTGGCTCAAGAAAAAAAAAAATAAAAAAGGATGGGATTGGCTTAACAAATATTTCTTGGTGGGAGAATGGACTTCTGATGCCCAGAAGTACTGACTTCTATCAGTGTTAGCCAAGCACAGAATCATACCAAGCAGCACCAGCAAGGTTTCAGCTACAGCAACATTCATGTAGAAACCCGGATAAAAATCTTTATGGAAGATAAAGATACTTTATGTTGCCACAACCCTGTTTTTCAAGCTAGTTTTGTTACTTCTAGACTAGCTTACGTGTTCCTGAACAAGATGCAGCCACTCTTCTGACTACAGTACGGGTTGTGAAGGTGTGAGAAAAAGGCACGGTGGACTAGATGGAGTTCAAATACTACAGCCCAGGTTAGAGACACTACATCACCTGCAATAATATCTAGGGGGGAAAAAAGAAAAAAATAAAACAGTCAACCAACCACAACAAAAAACATCAATCCCTCTTGTATAGTTCAGGGCAGATACAGTTCTGAAGTAATTTTCATTCCCAAGGGTTGGTTGGTGGGTTTCTTTAGTGGTGGTGGTTTATCATTGTTGTACAGTTTGTTGGTTTGTTGTTTTTTGTTTGGTTGAGTTTCATGTTTTTGGTGGTGGTGGTTTTTTGTTGTTGCTGTAGGTTGTTGGGGATTTTTTGTTTGTGTTTTGTTTTTTTCTTTACAAATCTCTTCATTATACTCTGCCATTTAGTACAAAAGAAGACAGACATATCATATGAGTGTTCTGTTGAGGCTTTACCAGGAATCAGACAGGGAGTGGAGATCAAAAATGACACTCCTGTTCGGTGAATTTGCTCCACATAACGTGACATTAATTACATTCTAGCCAAATTACATTTTTCATCTTCAGTCAGAGATCAGCTCTCAACTATTCTCCCCTCCCCAGGTTTGCTTGGGTTTTTTGTTGTTGTTTTTGCTTGTTTTGTTGTTGTGGTTGGTTTTGTTTGGTTGTTTTTTGTTGGGGGGGGGGGGGGGTGTTTGTTTTGGTTTTTTGTTTTGGGGGGTTTTTTTACAGTTCTAAACAGAATGCCTGGAGTTGGTAGATGGATTGAAAATGCCATAGCATTTACCTGTTTTATCCCAGGAAGCATTAATAAAGTATGAACAGCCTGTGAACACTTTAGTATCTCTTCAGACCAGACCTAGAGCTCTAGTCACATAGGTACTCAACTCAACATCAAAAATTCATGCAGCACAGCTTGAATTCTAAGGTATTTGAATTTGAGGGTGCCAGAGTTCCAAGAGTTTGGAAAGGAGTCTCTGTACAGGCAATTTTTCTTGCATCAGTTTCTTCATAGCAGAAATCCTGTATTCAGCCTCCACATCAAGGTGAAAAAAAAAGTTAATACCTTTGTGAATACTGAAGAGAGAGACAAAGGCTCTAAAAGACATGGGAGATTCACTACATCTGTGTAAGTTAATTTTAGTCTGAGAGATCTTTATATACATTTTATTTCACAGAGTTTTATCTCCATGAATTTTAATGGGTTTAGGGTTTTTTGTTCGTTTGTTTTTTTAATTTTGCATTAGATGATTTCTAGAGGATGTCCATAGTAATGAGAAGCACAGGTCCAGATCTGAGCAGAAACTCACAAACTATATAGAAACTACTGCAACTCACAGAAACTACACAAAACCTGATTTGAATGGAGTTACATAGAAGCCTTCCTGCATCAAGTTCTTTGTGCAGGAATACTGCTTACAAAACACCTTTCAGGTGTTATATTTTCTTATATATAAGTGATATTATAAAGATATTAAATTATTAAGAAATTAAATTATAAAGATATATAAATATAAAGATATTAAATTAAAGTGATATTATAAAAGATATAATAAGTGATTAATCCCATTTAGTCATCTATGTTTCCATCCTGAAGTATCCTTAGCTGAAAGTTTGCTTTCATGTAGTCTTTTTTATACAGCAGCTCGTCAACTGCTTGAAAGTGTATACCTTTAAAAATAATCCAGGCATAGGTAGGTCTACACAACCTTAAACAAGTGCACTAGCAGATGAAAAATGTGCAATTTGACATGAGATGCCCGAGAGGTCTTCCATAGAGGTCTTCATAAATTGCTGATAAATTCCCTTTTTGTTATAGGCTTTACCAAGGGGGTAGCTTGGCAAGCCTAAACACATGAATCAAAGCATAGAAAATCTTGGTATAAAGAAACTGTGCCTGGGATTTGCCAGTTCCCACAATGTCTCTTCTAATTGCATTTTTACCCCAACTGATTTGCCTGCAATTAACAGTTCTGCCTCCCCATCTTTGACACTGACTTAATTCCTCAAGAAGACAGATTGTTGCAAAAATTGCTTTTGGCTGGAAGGATAAAGACCTGCATGCCCTCTAAAAAGGACAGGGAGAATTCCTTCCTCTGGCTTTCTAGTAGTGTAATAATACATTTGTGTGCATATCTTTATACAAATGAAGGCCAGGGACTTCCCTAGTGGGTAGCTGTTATCAGTCAGATACTGTCATTTTCCCCCCAGACACCTCATCTCCGATCTGGGAGGATAACATGCGTTAGACATTTAGTGCAGTCTCATTTACATAGTGCACAATGAATTACATTGACTCCAAGGTCTCAGCTATTTAAGAGCAAAACTACACAAAGCCATGTTCACATGGAGTTTGGCTGGCAAGACTTGCTTTACTAAAATAGCTTTGGATATTTCCAATTATAAAATTTCAGCTTTCCATAACCCTTAGCAAGCTGTGTTGATGCTGGTGCAATTAAACCATAACAAAAGGGCACAAGTGGCAAAAAGAAAATTTAATAGCCATGTCACAAGCAGCTTCATTCTCCTTCCTGCAAACACAATAGAAATCACATCCTGATTTCCATATAGCAAAGACAAGTTGATTTCATCCCATGGTGTGTTATTCTGGACAACTGTGCTACAAGGCATGGTGTGTTAGAGCAGAAAGCAAAACCAAAAATACCCAAGTACATCCCTTGACCAAGTAACTATTAGTTCAGTCTTCTCATCATTCCCTCTGTCTTATTTCTATTCAACATGCACAAACAAGAAAAAAAGAAAAGTAGCACTCCAGTGTGCTTTGCATCTGATGTTCATGATAAGGCCCATGCAATGGCATCAGCTTGAAGCTTTAATGGAAGAGATTTCCCCCAAGCCTCTCCAGCCCAGCTTGCAGTTTACATTCAACCCACAGTTCCCAAGTTCAGGCTTCCATCCCACTTTAGACAGTGACCAGAAATTGGGGATGGTTGTTTAGGAAAAGGTCCTGGAGAGCTGCAGAAAGTAGAAATTCTTCCCATGTCTGACATTAAACAAGCCTGTGAATCTGTAGAAAGTGAGCGAAGAATGGCCTTTTTCAGGTCCGCAACAGGGCAGGTATGAAACCTGAACAGGATTATACATGAAGAGCAAACTCCCTAGCTGGCAGGAACAGGTCCCTCAGAGAACAGGGTGAGGTCAGCCACCCCTGTTTCAGCCATAAGAGCAAAGCATTTCATACATAATTCCATAAATAGTTTCCCTTTTGCCTAATAAAACCCATCCTCAATCTCTCCCATGCACCTGCAGTTGCCTCACTTGCAACACTTAGTCCTATGTTCAAAAAGAATGAAAAGCCGTTTCTATAAAAGGTCTCCCAGCCTCGATACTTGTGTAACAAGCAGGGATCAGGCAAGAGCCAGGATTAGCGACTAGCCAGATCAGACACAGTGGGAGTCAGCGCTCCTGCTCCACAGCGGAGCAAAAATAGGAGTGACTTGTTTAATGAAGCTGGCAGCGACTGCCCACAATAGGGTGGGGAAAGGGTAAACATGCAGATAAGGAGTCTCTTTCCATTTTGCTTAGCCACCAATTTTCATCCCAGCAGGGCAGCCGGCTCCCTCTGTCCATCTCCATTTACCTGCATTGCTATGACCACCTCCTCTGTCCCTCCTGTGCTGGTAGTGCAGTGCTGACTGTGCGGAGGGACACCTTCCAGCTACAGCTGGCTGAACACATTGCTTAGCGCTGCATTGCTACACCAGCCACATTTTTATGAAGGGCACTGCCTGTAACTCCTTATCACAGGACTTAGATAAGAAGAAAATTGCCCAAAAAAGACTAATTATCTCTCCAGACCCAGAGCATACATACAGATAACAGGAGAGGGGAAAGCCTCATGCTAGGGCTGAGCTCTCAGGCTTGAGAGAAGATTTGTTGCTATACCTTCTCCCTCCCACACCAAGCCGGAAAGTCAGCCCATACACACTAACAGCTGACAGCTCAGAGCCACCATCCCACGTGGGCTGTGGGACACTCAGCTTTAGGGTCACCCTGGTACTCTCACGTCTAAGACTCAGCCCCAGGTGCCTCTCTGCTGCAGCTGGTATGGGTGGGAGTGCAGCAGGGCACCCATCTGACAGCAGCCTCAGCATTGGAAATGGAGGAGAAGCAGAGCCTGGACGGATCACTTGGTACCAGCCCACACCAGGAAAAGTGGCAGAGCTGAATTGTCACAGCAGAAAGCAGCAAACTCTGAAGTACCCCCAGATACAGAGAATACCTGTCTCAATGGCTCATTAAGCTGAGGTAGAATCACCACTGCCATGTCCAAGGAAACATCTTCTACCACCATTATACCATTCCTGACAGGCTCAGCCTCCAGAGTGGTGGACTTTCTTCACCCTTCTCCACAGAGATCAAGGTGATCTTCCACAGCCTGATCTTGCTGTTGGTGTTCTTATTAACAAAAGGTAGACTTGGAAACTGCTGGGAACTCACAGTGGTACATGGTATATGTTTGGAAGAAAACAGTCACCCTCTCCCAACAGTTCACTGTCCAACCTACACAACACATGCAGGGCAGTGAGTGGGAGGCAATCTAACATGTTTATATTCACACGGACATGTGGAACAACTCAGAGGTCGGCTCTGACTAGGGACAGATTGGGAAACAGAGGTGGCAAACCTCCAGAGGAGCAGCCCTCAGCCACGTTCCCTAGAGAGACAGGGCTATATGTACCTCTGGCATCCAGGCTGCTCCCAGGAGCTGGGTCAGCCCCAGCCACAAGTTACAGAAGTTCCTGGAAATGCACTAGTCCAGTCGAGAGATACCGCCCGGTCAAAGCTGACCATGAGCTCAGAGTTATGCAAAACCAAAGCTCTGCAGCCTCTCCCCATCCCACCCCTGCAGCAAGGCCATGGAAAGAGAGACTTGATGAGTGAAACACCGGTATTTCCTTAAACCAAGAGTTTTCCCAAAAGTTTCATACACCGAATGCAGAAGCTAGAACAAATATCTGCACTGAGGCATCTACAAATGAGGTAAGTTTAAAAATCCCCAAAGGTGGCTTTAACACTTTCTGTCAAACACTTCACCACCACTCAAGTGCTGTTGCTTTCAAGACCAAAAGCAGGAATTTCACAGTGCCATCAGCCCACAGCATTATCACTTACAGCACCTTTTTATTTCAACATCCTCCAGTGGATAGTGCTTTCTCTGAAAATCTATACTGCCTCAAGAGTATATATATATTCTGTTCAAGTTCAGTTGCGGAAGTACTTTAAATTTGAAAATAAAATGCATACAGTTAGGATCCAAAGTTACACAGCCACTCCAAAATAGAGATTAATATTGCTCTCTTTATATTTTTTCTTCACTTTTCTAATGAATATAACTAAACAGTTCATAATATATTTTCCTGCTGAAAAGGAAAAAGGATTTTAGTTTATTGTACTTATGGGGTTAAAAAAAAAGTATTTTTAGTTAATATTAGGTCTGTTTTAACTCAGTTTCCTACTCTGTGAATGCAGATCTGGTTTCAGGATTACTCAATCCAATGTAGTCAAAATTCCTCTGTTAAGACCAGAAGTAGCAATTTAAGTGCTACACAGGCGATCTTTGCAAGAAAGAATGTTGAAGTGGTAAACGTCTGGATTTTTATTTCTCAATTAATAATCTGGAAACTGAGGCACATGTTATTGCACTGCTGAGCCTCTTACAGTGACTGGAAAGCATAGGTCAGGTTAAAAGTCACAAACAAGATTGAGAGCGACATCTGTTAGTAGATTACCTGCCCAGGGCAGACAATCCTTTATAAACTCCGTGGCCTCTTTGGAGGTTTTAGATGGAAGAAATAAGGTACTAATCAGTCACCTGGTATTGACTTCCAAGAAGAACGAAGAAAACAACCGAATTTAGCAACCTTTTTATATGCAAACTACAATAAATTGGGAGATAACATAAGTGTCTCAGTCTGAATTGTTTTTCTCCTTTCAAACCTGGCTTCGTTGCTTTGCTGTTTAGTACAGTATGTTCCATCTTCCACTTTTTTTTAGAAGGCACATAGGAACTTCAGAAAAACAGCACATGCTTGCAGAGAAAAATCCTGAAGGACTGGCAGATACTTGCGATTTCTGAGCATCAGTGGAGTTTTCCAACTACAAATTGTTCAGATGTTGTGGGCTTGACAGAATCAATTCCAAGCTGCTTGTTTCTCTGCTCTTTTTCACAGATTTACAGTCACTGATGAATGCTATGTGTACCAGCCCAGATGCTCTGTTCTAGCTATAAAACAGTTTTCGTCAGCTAACTGGATAAGAGAGCTTAAAATAGTGCAGCCCTTTACTCTTTATCAGCTTAACATTTTCCAGTACACAGCACTAGACTGAGAAGTACAAAACAGCCTGTTTATAATTTACATACATTTTCTGGGGCATTGTTTGATGTTGTTTTAATACTGGATTGAAAGAAAATAGGATTTAACTCTTTGCATTGTCATTCTAATTAGTAAACAAAGATCTCAGCTGAGCACTTTTCTATTACAGCAATTACTTGCAAATTAACAGACTGTTTGCAGGGGCTTCGCCTTTCTTACAGTTTTAGATCCTGTTGGGAGATTTGTGCTTTGTGTCCTAAAGCTAAATTCTGTTTTCTATACTGTCTCTAGATACTGGAAAGAGTCTTATTGTTGAGTCCTTGACAGTTTTTAGATGAAAAGACCGAGCTTTCCCTTATGCCTCAGCTGCATAGTTGACACAGTGTTACATGGCCATTAGCAAGACCATTTGTCCAAACCTCTAAGATTAGGAATAGAGATCGAAAACTTCTCCAGTGCCAATCATTGCAGAATAAAATATTGACTGGCACTTATTTTAAGACCAAAATCATTTTGACATGTTGAATCTCCAAATCCCTAGGGGCGCCATGCCTTTTGGCAAAGCTTGCAACGCTAGTCATGCCAAAATTGCAGTTTTAATTGAACTGCCTCTTTGCCTACTAAACTCATAGTAATTGTTTCAAACATAGAGGCTCAGCTGCCTCAATGAGCGCTAAAACTACTAGCCAATCTTGACAATGTTTTTTTCTAGCCTGGCAAAATGAAATGCAAAGCAAATGTTCCTGTTCCATGTCACTGACCTGGAAGATTTACATATTACCAGCCTGTCTTGTTTTCCATGTGCGTTCAAGTCTCTGAACATCTTGGCCAGTTTCAACCAAACATGCCAGAAGAGGAGAAAGGCATTTAGTTCCTACACATTTGAAGAAAAAGAAAGGAAAAACTGATTAGCCCTTAAATGTAGGGGGCTGTACAAGTACAACACTGAACTCCTCATAGGAGAACAACAAACATTTCAAAGACAGAAAGAGATTCCCTTGAAACTCAAACCACCTCAAGAAAATCCATCAAGAGACACAAACCTCAAGAAGCCATTGTTCAATGGCCAGGTCCTTTGTCCCATGGAACCACTTGGCTTAACAACAGTTTGGTTTTGGTTGGTTTGTTTGTGGGGTTTTTTCCCCTCCTTACAGAGAGGATTTTCCAGCTTTAGGAGGGACTGGATACTGGTGTGCTGCTCAGCCTCTTGTAAAAGTAGAAATACCATACATGGTCACCTCAGGTATTTGGGAAACATTCACTTTCAGAACTGTTAGATCAGAACCTGCCATTTTGTGACTCACTCAACACATCTGTCTAGATATGGCTGTCATTTTTATCAAAACCAAATGTTAACACAAGTAACAATTGCTCCCGACACCAGTTTCAAGTGCTGTGTAAAAATGTGTCACTTTCTTAATGTTTTTCATTATTCTTTATTATCACACTACCAGCCACATCACATCTGAACTTCCAAAGCCTACCATGATGTTGGTAGTCTTGTAATATTGAAAGAGTGATGGTACTTTGGCTGCTGCATGTGATCCCTTTAAGAGATGCAAACGCAATTTTTGTTTCCCACCAGCCCTTTCCAGTAACCAAGTTTGAAGTTTCACTGAAATAGCGAAGTAAGCATTATTTTACCCATTGAAGTAAAATATTTGAGTATCCAAACAGCAGATAAGAAGATGAGCAGGCTGGAAAAAAACAAACAAAATAAACAAAAAACAACCCCACACACTTTGGCATTTCCCTGGTTCAGGCTGGCTTTGTTATCAATCCAGTTTATAAACAAGACTGAAGATCTCTCCAGTGGGTGATTCCATCCCTCCCTACCCTCCAGCAGAACTCCTCTAATCCACTTGGGAGCAGTAATCATACAGAAAAGAGCAAAATTGATACAGTTCTCCATCCCATAATTCTTTTTTGTTTGTTTTGGTTTGTTGCTGACCCAGCATCTCACACATTCTCCAAGCCTTTTGCCTGCCATGTAAATGACCAATTAATTCATTCTAATATTTTAGCATCCTGATGAAATATCCTTTTTCCTTGCTGAATTTTTGTCCTCTGGGACATATTCTCCAGTTCTGCAGTAATCCCTTCCAGGATAGACAATCTACATTTATAAGAAATGTTAAAAAAGAATAACGCCAGTAAAAAACAAATTAATCCTTTATCTTCTATTACATAGCAGAAAGAGACAAGAGAGCTGTGAATTCAGAATAAGAGGTATGAACTATTCTTCCCTTTTACAGTCTGCTTTGACACTGTTCTGAACAAAGGAAACAAGATTCTTGCAGTTCTCCCTTATTTGGAGGCGCTCTGTAATTTATTTCTTACGGAAAACTCTGAAGGGTTGAAAACTCCAGGGATTCTGCAGGTGCATTGAACTGCAGCACTGCACATTTCTAACCTTCAGAAGTACATTCAGTTGTGCTACCGAAATCTCTTCTGCCTATATTTGCATCAATAAGGTTCAACAGCATTTTAGTTACTGAAGAGTTTCTAATGTAGCCCTGATCTCTCCAGTGTTGGACAAAAGGATTTCCCCTGGCAAAATTCCTAATGACGTACTACACTTACTGTAACCAGATAGGAAAGAAGAATAATTTCCCATATGTACACAGAAATGTGCAGTATATACCACGACCTGGATTCTGATCTCATTTACATCTCACTTGCTCACTGCTGTAAACTTGGTAAAACTACGGTAATGCTTTTGTGAGAGCATGCCTGCAGGCTCCTCAAACTACACCAAAGTATAACTCTAAATCCAAAGAAAGGCAGATTCACTGCCAAGAATGATCATAAATCTCTTTTTATATAAATATGGAAATGGCAAGTACTTGCGTTCTAGTCACAAATATTTGTATTCATTTCATATGAATATATGGTATTCCTGAGACCTAAACCAGTCTGAAAGCTGTCTATTATCAGGGTTTGATGCCATCATAAACACTGCTATCATGCCTCAGTAGCCTCTTCATTTCCAGCACACATCCTAAGTAGCTGACCTGAAAAAAATCCACATCCCTACACACACCACACCCACCCCCCCAAAAAAACCCCACAAAACAAAACCAAAACCCACACTCCCCAAAACCAAATATTTGATTCCAGATTTACAACTTTAAAAAAGTTTAAAAATCTCTCTGAAAGCCATTTAGCCATAGCATAGAACACAGAGGTTCTTGTATTACTACTAATGTAGAGCACACACTCTCTGTGTGAAGTGGGCCCGTACTATCAGGATTTAGTGATGCTGTACATAGTGTAGTTGGTCTTTTTGTGACCATTCCTTTAGTTACCATTCCTCATGCTTATGGAGCAGGGGGGCACAGGGAGATGGGAAGAGTCCTTGATTGAAAGGGCATTTCTTGTGAAATGCTTACTCTGTGGCAAGTACCTTTAAAGGACATAAAATATAGTGTGTAACAGAGAAAAGGAACCTGTTGAAAATCCTCAGCTTGACATTCGTGGGGTAGCTAAGGAAAAAAAAAAACACCACACAAAACACACAACACACCAAAAAAAAAAAAAAAACAAACCACACTGGTCCTAGACAATCTTGTTGTATCAATTGTTCTTCACCATTCCCAACCTTAAAAGTAGGGGAGCAGGATCCTGTCCCATTCAAGCTCACAGCTTAGTCTTTGGGATGCTGTGTTTTAAGAAACAAACATGGGCTTGAACAGCACCCAGAATCTGCTTTCTGTGCGAAAGCTGGCCACATTTGCCTCTGTTATGCACGTGCTCACAAAAAAACACCCACCACACAACACCGCACACACCCACACACCAAACACCCCACATACCTAAAAAAAACCCCCTGAAAATAGGAGATCAGGCTACAGCTACCCATTTGATAGCAACTGAATTTCCTGGAAGGAACTGGCTTAGATTTGTCACGGTTTTTTTGGCCTTCTTTGTAGCATCAACACAATATGCTTAGATGCCAAAGAACAATGTAGCCTGAGATTGCTTGCAACTGGGACATAGAAGACATGGTAAGTGGAATTAGTGGCAAGCCTCGGCTGTCCTCCATCTGAATAAGAAAAATAAGACCAAAAGAAAATAACCAGGGGACCAGTTCAGAATTGGAAAGACATACCTGAAAGACAGGGTACAATGAGCACGGGAAAGGTAGAAGAGACTTATATGCTTCTTCCTATGAGAGTCTTAACATCATCTGTTCCAAGAGCAGCTGGGATTTGCTAGCATCAGGCTTCCAGTCAGAAGAGTAATATAGATGACCAGTGCCTGATTTGCAGTAAAGAAGCAACTTTAAAGTCTGTTCACATGTGTTAGGAAATGGTTGAAAGACAAATCTGCAAAAAGAACCTGAAGTAGTTAAAAAAATTATGTGGTAGGATATGCAGAGCACAGAGTGACAGAGAGGAAGAAAAAGGATTTATTCTCCTTCTCAGTGTGTTCTTTCTTCACTGCAGCCTCATTCCTGTTTGTAACAGATGGCATATCAAGCTTGTGCTGGGTGATCTTTGCTAACATTTAGCATTTTGAAAATCGGTTTCCTTTAAGCTAGCTGCTCATGGAGATTTGTGCAGCAGTTGTAGTGAGTAAAACCTGCAAGGGTGCCTTTCTGGGATTCTCAGAGCTTATAAAGAAAACACTCTGCCACTGCAGAAGTCTTAAGAGGGAATTGAGAACAAGGGGATCCAGGAGTCGAAGCTAATGCAAGTAGTTGTCCTAAAAGCTTCAGGGGGGGAAAAAAAACCAACAACCCCACAGCCATGAATAAAAGCAAGAGTAACTCAATGGGAAACCTATATAAAGACAGGAGCCTAAAGGAGGTTGCAAGCTTTAGAAATTCTATGTAGAAAAGCATCTGCAGTGTGGTTGAAGTCTTTGGTTAGAGCACTCTGCACTTCCGTAGAATTATCCAATTGTGGTTAAAAAAAACCAACCACAACACGCAGTATGGAAAGCACTCTTTAATGGGAATAAAGTACTGTTTTCTTATAAGGGGTAGATATGTTAGAGAGGTCCTTACAAGGCAGGGGTACCAGTCTAAGTCAAGGATGAACAGACACCTTGCATATCCATGTTTGTCCTAGAAGAGAGTGACTCTTTCTGAGCTATCCACAATTTTGAACAGCCAGAGGGAAGCATGAGAGGAGACCAGAGGGAGCCCAGTAATAAATAAATTGAAACTGAGCATGGGAAGCAGCTGAGATTAAGACAAAAAGTTGGACTGGATTAGATCAGCTAATATGAACCTGCCTCTTACTGGTTGCTAAAATAAGAGTGAAAGCCCTTTTTGGTGCTGTGCATCAGAAACAAGCTTTAATTTCGCAGCTTCATTAACCAAACATCTCTCTTTCAGGTATTTTTATTTTTATGAGTCTACTATTGAAATGTAAGGTATAAAAGACAAAAGCTCTTGCATTAAATCTCAGTTTATTCACTCTAGTGAAGATGTTGCATTATGTAAATGGTGCCTTTTGAAGTTGGAACAGAAATTGTCATGAGGCCCTTCCGGGATCCATTCTGATTTTCTAGGTATTTCCTCTATTTCTATATATGACTGATGGAATTTCACTGAAATAAGGGTTTCTTTGTTGCTGTCAATGCAAAAGGGAGAAAAACAGCCAGTAACAAAGGAGCAATGCAACAAAAGGCTCTAAATCAGGCACTTCAAAGGGTACAGGCTGGATTCACATGACTTATTTCAGCACCGCAAAGGTAAACAGATCAACAGAGCAACTCAAAGAACTTAAGCTAGGAATTTCTGTTTCCCCTACAGTCAGTAGAAAGAAATGGAGGCTTCTGAAGAACAGTTCTAAGCATTTAACTGATACAGCTTTGGCTCCAAACACAAGTGAAATTAAACTTGAATATTTGATAGGGAATCAGAGTAGTCTGTAACTTATATTAAGTACTCAAAACACAGGCATACATCAAAACCCAGTCTATAGACACAGAGGACCACCTATGTTCTCCAACGGATGTCCCAAAAAAGAAGCACAACACGCTTATGAGAAAAGATACTAGGTCATCCTCTTCACCTGATGTCACTACCACAATAAGCAGCTGACACAGCTGGAGCTCAGGGCTTTTCTGCACTGCAGAACTGAGCAACTGTCGGTATATCACAAAAATCAGACCCAAGGGTGCTCCTTAGGGATGTGCAGTGCAGAGGGGCAAGCATTTCAACAGTGCGATCAGACTCCTGCAGCATTCAGCACTGAGAGTACATAACCAACCTGCAGCTAGGTATGGCATCCCAGCATCTCCCAGATGCTATTTGAAAGAATTGAGTCCGAATCAGAGCTAGGAAATTAATGTGGCATATTGAAGTAAGCACATGCCAAAGCTGTGGAAGTGTTTTCCCAATAGCAATAACATCTTGCAGGAGGAGCATCTATCACAGAGTTTCTGTGCTCCCAGCAGGACTGGCTGGCTGAACCTTGATAGCTGCTCTGCTGAGGAACCTGCCCCTTGACACGATTAAAATAAATGGTTCGGTCTTGCAGCGTAGATGAGACTGATCTGCTGTTACTGACTTTACTGAGCCTTTCTGAACTTCCAGTGAGAAAACAAACGCAACACAGCCCCAGAAAACCCCATTTGAACACTCTCAGGGAGCTGCTGTTTCGATTTGTACCAGTACTTCAGTACAATAGGCATAATGAGACCTTTGTCTTCAAAAGCAAATTAAGGCAGCTTTTACCCCACTGTTTCCATCCTCTCAGGAACAAGCACAAGACTGACACGGACGAGGAAACACACAGTGGCCCTGCCAGGGACAGAATAAGGGAGTGTGAAATCCTAGTTCAAATACTGCTATTTTCAACTGATTACATGACAAACACAAAAGAGAATCTCAGCATCACACACAATAAACCTACGAAACTTGGCAGGTTTCTTTGACACGTCTGGGAAGCAACCTGCTGCCATAGAGATTTTGCTCCTCCAAACTGACATGGCTGGGAAGGAAGAAAAAGATTTGGAAATACAAACAGAGATCAGAGACCATTTGCAAAGGAATTTAATAAAAACCTTCTCTTTAGGCAGAACAAATATTATTGTTTTCCGCGAGGGGGAAAAAAAAGTTTTTTATATATATATATATATATAAGAAGAAAAAGACTGAAGTCAAGCAAAAACTTGCTAGTTCTTTTTAAAACAGCAGTGGGAATACTAAACGTAGAAGTGCTCTGTGTTCACTTCTGAAGATCTATTTATAATGGTACTTGCAGTGTGACCAGCATTTTCTTTCTCCTAAAATGATCTCCTGCGCTGCTACCTCAGGAGCAGCTCAAGGAGTGAAAGAAGTGGGAGAATGTCAGATGTCTGCAAGACTTTAACCTCAAACCTCATGTAAACCTTTTTGGCTCATCTCCACAAAATGACAGTAAGATGCTCAGAGTGGACTATGCTAGCAATAGTGGCAATGCACCAGTGCTGACAATGAAGGAAAAAAGAATGTCTTGCAGCATGAAGGCAAGGCAATCATGTTTTAGATCCCCTTTTTGGTGAGAATCAAATCAGTTCAGCAGATTTGAAAAGCACTGGTTTTATGTCATTATCACGAAGAGCCACCACCAATAAGGACTTCTACATATATAACATTTCGTTTGCACATTAAAAAACCCTCTTAATTGGAGGCAATCATTTAAACGATTCTCTATAGTGCCTTGTGATAATTATTCTGATGCCAACACCTTAAAGGGGAAGGTCAAAAGTCAGAAGCCAGTCACATGTTATCAAGAATGTCCTCCAGAGACTTAGTCTGCTAAGAGTCTTACCCTAATCCTTCCAAGGTATTCCTTAAAGCTAACAAATCTGCAGAGAACCCTCTGTAGGAAACTCCTATGCAGAACTCAATGCCTGCTCAAGTAGCTATCTATCACAGAAAAGGCAGAATTTAAAGAAAAAAAAAATTGCTTCTTTCATACAATGAGATTTTTAAAATCTTCGTGCAATCTCTATAAGCATCATTCAATTTTGCATTTCAGTTTTTTCTTTTAGTCAGCTTCCAAATTGTATTTTCCCCAATAGAAAATGAAGTCACATTTAGCCTGCGACCTTCAGCCACAAGGGACTCCTGCAACAGTCAGCATAATATCAGTGTTGCACAGCAAGACTGAAGCATACTGACTATCTCACTTGTACAGCTCTTGAGGAAGCTCCCACACACATAATGAAGCAATTAACAAATTCCACCCACCACCCTTTTTTTACTCTGAAACACCAAACTTCAAATAAACCCTTTTTTAAAACAAACAAACAAACAAACCCCCTCAAACACCAAACACACATAAAGGATCATCAGACACAATCTTTTAACTTGTTCTGAATTCGGAAAGTGTAATGCAGAAAAGGTGAAAAGTCTGAAGGTCATCATGAATTGGTCAAATATATCTGTTTGCTCCCTTTAATAAACAAAATCTGTACGATTATTTAGGTAAGTAAGACTACATAACAAAATTACATACTAGAAGAGAATAAAGGAGAGAAAGAGAGGATTTCATTGTGAGTTATTATGGTAAGAAAATATTTCCATTTAAAGGTAACGATAAACAATATATAGAAATAGGGGAAGAAAAGAATTGGTTTAGTCTAAGTTAAGTAAGCTTTATTTTTTAAGTGCTGTAGTTAGATTTTTTTTTTCCTCTTACTACCCTTGCAAACAAGTAGTATATTGTTCAGTTTAACAGACAGGAAAGTCAGCACTGGCTGTCCGTCAATCACCACTGTAGTCAGGTAAGTGTCCCAAGACATGTCAGAAATACAAAAGGATGAGGCTGTTTTCTTCCTGCTCTTACTGCACTGGTGAAATATCACAGTGACCCCAAATATTGAAGAGTTTAATAGTTATTTTCTCCCTGTCTTCTGCTTTTTTACATACATTTTTAATTAGGCAAAGAGCAGTAGTAGAAATCAAATTCAGTTATTACTATTAAACTGTATCTCTTGGGAAAGATTTTCAGCATGGTTAGCAGGGAATTAGGCAAACTCGTCCTTTAGTATTAACAAGAGTTTTGCTCCCAGTTCCCCTGTGTTATGGTTACAACAGCCCCTGCTCCAGCCAGCCCCGACAACCTCCACCATTTCTTCATGCAAGTTTAGGTCGGGGTTGTTAAGCACTGTGAAATGTGCAGATTGCTAATTTATAACTATGGACACGGGCAGAGGCCCAGGGAGATTCCAGAAAACCGTTTTATTGTGAAAACAATGAAGCAGACAGTGTACAAGAGCTGCTATTGAAGTTATTCTCTCTTTTTCTGGTATATGGAAGAACATTATTTCAACGTTAAAAGAGAATTTCTTCCTCTGCAAAACTTTACTATTGCCAGATGAGCAGGATGGTCTAGAACAAAGCACAGATATACAAACAGCATGGGTTCCTATCTGAAGGTCTCAGCAAGGTCATCCTGCCCCCCCCCAGGAGACCAGACATCACTGATAGCCTTCCTCCACAGGTCCTCCAAGGCAGAGGGTGAAGTCACCCTCCAGCAACACTGGTGGTGGCACTGATTATCTCGAGGACGTTAAAGCCCTTCATTAGAGCCGAGGGCTCACCACAGCATGTCCAAATCACACCAGCCTTATGTGGAAGGAGGTTACCACAATACCCACATGTCTGCAGGTAAAAGAGTTTTCTGCTGTAGGAAGACTGGGAAGTGGTCATCAAGTTGTATTTTTTTTTTGTACTACACACAATTCACTATAGAAGAAAAGCAACTGCCAGAATTGCATTTATCCTGGCTCCATAAATGACAAGACTGTCGGTGAGTAGTTTTGCCAGATGTTGCTTTTGCTCTTTTGACTCACTTTTCCTTCTTTTATTTTGAAATCACTAGAAAATAAGGAAATGAAAAGTTAGCACATGTTCTTCCTCTTGAGCTCAAAAAAAGGTTTAAAAAAACCTTTTAAGATATGACTGAGCAAAAGTATTTATGAGAACACACATGGTTTTCAAACACTACACTGAATTTATTTGCATTTCTGCAAAAAACTGTGTTATACTTATGGAATTGAAAATTACTCATAGAAGGGTCATTATCTATTGTTATAGAATCTAAATATTAGAATACTTTTTCCGCTACTTTTTGCATCTACCAAAAAGTACCGAAAATAAATACTTCTTTTCACGTCTATAAGATTTTCCCTGTAAGAAAATAGACCTCCTTTAAAAAAAAAAAAAAAAAGCACTTTTGTAATAAATACCAGTTCAGAAACACATCCCTATATAAGCAGTCAAAAGCTGAAGTGATAGCTTAGCTTAACTTCACATACAATGCAGAAGTCATTTATGTGAGCGGAGAGAACTAAACCTCAGAAGGAATGAAAAAATTATAACACTTGGAACCTGAACACACAACCTGAGGTATTAAACTGCCTGCTTTGCTGGATACTAAAAGTAAACAAATGAACATAGCACACAGCAGCTTTTACTGGTACCTCTTCATAAAGAATACACTCCTTCCAAAACCAGCAAGAAATAGAAATGAGCTGGCAAAAAGATGAAATCCCTTTACACACAGTGTTTATGCTGAAAACACAGGCAATAAAGAGAGTGTCAACTGCAGCAGCTCCAACCTTGTTTGTCACTAGATTAACTAGAGAGCCAACAAGGACAATGACTCAACCATTCATGCCTATTAGGCTTGCTGTGAAAGGCTCCATTCACTCCCCAGCTGGCGTGGTGGAAAGCTGTCTAAAGATGTGAACAAGTGCCGGGGCAGAGGCAACCTGGCCCCGCTGCAACACGAAACCAAAGCTGCAATTAATTATATATGGAATGCAGCCAGGCACTCCTAGCATTGTAATCAAATGGGACCACACAGAGAAAAGAAAATCCTTTATCACATAGCATGCACCAGAGAAAGACAGAGTTCTTGCAGTAGAAGAGACTTTTTTTTTTTTTAAATTCTCTACTGCACCACCCTGTTGACAGGCTATATGAGTTTATAACTTGATAATTCAAGTTTGCTGCTTCTGTTTTATTTCCAATAAAAGGCTAATGTGCCTGTTTTCTATTCCTCTACCCCAAAAATCAGCCACTTCATGGATTTTCTTTTTTTCCCTATTTTCATGTACTCTTTTTGTCCTCACACTTATAGCAATAATTTTATACTATTCCAATGCTTGTACCCTAGTGATATTTAAATCTTCTGGATCATCAAACTGCTTGCAAATCATAACTTTAATCTGGGAAGTTCCTAGTAGTCTCAACCACACATTGACACAGTCTACAAAATTCAAGATGCTGTAGGCATGTTTCAGGTGAGACCAGCATTGGATCGTTTCCCCTCAGTGTAATTCTCCAAGACTACACAATCATTTTCTTTCGGTGAAAACTGAATGTAAAAAGCATGCCTCAAAACAAAACAACAACAGAAGTGGCTATGGTCAGCCAGAATGATGGGATCCCATCAACATCACCCACACCACAAAAGAAGAAACATTCCCAAAATTTATCTGAGATTTGTAGTGCTAAACTAGTATCTTCCCATTGTGATCATCATTAAACACTATTACAGTGCTATTTTGAGTCCGTAACCAAATTAGGATCCCAGGAGGTACTGCATACATAATAATAGTAAAATACTGTAGCTGAAGAACTTTTGGATTGAAATCAGGAAGAAAAAAAAACAAAAAACAACCACAAAAAAAAACAACAGCACAAAACAAACCCAGAAAAAACAAGCAAGCAAGCAAACACACACAACACGCACCACACACACAGGGGAGGAAAAAAAAAATCCCTACATTATCCAATCATTTTGCTAAAAAGGTGAACACACAAGCAGTCTATGGCAGGGTCAGGAAGCAAAGAAGACTGATCCTAGGCAGGAATTTAACCCTATGCATCCTTCCTTTATCCCTCTTTGCTCGTTCTTTCTGTCATTTGTCTATTTTCTTGATTAATATCAGAAGACTCATTCCAATATACTTACTTAACCATCTTATTTAACAGCTTTTGGAGAACAAAAAGGCTCCAGCAGACCCAGGTCAGTGCTTGCAGTGTAGCTCTTCTTTTACTGCCCAGCGTACTTCTTGTTGGCAGATGTTATTTTCCACGAACTGTCACCATGTATTTTGACTCGAAGGAGAAAGGAGCTGATTCACTGTGCTTTCATGGGTACATACACTACTAAAATATGCAGAGACCCAAATCCACACATAATAGAGCACCAGAGAGTATCTCTCAGAAACATTGGCCTTATTAGCACAAAAAGACCATTATCTCTGAGAATGTTTTGGGGGGTTTTGAGCAACCTTTTTTTTTTTTTGGGGGGGGGGCGGGGAGGTGGGCTTTATATATCACTGACCATTCAGGGTCTCCCTAAGGTAACAACGTGCCAAAAAAATCAACTTGAAAAGGAGAAAGGAAAGCTGCAATGACCAGGTCTGGCAGCACCAACACCCATCCTAATGGAAGAGAAGCCTGGCAGAGGACCCTGCCAATGAGGTAGTGAAGACAGGTATTCCCGAATTCCTCTCTACCATCAGTAGCTTCTGTACAGATAGGTGGAAATAGGACAAGCAGTGGTGGGCGTGCAGAGGGGGGCAGAAGAAAGGCAGCCCCTGGGAGCAGAGAGCCCCAAGCCACAGCCAGAGCACAGCTGGCTCAGCGCTCAGAGGAACAAACCAACCAACCAACAAAAAAACCCCCACAAACAAAAACACACACCGCAAAGACTGGGAAGAAGACACACAAAAGGAGCCTTTTGGCAGCAGCCTGAAGTTACATCGTCTCTACTGTATTGTAAAATTCAAACTTCTCTTTAGAGTCAGAGAAATATAAACACCTCCGCAGCATGACTAGACAGCAAAAGCAGATGCCTCCCATCCCATGGAGGAAAATATTCATCCCCCAAGCACGGCTAAGTGCACTAAAAGGAGCCCCAGTAAACAGATCTTTTGTTTGTTTGGTTTTTTAACCACATGTTGGGTATTACTGGGGCATCCCAGGTTCCCCCAAATGTGCAAAATTCATCTGTTAAAGGTAAGGAAGTATTATCATCCTTCACACATGTAGAAAGGCTAAGGGATATATTTTCAACATGATTTCAAAAAAGTAAACACCACCAAGTGGGATTTCCAAATGCCTGTAGGTACTTAAGACTACTGATGATTATATGGAAAGGGGAAGCAAGGAAAGAAAATAGCACTATAAGTTCTGGATGACTAATAATTAAAATTGGTTGTGGTAGATTTGAAGCATGTGGAAGAAACAGCTGACCATTGTAATCTTCTCCTCAGGGAGCAGAAGCAACATTTCGATCATATCAGTATCTTTCTATACATATAAACAGACAAATACACACCTTTCAGTAGTATTAAACTGGACAGCCTACAATATAACATGAAAAACACTTTGAGACTAGTTGTCCAGTGATTTGGGGGAGTGAAAGAGGAACAAAAGACCCAAACAAACCCACAAATATTTAATTACTAAAAATTGAAAAAGTTTGTACATTCAGCTGGACTGACCACTTGACTTTAGAAAACAGAAACTCCCATTTTCTGGCTTTAGGATTTAAACTTTCATTAAAATGAAACATCAGATATGGACATCATGTACAAGTGTAGCCCAGTCCGATTTCTTGCTTTGAACTGAAGAAGTTCAGAAACCTGCAAGCAGCTCAACACATTACTAGTGTGGGACTTGTCTGCTTTGCACCATCTGAGTCTATCAATGAATAAATCAGGATCGGGGGCAGAAGCAAGGTAGGACACTACAACGAGACACTAAATCTTAGACAGCTTTCGGATGCTTGAAGAGATTACAGATTGGCTGCAAATGTCCTATTTCTGTTGGATTCCAGTTTCTAGAATGCAAAATTAGCCATTGTACCCAGTAGTCCCATTTTTCGTACTGGATGCGAAGCTGAATCTGAAGCACTGCAGTCCATGGCCTTTTATACTGCTGAGAGACCTGGTCTACAGCAGAAGGCCTCTCTAGGCAGTTCTCTAAAATTTGTAATTGCTTCTAATTTAGAGTTATTAAATAATTTCAATTATCTGAAGAAAAAGAACAGAAAAATGTGCGAAGGCTGTAAAAGGAAAAAGAAATAGGCTTGATAATACACTTTAAACTATTCTGTCAAGCCCTACTGTTGACAGTAATCCTTTCTCTAGTTTTCATAAAAATGGCTTTGTAATCAGATCAAGAAAAGTGTTTTAGCACTTCACAGAAACCCCTTTCAGAGGATTTTCTTTTCTTGTGCCCCACAGAAGTTATTTTGGGAGCACAGAGAGTTGCAAATACCTCAGGATGCAAAGTGCCCAGGTCCCATGGAGGGGGTCTGGCCTCCCACCCCGGCAGCAGCTTCCCATCTGCACCCTGCTTCAGTGTGACTTACTGACATGTACGAGGTCAGGACAACCCACCCTGAATAATGTGTTTATAATATCTAAAGAAGAAGAAAAGAAGTGCTAATGAGAAATCAGCTCATTGTCATCTCATTTTTTCCACATGTTCAGTTATTTGTCATTTGCTTGTGTCTTCTGACTGACAACATTCATGCCAGCTGCAAGCTGAATGGGAGCTTTCCAGCAATGCTAAATAGACCTGTTTGTCTTCATTAGCTCTTTGTACAAATTCATTCAGCAAGGACTTGCAGACTGTCTTTAGGCAGGTCCAGTCTTTCAAGTTCTGCTGCCACAGTCTAAGATGTTTGCTTTAGCAGACTTTCCCCTGTTTTTGTTAGTTTGGCATAGGAGACCTGGTTTCTGTCACCCTGAGTTGTGGTGAGTTTGTTTGTTTGTGGGGCTTTTTCATTTGTTGTTGCATCCCATCACTGGTTTCCAAGCATACTTTCACATTGCACTATGAGAGTAGAGGGAAAAATGCACACACACTGTGTCTTGGAGGTAATAGTTTTCATCATATTTTATGTATTTGGTTTCAAACTTTTCTTGCATAAAGCAATTTAATAATGAATCCATATCAACTAGACAATTGAACACCAAGTAAGAGAGAGACCTAACCTGACCCCTGACTTTTCTGCATCAAGAGACTGATGAGATGACATTATAGTAAGGTGGATAAAAACTCCACATAACCTCAGCAGCTGAAGTTGAATAAAAATGATTTTTAAACTAAGGCAAGATTGTTGTACTTCAAAACAAATATCCTTGTCCTCCAGCAGGCTTGGGAAAGGGCATGCAAAGATGGAGTCGGGCTTCAGATGCAAAACACTGATATTCAAGAAGTGCAGCAGCTGTTTTCTCTATGGTTCTAATAATTCAAAGGAAGAAAAAAAAAAAAAAAAAAAGAGTTTTCAACAACAATAGCAGATTATTCTTCTTCTACTCATTCTCCTTCTAAAATCTGATCCCTTACTCCTCCCTATAAGCATGGTCCTCTGGCATCAAGCTTTTGCCTACAATTTACTACCTTCTTAGACTATCCATCATAGATAATGTATGCTAACTATAAGCTATATGCTAGGCATTTCCCTTTCAGGTCTTGCTTTTCAAAAGGATCCGTCTTTACCATAGTTCCAAAGCATTACTGAGAGAAAACAGTCCTCTAGGATATGGCCACAAGTTGCTACTGAGCTATACACTTACATGAGGCACCAGGGGTTTGCAGTGGAACCATACAAGAGGTGCTGAAAGACTATTGCCAGCAACAATAAAAAAAAAAAAAAAAAAAAAAGGAGGCAGTAAGATTAGGTCATTGAGCCCTGTCACCCTGTCTCTTATTGTCAGAGACAAACACACCATATAGACAGATCAGATATTATCTTAAAATAAGTTAGGGTTATCCACTGTATTTGCAGTATATTTATTATAGAAATCCATCAGAGGAATGCTCTAGAGTAACTTCTGCTTGGAAGCCAACTCATGAACAGTGCCTTGAATTAATGCTTAAATGTCATCTTGACAACATTTTATTGTGAATCCTATGATTCTGGAGTTTGTTGGGGAGGGAAAATTTATTTTCAGAATATCTACAAGAACATTTCAGCTTCCTTTTAGCTCTGATTTTAAAAGAATCACTTCTAGCTTTATTACTTTGTGGTTGTGAAGACAAGTTTAATAGTAGCAAAGCATGCTCAAAGTCAGAGATAAACAGAAAAAGAACACATTTTAGGACACAAATTTAAGGACAGTCTGCATAAATGGTATTTCATTGATAAAGAGGATGCTGCTTTAAACATTTCTGTAACTTACTATCACTTTAAAGATCAGAAAATTCAGTAGAAATCAAAGAGAACTTAAAAGACTCTTCTAGAAGATGACAAACGCCAGCTAGCTCTATGGAGAAAAAGCAACACAGTGGCAGTCTCTCCTCTCCTGCATTATGAAGAAGGTACAGTACCAGTTTCTACCTAGATTCTAAATTTCCACATTTACCAAATAAATCCTAATTTAGACATCACTTCAACTTGTATCACTCATGTCAACATACACGTAATTGAAAGCTAGGAAACAGTTAAAGATAATGCTTAATAAAATGAGAACATTTACAGGCAAGAGTAGATTTTTCAGAAAAACAAAAGCATTCTAAGACTGAGTGCATAGAGCCTTAAAAAAACAAAAAGCCCACTCTTTTAAAAAAAAAGTTTAGAAGTTTTTCATTGAATTTCCAGAGAGCACAGCCTGGTTGGTAACAGTGTTCTCACTCTTTAGTCTCAAGTACAACAAATTAATATCTTTATCAACAATAAGGCCTTTTACAAGAAAAAGGCTGAGAAAAGGTTTCAAGAGGAGTCTTTAGGTATATAAGTTTCCATATATATTAACATCTGCATCCAAAAGCTCTGGATGGATGCTTTCAAATGCTAAATACAATGGCATTTTCTTTCAAATCACTTAACCTAATTTAATAATTTTTCCGCATTTGATTTACTGTATGTCAGATATAATTACGCTCTTGAAAGGCAAAAAAAAGGTAACATCTTGTTAATGGAGAAGATATGTCCACACTGAATGAACTGAAGTTCTTCGGAAAAAAACAGCAACAAATTATGTGAAAAATAAAGCTATGCTGGTATTTTTATTTTTGCAGGTAATTCCATTTTTGTTCTGGCAAAAGGCTTAGAGTTAAAAGTCTATGCATAGTAGAGCATTTTATTTAACTGTAGAACAACTTCAACATGGATGGCAGCAATGAAAGCTTCTACATATTTCCTAAGCTGCGCTTTATTCTTCTCTTGGAGAGACTACTCTAGAAACCAGTTTTCCATACATCTAATTTGCTGCATGAGCTAATTTTAGAAATATAATTTACACTTTTTTTAATTCATATCACAGTCTCAATTCCTTTATTTTCTCATCAAGTGTATGAGGAGTGAAAGCATGAGCTTTCCATTGCTCTTCAGCAATAACACACCAGCCATATCCGCCCTCCAACAGTTTCAATCCCATGCTACATGAAGGTACCACGTGCTTGTTTCTTTAAAGAACGCCACTCCTCTACTAGAGACAAATTACATCTGCAGAACTCAAGCTTTCACTATGTAACAAAACCCCAAGAAAGCTTATGATTATTATGCTCTGTAATCTTATCACAGCACATCAAATCATGAAAGAGACCAGAACCACTTCCTTCGATCACAAAGGGAGGTTGTGCTTTCTCCCAGAGGAGATCCTGTGTTGTGCTGTCTCCCCAGTCTCTCCCAACACTCAGACCCATCTCTTCTAGAAGAAAGCAGAGAGTCCTCACAGGATCTTCACACAGATCAGGTCTTTCTGGTGAAAGGAAATTCGTTATGACAATTTATGTAACAAAAAGCGTCTACACAGTTATACCATATTTGCAGAAACATACATCCAGTCTTAGACTGTAAAAATGTGTGCACCATTTCTACCATACAACCTGAAGAATGAACTCTACTTCTGTAGAACAGATTTGAGGCACTACCTACAAAGAAAAACACAGCCCACAATAGACTCTATACTCAATTTAGTTCCTTTGGGCCACAAACACCATATTACTGGAACAACAGATTTTTTTTTTTCCCCTGTTGTCTTTGATGTTACAAACACTTTTTTCACCCACCAGGAAATAAAGAAAAATCCATCAATTTTTACCTTATTTTGTTAAAGATTCTCAAAGCAGACAAGCTTAAAAGGTCCTTCATGCTTTCCAATTGTCTTTTCATACTGTCTAGGCATTTTCTTACAGGTTGACATTATATGTTAAGTGGTAGAATATCCATGAAACAGAAAAATGCTTCTTTTACTTATTCTTTTTCAATATCCTCCTTTAACAGGACAAACAATAGTGGAGCACATTTCCAGTATATTTAGAGCAACGTTGTCTTCCTTAAAGACGACAAGAAGGAAAATTATTTTCAGGTTTTACCATTCATTACTTATTCTTTCTCTCCTAGACTGATTTTTTTCACTTTTACCATAAAAAAGTACGATTTAGGAACTGTCTTCTTGTTTATAAAATTATTTACAATACATTTAACTCTCCCATTATTTTCCTCCATATACTTAAGTCCTCAGAAGTATTTTAATAAGGATACTCCGAGGACTGAGTCTTGGTTGTTGGAATACATTGTTAGTTCATTCTAATTTTTAATCAGCTACTCCTAGAAATAATTAACAATTATACTCTGCTCTGTTCCCTGTTGGCTAAAAAATAGCTTCTAAACATACAAACGAAACCAACAAAACCCAAACCTGAATTTGAGAAATGAAGTTTACTGTTTCTGACCACTGTGAAAGAGATGCTAATAGACACCAGCTAACACCCGGTGTGTCTTCCTGTCTCAAGTAGGATAAAGTCCATGAGGCCTGGCAGACACCTATTTTTTTAATTTAAAAAAGGCTGTGGGACTGAGCAGCAGGAAACAAGGAGGGGAATGGAGAACTGGAAAAAAATGTAACAGTCTTAAAATACAGGGTGTTTCAAAAAGACAGACCAAATTTGAAATAGCTTTGCTTTGAAACTAGGTCCATCTTTTTGATGTATATTGTTCACTGCAATCTGTTTGCTATTTCTGATGTTAATAGAAAAAGTGACTAACATGGCTGCAAAAAAATAAACCAACCAACCAACAACAAAAAAACCCAACACACACAAGCTTTGACATCTACCTGCAGGTATAGTACAGCTTCAGAATAGTTTGCCCAGAAAGGATATGGAATTTATATCCTCCAAGCTTTGAAAGAACACAAACAAAAACAATGCCTCTGTGAAGACTTAAACAGAACTATAACTTTCACATGTTATTACTTTCTTTGAAGTAAATGAGAACATTTGCACATGAAAGTTCAAGTAACATTAAGTCAATAGTCTCTTTTTTCCCAAGCCATGCTCAAAGCAGGAAAAACAGAAAATCAGCAGTCCAAATTATTTAAAACATAAAAAAAAAAAAACAAACACAAAAAAAATCCACCACACCACAAAGTAAAATTGTGAACCATGTACTTACTTCATATTTTATAATTTGTTTTAGCAGAAGAGGAGAGAGAAAAAAAATTCAGCAACTTTATTATGAATAATTCCCATTTATTTTACTTTATTTTTTTCACAAGTCCTACTTTCAAGAAGAGCAGAACAGCTAGCTTCATCCCCCAGATAATGGCAAAAAACCCCACAGAAAATACACTCAAAAATACTGAGGAAAATTGTTTCAGGAAGAAAATATTCATTTACAAAAAAGCAACAAGGTTTTTAGTGCTGAAGCCAAAAACATCATAAGAACACTTCCAGAGCCTAAGCTGACATGAATAAGCAATTCACCAAATAACTCTCAAGTTACAGAAGCAAAATGATCTCCACAACCAGGATAAGGACTCTTTAGAAAAATTTCTGTGGTTTCTAATACAGTTAAGATTCTCTGAAAATATTTTTAAATGGGTAGGTGAGCTGGGAAAGCAAGATGAAAAACCTACCCCAATTATTTCAGTAAGTAGATCTGACCAAAATTGTGACATGAAAAAAAATATCTGGAAGTCCCAGCAGAAAAGAGGGTGTAAGAAGGAAGGGGTCAACATTCAGGATATGGGAAAACTTAATATCAGAAGGTGTAGTGATAGCAGGCTTAATAATCTCAAAGGTTAGCTACTTGCCCTTTCCCCCCACACAGAGTTTTGTAATTGTACAGGCTCCTTCATGAGAAGAGAAAGAGAAAGAGTAAATGTGTCTAGAAAAAGTAAGATGGGTTATTTTCCCCCTTCTTTTTATCTATGCATCATATGATCATTTTCATCCAGACGATGATGTTCCAGAGCACCCTCTCATGATATTTCAAACAATACCAAGGCTTTATTTGTGTTAACACCTTGAAAAATAAGCTTTCTTCACTGTCACTGCTCAACTGGAAAATGATCAGGAGCACACTGCACTAAAACTTTTAAGAACTCGTTAACCCTATAATTAAAAGGAAAATGAAAAAATACAATTGCTTTGGCTCTTAGCTTCTTATGCTATTTACTGGGTTGCCCTATGCAACACCTAGAATGTTTGGTATAGGCAGTATATAAAACTATCAGCTCATCCTTCGCTTCTTTGCTCCTTATTAAGAGTTATCATCCTGTTGAAATAGGTCTACATATTGTTCAAGTAAGTCTATATTTATTACAACACCACAAGTAAACTCTTCAAGAGAGTATTATGTTGTGTGTTAATGACTAAGAATATGCTTTTCCAAACAGTATTTCCTACAACTGCTTTTCATAAGTTTTTTTTCCCCCTATTCCCTATGAGATGCCATTTTGCCTAAGGTAATGCCAAACCATTGCAGTTACTAGCAACAGCTGCACTCACAGCTCCATCGTCCAAGCAGAAACAGCTCTACAAAACCTCAATGCTGCTTTCTTCTGACAGACGGTTGGTGAAGCTCCACTTTCTGCAGAAATAAGAGCTCCAAATCCCTGGCAGTGTTTAGCATGACACTGTCAGATGTCACCCATCTGAAACCTGCATCTTCCACACTACGGTACGCTGTGCTCCAACTGAGCCTTCAGACAAGGTTTCGGCAGCCATACTTTACAATAGGTGTCAGGTGCTGTTATCTAATGTCCAAGACCTAAGAACACATCTAACTTAATATGATGAATTATCTTCATTAGTAACCAGTTGTGGCTGCCAGCAGAGATACATGTCAGGAAGCAGGACAACGCAGAGGAGTCTCCAGTGGAGTAGACATTGTGGACCCTTTCCTAACACAATGAGTGTGGTCAATACCTTGAGCACTTTACCAGGTGGTGTCTGCACATCAGGAAGCTGGGAGCACTTTCAGAGCTTTTCTGTGATCTGTTGCTCCACACTATAGTGCCTGAGGCAGTTAGTATAAAAACCTTCATCTGCCCTTTCCTTCAGTGTACAGGTCATTTTCTTGCAGGCAGGCAGGATTATTTAGCTATTATGTGCAGCAAGATGATTGAAAGCCTAGGAGACCTACTTTTAGCAGGTCAGTCCCAGTGTTGCAAGGGGTGCCCATAGGGATTCACATGCAAATAGCTTTAAAAATGACTGATGAAGATGAAGGGGGAGGGAGGAATTGCTGTTGACATGGCAAGGTCCCACATATCCATGAGAATAAAGGCAGCATAAGAATTATACACATTTAGACCTCAGCATTATTCATACCCATCACCTCTCACTATTGTAGGAAAGCAAATCACAATCAGTGATTCAGCAGCGCTGGCTCTCTATGCACAGGCTCTCCTGCTGAATGCAAATGCAAGAAACAATGAGTAATTTCAGTTCAGCTTTGTGCTTATTCTCCTTGGGAGAGAAACTGGCTGTTCCACTCACACAGCATAAATGAAATATTTGCTTCATTTCAACGCTTCGGATTTCAACCAAAATTCTTAAATTATTCTACTCTCACTACAGCTGCTGTTCACAGCTACAGTGACACAAGGCTGAACAAGCAAGAAATGATATTTTGAAGAGACAGCCACTTAAAGAACATTATTTCAGTCAATTTACTTACAACAGACATCTCTTGGAATCTGTTGAGGCATATTGTTAACAAATGTTACAACTTTATGATACCCCTTGATCACGGATGTGGTGGGGGATTTCCTGGCCTTTTGGCTGATTTAATAAATACCTGTGGTGGGAAAAAGCAAACAAGTTTGCTGCCAAACGCCCATAAGGAGCACAGGACATTGGATGGAAAGAGGGGGTAAAGTAGCTGAATAGAAGGCAAGGACCGGTGGGGGATCTTAAATTAGAGATAACATTCGCACTTTTTTTTCACAGCAGTATTTGATTAAATAATCCACACAGGTAACATGTCTCTTTCTAAAGACTTCAGATGTTTGATAGTATCATCTAGTGTTAAGTAAAACATTCCTGCCTTATCTCAGCCAGGAGAACAAAGATGACTGTAGGAAATTCAGGGTGACATTTTCTAGATTATCATAATGGTCTGACTGGTGTTCACACCTCCAAGCCCCTCCTGCATCCCCATAAGAAAGTCTAGTGTACTCTTGTTTGTTTATCTTTATGCAAGAGTTAAAAGCTGTAAGGAATTTTGTTTCCCTTAAGCATTTTGCAGCCTCTCCCTCTGCCTTCTTGATTGAGCTGCCGCTCATGTTAAACCAGAGTGACACCGCAGTAAATTCAGCTTTGGAAGGGGTGCAGAAAAAACAAGTGAGAAGTATGCAGGAGGGCTCTGGAAAGGACGGAGTTAAATTAAATAGTATTTGGATACCCAGAATGGAACCTGTAAGTATATTATCATTACACTGTGTGTATCTCCAGTTTACAGCTCTAATAAAGCTTCATCAAAACTCTCTTATCAGTTAGACCCCATTTCTACCGCAACAAAATTTCACATAGGAAATGTAGAATAGAATAGCAGAAGTGACGGAAAAACTCCAAATGCAATATTTGATTAGGGAGAGAGAAGGAAAAAAAAAAAGTCAAAGGCAGATATAATATCAGTTTTCAAACTAAAAGATGACTGCAAGCGATTATTTTTCATGCCTGCTAGGAACACAAAACCAAGAACTTTAGCCTAATTTGCAATAATTAACACTCATCTTAAATACTGGAGGAAATTCTAAAAGCACTGAGAAACAGATGAAACATCAAGTTAGACTAGCTGGAGAGACTGGAAAATCATCCCTGAAGGTTTTCAAGAGCAGACACTAGCAGAACATTTGTTAGGGAAGGCTGAGTACACTTGACCTCACATCAGCACACAGGCACAGATTAACTGGTCCCTGGGATTCCTCCCAGCTCACAGCTCCAGACTTTGTACAAGGACAGACAATAGAAACTGCCTTATCTGAAAAAGAAAACAAGTTTCTGTTCTTCTTTTTTTGTTGTTTTTTTTTTTCCCAAGGAAACACAATACGTCTGTCTGTGCAATCAAGATATCTTTTATCACCAAACTATGACTATTTCCAACATCGTTGCTGAAGAACAGGATGAAAATTTCTGCTGTGACTTGAAGTAATATTCTTTACCAGACACTACTACTCCTTAATCTAAAAACGAGCTTCAGTGCACACTTATACTGTAAACTTCAATTCTTCTTCCACAAACCTGGCAGAGAAACCTTGAGAAGACACCAAGCAGTTTGTCTTAAGTAAGGCCTATCTAATTTACAAGCACTGAAAAGAAAAAAAAAAAGTGAATTTCAGTCTTGCTCCATTGTATAACACGGTTGGCCCAAGGGGAACATCAGCTGCCTCAGGACTGGACCTTGTTCTCTGAGAAGATAAAGATGAGAGCTAAACTAGGTGGAGGGGACAGGACCACATACACACAAAAATAAATGAACATTATCTTAGGTTTCTTCCATGAAGTTAATCACATACCTACAGTCTACTCATTAAAAAAAAAAACCAAACCACACACAACAAAACTATTTCTCTTACAAACAGCGAGGAAGGAGAAGCAGAAATAGTTTCTAGTACCCTGACAAACTGTATTTGGGAGAGAAGTGTTCAGGCTTGTAATGAAGATAAACAGGCTTTATACTGAGGTCACCATTTGTAAGCAGAAAATGGTATCAAAGTCAGCCCCTTTCTTTCACACTCTTCATTTTGAGGTTACACACACCCTTTGGCCTATATAGAGATGTATGCTGCAGACTTCTGTTAGTATTGGCATAGCATTTCCAATTGCTACTGCATTCCCAAAATGCATTTTTTATTTCACCCAAAGCGGATCTTTCAAGTTATTCTTCCAAAGAGGACTTGATATGAAACACGCCTGAAGTTACTCAACAAAACTTTCACATTACTCATTCCTACCAGAATCACCAAGAACATTTGTTTTCCCTTTTTCCCTTGCTGTTGTGAGTGGAGTTCCCAGTGATTTGCTAAATAACAATAAAACTGTTGCCTGTTGGTTTCGTGTCTATTCTTGCTGTTTTCTTGCTGCCTTGACCTCTTGCCCTGCCACTCAGAGCCGATGTGCATTTATTTTTTAATTTCAGCTCTGGGCCACCTCTTTTGCTTGTGTTAGAAGCCAGCCCTTCCAAAAAGGGCTCTCACCTTCCACATCCTACTATGGCTTCAGTACAACCCCACACCTTTCCTACTGCTGGCACAAAGCATGCCAAACCTGTGCAAGCCCCAAAAATCACATTAGTCTGCTTGTGCCTACACCTTTATATTAAATATGCACATTATGTATGTTACATATGCAAACTTTTATAATTTATTTTCCTTTGTTCCCAGTCATTTAAGAAGTCCTAGAGTAATATTTTTAGAATCCCCTCTGCAATAAGACGGGTTTGTTTGTTTTGGGTTTTTGTCTGTTTTTTTTAAAAAACAAACAAACCAACCAACCACACACACAAAACCACACCAACAAAAAAAAAAAAGCAAAACACACCAACAACGAAAAATACCACCCACCTCCAAGATTCCTGACTTCCAGTCTTTGTGTTTTAAGAAATGTATTAACATTGGAGATTTTTCATAGCTGAGTTAAATCACCTAAACTTACTATGATACTGAAACATTTATTTTATAGGTTTACATGGTAAACCAGCTTCTGTGCCAAAATAGGCTTCTATACAGATGCAAACATAGCCCTGCTAGGCAGAAGATACTGAAAACAAATCACAGAGTGTTTGGTAAGCACCAGGGTTGCCATCACTCTGACAGGGCCAGCTCTACCTTGACCAGAATGGCATCAGCTCTTCTACCTTTAAAAAGTAGAGAGGTCAATGGCCTGGTAGAAAAAGAGTGCTAAAACAAATGTCATGAAAAATTAATTGATCAAGAAATTTACAGCGGGGGAATGAAGAATGTTGACCAGACACTTAAAATATCCAGTTTCCATGAGAAGGTGGACATGCAACCTCTTGATTAAGAGCATCCTTTAACAAAGGCAAGTTTCAGGATGAAGCATCTATACTTCTCACAAGTATCCTCAAAAAATTTGTAGCTCAGTTAAAGGGTGGAGGAAATAAAATAAAAAACAACCAAACAAAAAATGATCCATTAGAAATAGAGAATCACAGAATCACAGAATCACAGAATGTTAGGGATTGGAAGGGACCTCAAAAGATCATCTAGTCCAATCCCCCTGCCAGAGCAGGAAAACTTAGGTGAGGTTACACAGGAAGGCGTCCAGGCGGGTCTTGAATGTCTCCAGAGAAGGAGAATCCACAACCCCCCTGGGCAGCCTGTTCCAGTGTTCTGTCACCCTCACTGAGAAGAAGTTTCTTCTCACATTCTTCTCACAGGATTACTTCATTTTATTTCTGCACATCTCTCTCTAGCCTATCTCTGTCAATACTCAGGATGCATAAGGTTTTTATTTTTAACCACAAACCTGAGGTGGTGAGGGATGTGTTCAAAGTGATGGGCAAACAGCATTCCATTCCTAGGGGAGCAGCCACCTCTCCTAACAGGGCTCTGGATCATTCAGTACCCAGCCCTGTAATCTGTAGGTAAAATAGGTGGAAGACTTTCTTCCATCTGAGCCAGTCTAGGAACTGGTAACTCACGATGCCCGCACTGAGCAAGGGTTTCTTTAGACAGGTATTAGCCAGGAGCAACTTGGCACACAGGTATGACTGTGAGGAGCATGCCTGAACTCGAACAGAGGGTTGCCAGTGAGCTGGCAAATCAGGATTAATTTATTTACATCTACACCTCTCTGGAAGCAAATAAAAGATTACCACTTCAGTGAACACTGCTTCACTTGAAATCAGCAGGCCCTCTTCATGCAATGAGGCTTGCAAGGCTACACAGCAAAAATAAAAGAATTCACATTCCTCTACTGTACCAGCAATTATTACAAATAAAAAACCAAAAAAAACCCACCACACCACACGGAATAAGAGTTGGATGATCTTCTGTGTCTGAACTGCTGCCAGTTACTACATTTTGAATTATTTGGCAGTTTCATCCAGTCACAATGCAAACCACACTCAATTTCACACATAGGTCTTACATGAGACCTCAGCTCCACAGCCCCTTACGCTTTACACTTCTAGCAGCAACCCAGATGCATGAATGAGCTAGTATGGCCAAAACATTGCTCCTGATCATTTAAAAGAAAACGCCTTTTGAACGGAGCTGCCGAGGGCAAAGCTTAAACCCTGTTTCTGAAATAAAGCTCTGTTGCATTTCTGGCATGGGGAACAGCAACAAGCCGTGGGCTTCTGCTTTGGTCCCAGCTGTGGTGCCGCCGCAAGGCTGGGTGCACCAGGCAGCTCCCAGCACACCCCGCTGCATTTTCTGCGGGGTTGTTTACACCCAGCGTGCCAGCTTTGACGATTTTGCAGCAAGTTGAGGAATGCACAGTATTTTCCTTTAAGCCCCAGCCACTACACATGGCAGGCAAAAAACCCCACCAACCAACCCTCTGACACTATATTTCAGTTTTACTGCCCAGAGTTCAAGTTGGGGAGGTGCACCGAAACAATGCAAAGCTCTTGGGACTCCAACGGTACAATTACAAGACAAAAGCCAAGCCTTGTACTAATTATATGTTCACCTGACCCAGGATGCTGGAGCTTTAAAGGACAAAACCCAAACTGCCCATGACTCAGCAGTGCAAGTATCTGCCTCCTGCCCAGCACAAGAGGCAGCCTTTGTTAGCACCCTGTGCTTTGGTTGTTCCAGTCCTTCCCCGCTAAACTTTCATGAACCATCAGGGGAAAACTTAACCTAAGCCAGCAATACAAAAATGAAAAGGCACATTTTTTTGCTATTCAAATGATGTTTGTCCCATGCCAGGCTGTTCACTTCTACAGGCTTTCCTTAAACTTGGAAAACATTATTTCTGTTAGCAGAGAACAGCATCTAGTAAGAATAACACCTCATGCAGGAGATAAGTAGCTCTTCTGACAGTCCAACTAACATGAAAACAAGTAATAAATCAGCTGCAAAATGGAGTCCCTCTGGATGTAGCACCTAAGCACATTTGCTTTGTAATTTGTTTTGCTAATGCATACAGAATTATTTAACCATAGAGACTGAGAAGTGAGGTTATTTGTTTGCAACTGACTAGTTATTACACCTGTCTTGATTTTCTTTTTACAAAATGAAGATCTTGAGGTCTTAATTAGTTAAGTATCAAGTATCTCAAGACAGCAATCTGGAAAGCGTGGCCAGGTACACAGTCCATAGATCCTATATCAATGCTTGGAATGGGTGAAAGCACAGGGCAGCTCAGACTGCACGTTTTCATGAAATCCATGACTTGGTCTCTTTGGACGCAAGAAAAAGGAAATTTCTTTCTTTGGTCACAGTTCTATGTTTTCCCCATGTTCCTGAGCTGCAGAGGAGCAAGGAAAAAAAAAATGCTCCAAGCTACTGCCATAGCACCTTAATAAAAGGGAATAAATGAATATAAGACTAATAGAAAGTAAACGTATCTCAATGAAGTCTGCAAAAACTTTTCAGTTTGAACCTCAGGGGTTTGTTTGCGTTCATATTTGGTAAACTTACTCTGCCAACTATTTATAAACGTGAAGTAAATTAAAAGCAAACATTGAAAATCATTCATGAGAAGCAAATTTTGATGTAGTAAACCTAATATGTGTAGGATTTCTTATAGTTACCTGATCCAAAACTGAAGTCACAGACTGCACAAACAGCCCTGCTGGAAAGGACAACGAAAGAAAGCGAAGCATTTTTCAGTGATATTATGTAACACTGAACACTTTCGACCAGCTACCACATGATTGATGTATCTGATGATAACAGCTCAGCTTTCAAATATCAAAGGCTTTCTGCTCATTCCTAGTGAAGCAGCAGCAGACCAAGACCTTTTCTATAAAGTCAGAGAAAATACCTTTGAGAACAGCTGATCTTTTTCTGCAAAGCTGCTCAGGGAGCTATCTGGAAAAAGGAGGGCCATACTTTGAGGCTTACAGCCAGGGCTCTATGGAGCCAGAAGCAGATCAAAACCAGTAACACCAACAGGACTCTTGGAAGAAATAGTTACTGTTGTCTGGGCCAATCACGGGAGCACGTTTAAGGACCAGGCAGGAAAAACACAAGAAAGAAATGGAAACAAACTGCTGCAGCCCAGCCCTGCTGAGGTCTTCCAGCCAGGATTTTTATCTGTATATCCCTTCCCACCTCCTCTTGCTGTGTAAGAAACAGACAGAAGAATTAGGCAAGTGGGTTGTCTCCTCACTGCAGGGATGGCTACAAGGGGCAGCACACCATCGGCAGCTCCAGCACAAGGCAGACAGAAAGGGGATGAGACACTGGAGCCACATCAGGAAGCTCACACAGCCGCACTGCCCAAGAGGTGCCATCCACAGAGCACCTCGGTCACACCAGCACTTACCACCACCACCAATTTGTCACTAAGATGTTTGCCCGAAACACAGGGACAGGCTTTCGGCAAAAGTCCCACTGGAGTGACACTACGAGCAGGGGGTCACACAAAGGGAGCACAAGGACCTCTAAACTTTCAGTGCTTCCACCCTGACCCTGTGGTCCTACTTGGACAAATTAGCCACATAAAGATTGTGGTTTGCTGTTAAAAAAAAAAAAAGTACCACACGTTTGTAACCTTTTTTTTAGAAAAAATAAACAGCCTCCTATCAGTATAAATTGGAAACAAGTTTCTATGATGAGGGCTGCTCCGAAAAAAACAAATTCTTTATCAAAAGAAAACATTTTTCAGGCACGCCCGAAGACATTGCAGACAAACCCTACTTACCTCTGCAAATATTGCAGGAAGCCAAACTCAGAAAACATAGCTCTATGAAGAGAAAACTGTGGATTAGAGATATCTCTAGCCCTTGGAAATTGCAAGTAGGTAAGAATATTATTCAGCCTCTTGAGGTTTTCAGGTAGTGGAAAACTACTGAAGCTATGCAAATCATTCTGGAGCTGCCCTTGCTATAAATTTATCCTCATTGTAGTACTGCTGTGTTTCAGCCTCTAATTCCATTCAACTCTATTAATAAATTATCTTTAGAGACCTTGACTTTCCATCGAAAAATAAGCAAAAGGTACTATGCATTCATACATTGGTAGCACATATATTATATATATATAGATAGATATAGATATATGAAATCGTGCTGAGATCCTGCAAAAAAGTAGGAACCAATGAGTCTGGAAAAAGTCAAGAGGATCTCTATGTTTCTGTGTTGCAGTTAGTGTGAGACAAACAGAATGACAGGATAAAAAGTTTGCTACAGTACAGTTTTATACACTCACTAAATTGCCATGTTTGCTCATTTTTCTCACTCAAATATCTCCCCGAACTAATCTTTCAGAGGCTACAAACCCTGTCATTGGCATTCACAAAAAGAAATTACACACCCTGGGGGGGGAAAAAAAAAAAAAAGTAAACAAAACACCGAACAACGCCCCCCCCCCCCGCCCCAACATTTAGGAAAATCCAGGCCTGTTGAGTAAAAGGTATTCAGTATAAGCGAATGTGAAACCACCAGATAGAGCTATCCAATATTAACTAGGACAGCTGAGTCTCAAGGACAATTTCTATATATCTCATCTCATAGACTCATTCTTTCATTTTTCATTAAACTGCCTTCACCTGCACATATATATAAATGCACAAAGGTAATTAACATTAACATTATACCAACTGCCAAGAATTCAGCTATCTGGACTTCCCCTAATTTGGCAGTTACTATACCAAGGAGGCAGACATGTAACACAACAGCACAGACACAAAAGCCCCTTTGACCTTCAAGCCATCCTTTGAATCTGACATTGAAGAGCACTCTGCAAGCAGATGGGGACTTTGGCTGACACATGCTTACCCCACGCTTACCCCAAATAAACCATCCTCAGTCATAAGGAACACCTGCCTCACACCTGCAGCCAGTGGGAGGCAGTGCCCTTGGGAGAGCAAACCGGGCCACAGGGAAAGGTGAAAAAGGAGCTAATGAGCAGAGGTCTACATTAAGAGCAAGGATTTTTTTCCTCCAAAGCTGCAGGGAACATTACAATAGTCTTTTCATTTTTGCTTTAGCTATCTGCCATCAGCTACTCTTCATCTTGAAAACATCTAGGAGAAAGGCAAGCACACATATTCTCATAAGTCCTCACCCAAAACAGAGAGACACCTTGGCAGCAGGGATCAAACACAGTGAAAAACAGATGGTGTGTAGGGTGGAAAGGCTGAGGGTCACATTTTTTGGAGGCAGCAGCTTGAGAAGGAAGAAAAAACCTGATAATTATTCAATAGCATTAAACAGCAGCCAATGGTTTCTGAAGGCATTCAGGGGACCCTAAGCTCTCCCCAAGAGTGACAAGTGCTCCCTAAGCCAGTGGACGTGAAATGTGACCAGGTACTTGCACATTGATGGAGATGCCTGGAGTCCCCTCCCTGCTTGCAAGCGATTATCAAAACAGAAAGGTTTAATGGCAACAGCTTCCATTGGAACAGCTTTGGCTTGATCATCACCCTCAACCTGTGGCACTGGACCACACACAGTCTTTGGGAGAAAAAGCATGCATCCACTTTCCTCAAAAATACCCACTGTCTGATTTACTGAGCCTCATCACCATTTTTGGGGCTCTATCCTTACCTCTACTCTTCACTGCAATGAAATTGAGATCATTTTTATTATATCCATAACTCTATAGGCCACCTCTTTTGCAATGCTGTAACCTCCCTTTGGGGCAGACTTCCCATCACTGGACACATATATTCTGTTGCCAGAGTATGTTGGAATAACTGACACCAGTATGTTGTCACAACTGACAGATACAGAGTTAGACCTTTGCCATCCGTACCCACTTATTATTTCATTATTTGGAATGAGTCTTTTTTTAAAAAAAAGATGGATATCACACTCCTGTTGTATTCCATGCTGTTTACAGTGCACCAAGCAACAAGAAGCTCCTGTTGGATTTATGACAGTATAACTGGCTGTAGTTTCAGATTTGTGAGGATAAGTAACTGAGCTGGAACATCATAACAGCTGCAGGAAGGCAGAGTTACACTGATTAGGAATCATCTTTCTTGAACCAAATCCTGCTCATAGGCATCTGACTGTAAATAGATATCCCTTGATTTTGTCTTGATGAAAAATTTAATCTAAAAATATGTATCAATCCACCTCCACAATTTCACTTTTCAAAGATGGAAAAACTTGCTCAATTTGAACTCCAGTCTTTCCTCTCCACCTTTCTCTTCCTCATCGCACCCCAGCAGGGACAGGTTTGAATATTTGTCTGCACAACTTCCCTGCCAGGGACTGGTTCAAAAGCAAAGTATGTTTATGACTGAATAGCCAAAATAGGGATTAACACTCCAATTTTTTTGCCTACACCTCACACAGATACATTTTGCTATTGTGGCAACCTCAATGTATCTTTATTGTATTCAACATAAAGAGATAAAAGTTAGATCTTTAGTTGGTCAGAATTGATACAGTTCTGAAGATAATCCTGCCTCTGCACTAACACCGTCAGGCTAAAGCAGTTTAAAAAAACCAAAATAATAAAAATAATGGTGTCTCGTCCAGACTTTCTTAAAGTCAAGGGGAAGACCCTTGCTTGCACCAGTCATTTCAGAAATAGTTCCTACTACAAAGACAGTAAGGAGACTAACCAAAGCATGGTGAGGGTTTAAATGTATGATCTAAGTTCAACTGACTAAACACAAGCTTAAATGAGTTTTCTTGTCATAAACACTACACATCACAACAGTTGTTAAAGAACATCTGCCCAGATTTGCAGTTGCTGGAGGTGCTGGACTCCTGCTGTGATCTGCAGAGCAGTGAAATGCAGAAGAAAGCACAACCCCTTGCTTCCAACTACGTGCTCTCAGACAGGCTTTCTAGAGCACGACTTACTGCTGCTGTCTTGCATAACGTACTGCTGGAAGGGGGCCAGTGCTGCAACTTGATGTAGAGTTTTATTAACACACATATCTCAAACAAGAATTGACTGAAACAAAATTAACTGGTTTTGTTACTGAATAGAACTTAGAAAACAAATTATGAGATCAAACTAAGTTATTAGTTTTGGGGTTTTGTTGTTTGTTTGTTTTAAATGTCAGATACTAGACAGTTATAAATTTGTGATTGGAGGTGCTAAAGAGTATCTGGTATTGAACAAAATAAAAGCATTTCTCAACTTGGGAGCCATTATACTATTAGTGAAGATAATTTTCAGCTGTTCAAGCAGATCAGTGATTAGAGAAACTTGTATTTTAGGAAACTAAAACTGTGGTTTTTAATCTATAATTTTCCACAGTATTGTATTAATACAGGAAATTGGTTCCCAAATGCCTTCGATTTTTGTTGGAAGTCTTTGGACTCAGTTTGTTTCATCACCCAAGACACCTGCCTAAGGCTGCATATTTAATCAGACTTTATGGGACCTGTACCCTCCTGGAATAGCAGCTAGAGGCAAGGTAGGAATAACCAAAGTGCCTGGTGCTGTTTGAATTATGTTGTTAGACAAATGAACCAAGGACTTTCCAGAAAGATTATCTGAAGAGAAGTGGGGAGGGGGGGAGGAAACACACACCACACAACCAACACCAAAACTTCACCACGACCACATACCACCACCTAATTACTTTTCTGCAAGAGCCTTGCAGTTTCTTTCCCTGGTAGTTCTGCAACTGGCTGAAGTATATTCCTACAAAATGGACTGTTTCTTCTTATATAGATTTTATTCTTTTACAGCTTCTTTCAAGGACATAGTCAGGATTTAAGTTTATCAGCCCCTTGCTCAAAAAAGTTGGCATGTACCAGATGCAGAGGATACAGTAGTTATATACAGACTCTTCATGGTGAATTATTGGTACCTAAAGTTTTCATCTAACTTTCATAGCCTCAGCCATTTTTTTTAAACACATCCTATGCTGTTAGAGCTAGCCTGCAGTTTGCATTGGTGAGGAAACAATACACGTCCTCTGCTGAATATGTAACAAATTAGCTACTATCGTGGCTATTTATACAAGATTGTGTATGTGCTAGTATATGTGCTAGCATTCAGACCATGAATATGCTAGTCTACTTCAAATTCAATTACTTGGCGACTTTGCAAATTGCTGCAGTGCTTATCAGGCATTAATACTTCCTTATTCTTGCTTTAACATCTGCGTCACAGCTTGTAAAATACCAAGCTGACCCAGTGAAAGTGAGAGTCACACAGAGTTGTGAAAGTCCCGCGGGACTACTCGTTAAGACTTCAGTGTCCATCCCAAAACCTGGTTTTCTCAACTTTAAGAGATCCCTCAAACATTTGAAATAACACAGGGGCTTTCGTAATTAACTATTGGTTATACAATTATACATAATAAGCACCTGAAGGCTGCATTTCTCTTAATTCAGACATGTTCAGGGAAACCCAAATTCCATTTCTTTCTTCCCAGAGCTGCTGCCGGGTGCTAGATAAAACTCCTCTCATCAGACTCTTCTAGGACCTGCCAAGAGCGAACTGCTACTTTGCAATCCTAACAGGCCTCTCACAACAGCAGGATACAGCCCCAAGGCTGGGGAAGAAAGGAAAAGAGAACTAGAAAGGACTATTTATTAAGTGTTTTGTTTGGGTTTGGTTGCGTTTTGGGCGTTTGTTTTTGTTTTGTTTCCCTCTCTCTCTTCTTCAGGAGAATGTAACACTCCTCACTCCTTACCACTCCCAAGACCTCTGACTTTACCATCAATGCCTTTATGAAAAAGGAATGTGTAGGAAATAGAATCCTGGAGCTATCTGTGCCACAAAGTAAAACTAGCTAATTAAACCCGATAGACACTTAAAACTGCAGTAATACCCTCTCGACATACTAAAAAGGAAAAAAGGGCTACTGATGGCCTTTAGAACAAGATGCCAACCCTAACCTTAGTGAGCACTGTCTCAATGAGACAAAGTCACCAGGCAGAGAAACCTGACAATATTTCAGATACAACAAACAGTTCTGCTCCTTGCTAAGTAAACCTCCTAAACTGAAGGTAAAGTCTCAGTTTTATAGGAAGTTAATCAAACATGTTTAGAGTTGCTGGACAGAACCAGAAGTTACTTTACTTTCCAGGACTAGGAGAAGCACCAGTACAATCAAAGTCGATCATTAGGGTGGTAGAACAGCAACAATACCATGAACTCAGGGATACCATTGTAGGAAGACCAGTCAAGACTTGTTCTCTCTCACTGGAGTAATGCCCAAGAGGAAAAGAATTGGGTTGTATGTCAGCAGCATGAGCAGCTGGAAACGACAAGGTACATTCCCAACAATAACACTTTACCTCAATTAAACACCTTTTATCCAAAGCATCTTACAAAAGGAAGAAATAATTACCCTCATTTTAAAGAAAAGGACTAAGGAATGCACACTTGGTATAACTCGCTGGGATGTCAGACAGGGATCTGTTTGTGCTGCAGGCTTCTGCCAAGCAAATGAAAGTTTTTCCAATTCATGTGACATGCTGGAAAAAAGAAGTGTCTGTGTGAGCACGTTAGGACAGCACCAAGCCCAGCTTCAGAGAAAGCCTTTCATGATGACTTTGTAGCCTCAGGCATGGCACTACCTCAGCTATCATGGTCATCTGGTTTTAAAGCAAAATGTATAGGCAGATATGTACTTGTATCTGCCTCTGCATCAGAGATTGGACAGAGGAAAAAAAAAAGATTTACAAGCATGACTCTATAGAAATTAATGAGAGCTTGGCTACTAACTCAGCCAGGTGTTTATGACAGAGCTCTCAATTCCTTCAGCATTTCCCAAAGTCACTTTGCGGTATAGGATGCAACAGACAGAGGCAAATTTCCCAGTGCACCAGAGCCTGAGTAACTTGTCAGGCCTCTGGCATAAAAAATTGGAAGCGGCAAGGGTCCATCTCAGTTTCGTTCAAGACCCAATTAATTTGCACCTGTACTGTCATATCAGCAAGGCAATTTTAATTTAGAAAGGCAACTGGTGCTAAAATGGGAAAACCCACTCAGAATGCCAAGTTCAGAGCAAGTTTGAGTAAACAGAACATACTCTAGGAGAAGAGCTTCCTGAGAGAAACTCCTGGGTAATTATCAAGGGAGGCAGATGTGCTGCTGGTCAGGAAGCCCAGCCCATTATTAAAAAACGAACAACCAACCAACAACAAAATACCACAAAACAAACAAAAAACCACAAAAAAACAAAACCAAAAAACCCAAACAAACAGAAAACACACACACCACCAAACAAAAACCACCACAACAACAAAAAAAACCAACTGGTCAAAGAGTAGCTGTACATAAGGGTTTGGCATCAGTGCTTGTCTTTGATTTGTACTGACCCCAGGGAAGAGCTCAAAGCTGCTCTAAAGCAATTTATAAACAAGAATACAGTGCTGGTTAACCCGCTGTGTGAAAAGAGGCTGTGCTCATAAAAAGAACAGTGTTATCTGAGAGAGACAAGTGTGGTGACACAGCACAAAACACACACAGGCAGACACTGTTAAGTGCAAGAACTTTCAGCTAAACTGCAGCAACATGACAAAAGCGTATTTGCTGGATTCACAATATTTTTGAGACACAGTTAGCTTCCCTCACCACAAACGTGAACAAGAAGTATTTCTGTCCCAATAAAGGGGGAAATTAGATCATTGTTTACCTACAGAATCCTTCATCCCCCAAATTAGCTACAGACTGTAAAAACAAGCCCACATTTTTAGGGGTCAAAGACAATGCATGCTACTGCTGCTCTGTATCCTTGACAAGGAGAGTGGTTGTGATTCAGGGGGTAACAAAGCCTTCATGTCTGAACACCAAGCACATTTCAGGACATGTGCTATTTGGAATGGCACATTTCAGAGCAGTTCAGAGGTGCCATGGTCCGTCACATCACCCTGAGTCACCTTGACATTTCTGAGATTATGCATCATTGAGATGATAGCCTCGAGGCTATAAACCTTTTTAATACATTATTAATGATAATGGCTGTTACAGACTGACTGCATAGTCCTAACACCTCCTTTTCCTCCCAGAAATCTAACCAAGACTGTTGCATGCATTTAACACAATCATATCCTGCAGGTCTACATTAGGTTTTTCAGGATCACAGAAGACCTACAATAGACTGGGGTGTCTCAGCATTTACTCATGTCTGCACAGGAAAGTGTAGTTTGGGTCTCCAGTTCACTCCTCTGCTCTATGACCCAAAAGACATGGGAATAAAGGCAGCAGTAGCCTTATAAATCATATAGTATGTACATTCAATGCAAGTCTGTTGCTTCAGTTTGCCCCACAGTTGCCCTGAAGGTTGTAGAGAAAAATCTAGGCATTCTGCATCTAAAAGAAAGTGTTTGCCTAGCTCTGAAATTGTATATAGAACTGAAGAGTAACATTAATAGACTGTAAAGGAGACTACATGGAAGGCAGCCTTCAGTGTATTGGGCACAAGTTGGTTAGGTACAACAAATAAATAGGTAAATAAAGGAATAGATCAGTCTGAAGACTCCCTCTAGAACAGCTGGTGGTTTCCAGGAGCACAGACTGCATACAGCTGTACAGCTTTACGTTCTTGGTACCAAGAAAGAGCTCTGAACATATCATCTGATTTTGCCACCTACCTCCCACTGGCTTAAAGTATGGCCCTCTCAAGGGCTGCATCCACCCAAGGAGCACGAGGCTCTGTATTTTATCCTAAAAGTTTAGTGAGCTGCTGCTATTCCCACCTAGAAATGTGCCCGCACACCCACCCCAATCCTGTTGGTCAAAAAAAGCCTACAAATACCCTCTCCCTCTCTCTGTAATAAAAATAATGTTATTGCCATTTACTCTTTTAAAACTTTTTTACTTTATCACAGTTTCCACAGCTTCTCAGTTCATGAGGAAGAAATCTTCCCAGGAGAGCACTGGCTAAATTCCTGCTGCTACATACAGAAGTACAGCTAGGTCTGGGGTTTTTGGTTGTTTGGATAAGTATCCTGAATAAAGATCAGAAATTTCATATATACTCCTTTTTCTCAGTGGGTTAGCCCAGCCTACGTGTCATAAGCAGAAGTGCCTGGCTGAACATCTTCCATTATCTCTTGAAAGTCAGCGCTATCTGAATATTAACAACATTACATGGATATTCATCTCAAGCTCTGATAACATTATCTCCCCAGCTTTTGGCTGTAGAAGGAGTCAGGTCCTACTCCAGCTCAGCTTTGCACATCAAAAGGAAAAGTGACAATAGCACAGCTTTGAAAAAGGCCTCCTCAAACTGGCCAAAGTACAGAATTCGTAAGCAGACGGAGTGTTCTGTTTATCTGGCAGGCGGGTGCGGTCCGGGCACGATGTACAAGCCCAGCAGTGAGGGCAGCTGCCAGGAACACCCCTCCGCCGCTCTGAGTCAGCGGAAAGCAGTGGGAAAGGAAACGCGCTCCTTGATTGCCAAACCCCACCAAAGCAACGCTCTCCCCTCCTTGATGCTGTCATAGCGAAAGAGGAAAGGGGCTCCACCAGTACAAAAGAAAAAAAAAAGTTTAGACAAGATTGAGGAAGAACAACAAAAGAGTCACTTGGAAGAAAAAACACTGTATGGCATCAACACACTTGACTCTTTTTCTTTGACCTCATGCTGACGTTTGTCGTGTACAATTCAGGAGGAGTGAACGGAGCCACATACCTTCCCTCCCTCAGCAGGGACCTCGGCAGGGCCACAGCAACTCAGTGCTGGCACCAGGAACCGCACTGCTTCGGTGCTTTCGGGAGCTGTAGGACATGGAGGTCTAGTGGGAGTGAGGAGCAGCCTCATAACACAGATGAAAAACCAAATACACATGTGTGTATTTGCATATGCACATATACACACCATCATTAGAAAATTGCTTTTGAAGAGCTCTGAGCCTCCAGCACCATGGGCTCCTTCCTGCAGTAGGTTTGAAACTGTTGTCAGAGTTCAGGCATGTAAGGTAAAAATATTCGCACTCTCTCCTGTGTTATTCCAGGAAGTGTCATTTCAGTTTTAGACAGATTTTCAGATGTTCAGCTATGTTTTCTCTACACTGAATTACAGTATTTTTGATATATGTTATGCAGCAGACACAGAGGCATGATTTTGCAGAGGATAAAAAAAAAAAACACAACAGGATCACAAAACAAGAGAGCAATGAAACCACACATTTCCTTCTGCTTGCATTTGTTTTGCTCAGCAGAACACCACTTCTCAGGCCTAGCTAATCAGCATTCATCAGCTAAACAAGATATCAGGGAGCAGTGAGAGCCCTAGAGGTATTTATCTTCCTCTTCTCTGAATCATGAAGCTTTTCAGTGGGTATTTTCACAAGACAAGAGGATTCTTCATGAGTATCTTGTAGATCAGCAGCACAACTTCAGAGTGATTGTTGAAAAGCTGAAAGGACTATAGAAACGCTACATCTCTCAGAAGCCTCCAGCCTTTCCCTATCTGTATCATTCTAGATGTTTGTGGTCCTTTTGTCCCATATCAAAAAGAAAGGCCTGTTAATAGGTACCTAGAGAATCTGCAAAGATTTTTGTAATGCTATGAATAGCCAGAAAGGTTCTCTGGCCAGTAAAGGCAGTCCTGTGTTTATACTGGGAGAATGTAGACAGAGGAAGATAATGGTTTCTTTTGTTTAAGGTGGAACAACGTTGGCATAGAACAGTTCCATTGTTACTAATTTTCGTAGAGTTAAACACAACAATAAAAACTTAAGTATACATTTCAAGACAGCTACAATACGACTTAAAGCCATCTGAGAAAGGGCTCGTATATGCAGTCTTCAGCATAAATATGTAGAAAGGCTCAGAGCGAGTGTGACAAAGGGCTTTTAATTATTTGTTTTTGCAGGGGCACACCACTGTACAGTAGTACTCTGAACCTTGTATTCATGCAAGAATCTTGCAGAGCCGGGTTGGAGCTGCACGTTGCACATATTTGCACTACAGTAACGTTACCTACTTCAGAAGTCTGCTTCTGCATAGAGCTCAGCTTCCTCTCCTCCAAGCCGCTCACTTGCTTTCATGCATTTACGCATCCACAAGTGCCTGGCACAGTTTCAATTTTTTTCTTTTTTTTCTTTTTTTTTTTGGGGTGGGGGCAGGAATAGAGTTTGTCAAAGCCCACTCCTAGGTCTCCTTGTTCACTTTGTTTCAGGTTCATATTTGCTGCCATGTAATTTAAACAAAAGAAAACCCAGCAGTTACAGGTCAGTTGTTTTCAGGTAAGACTTCACAAAGTCAGCAGCAAGGAGTTACAGTTCAGCTAATAGTGTGTGTCACCACATGAACTATTCCACCTTTCCAAAAGGAAGAGGACAGGCAGTGCTCTCACTGAGACTTCAGCACTTCTCACTGTAGTCCCAGCTTAGAGATTCAGCCTCGCTAACTCTGCTGCATGTGGCGTGTTTAGTGGCCTATAAAGAATATTTGTGATAATACTGTAGTACAATACTCTAGGAAAAGGCATGAAAAACACCACCAACCCCCACACACGAAGCAAACAAGAACTCTGTGGCCAGAAACAGCCCATAATGAAATACAGTGCAATAATTCCGTCTCTCAGCTGCTGGTGTTGCAAGACAGTATCTGCTCTCCAGTGCCATGCCCCTGTACCCCACAGGGCATCAGCTGAGCCTGCGGGATGTGCAAACCTCCTGCCTCCCAGCCCAGCCCCAGGCAGATGATCCAGATTCAGTCTCGGAGATCAGGTGCCCTCTATCCCCCTTCCCTTCCACCCACCAAGCCACACACGTTGATTTCCTACTCCGGCAGAGTACAGTGTCATCTGACTAACATAATGCTTCAGATTAGCTCCAAAACTATAAATTAATGTTTAGACACAGTGCCTTCAAGCCATCTAATTCAGAGGGGTTCCACCAAGACAGAAGAGACCTGAACAGAAGAGGGAGGGGAAAACAAAACCAACCAACAAAAAACAAACCCCATATATATACACACATGATATATACATGCACTTAACTTTCCAAGATAGTGCCCCTGTGAAGAACAGGAGTATAAGCTATGCCTTGCCTTTATATCTTTGTACTCATGGATGTGTACAATTCTTGAAATACATATTCAAGAATATATATTCTGATTAATTAGAGAACCTCTAGGTAGAGAGCTATGTTAGCCAGCTTCACTGTGGTCAGCCCGGTTAGCTTTGCAGGGAGACAAGACACAACAGTTGAAGGATCACATCAGGCTAGTGTAGCTCTGCTGTTTCTCACTGAAGCCAACGTGGCTTGTTCTGTGCCATGTGGATATATCAGTCACCTCGAAGCCAAATAAGACTCTGAACTTCACTCCAAAGAGTGGATACACCCATAGGTTTGCACAGGATTCTCGTTTGCAGATTGATGAGGGCAAAGTACATGCAGGTAGTTAAATTCTCTACAGAGAGGCTTTGGAATCCAACAAGCTTTTCCACTAGGGTTGTAAATTGTACAGGGTACTTAATAAAATAAGTAAAATAAAAATTACTAAAAAAACCCAAAAAACCCACAAACACCTCAACTTTAACCACATATGTACTCAGATGGATTAGTGTGCATTAAATCTTAATCTGCAGTGCCTTAAGGCAGGGTTCGTACATACACACCCACAAAACCCCCAGCCCCTTATTCAAATACATTTCCCACCATTCAAAACTGCAATGACAGATGAGATCATGTTTTGGCTTTGTTAAACTAGCTTAGATGACACTATGAAAATGAAAAGGTAGAAAAAAAATGAACAAAAGCCAAGGTTTGCAAAAAAAAAGAAAAGTCCTGGAAAATTAATTTTTCTGCTTGAAAAATCTTTAACCAAGCATTCCTCTTCAGTTTTGACAGTTCACAGGGTTGAGCCTTGAATTACTCCCTCCGTTTTTATCACACCAACAGAAATTTGTACTCTTACTCTAGAGTTTCTAGTTTGTCATCCCAACTAGGGATGACAAACCAGGTCACCACCCATCACTAAAAGCAGCACAGAGTATGCTAGACATAGTACAGTCCTGGCTAGAACTTGTCATTAATTGAAGTAATAAATACAACTGGGCACACACCAGCATTCAAAGGTACTATTTCAACAGTGGAAAGTACAAAGCTAAACTAACAGGACTTCCTAACAATGAGCAAAGCCATGCACAGCAGAGTCTGGCTCATATAGCACAGGTGAAGTTCACATGAACTTTTACAGTGGTCTTATCCATTCCATGTTGGAGCAATATCACTTTCAAGGCAGGTTAATTATAGGAGGACGTGACAAGGTAAAAAAGGGACAGAAGAAAACTGTGTGAGCACAAAGCAACTTAAGCCAAACACCACCCACCTACACATTGCAGAGACCTGTGTAGACAAGAACTCATGGAGTCAGACCTCAGAGGGAAGTCCAGGAAAATGTGCCAATTTAGAACAAGTCTGACTCCATACACTAATTTAAGTCCAAACTAACAGTGGTCACTACATTGTGGGTGACCTGTTCATTACTGAATGCAATTTATAGTTCATTGTTTTTCAGAATGAATGTGAAATGGGAAGATTCTCCCACAGGCCCAGTAGCCATCTGGTGCTATTGCTGTACTTCATGAAAAATTCATTGCCATTTTATCATAGTAGGTTATTTCAGAGATTGTAGTGATTTATGTTTTATAAGCAGAATATTTTCTTCACTTTTGATGTTTGCAAATCTGCTTCAGCATCACACTTCAACAGATTATGTTCTTTCAGGCTTTATCCTGTGGATTTCTAGCAGCCTTGAAGGCAGCAGCAGCTGAAAAAATAATCATAGCTTTAGTAATAGCTTTATGAAATGGACATCACAGAGTAGTCTTTTCCCAAGCTAAATAAAGCAAAAGTCATCAGTGCCAGTGAAACATGTCAAGACATTAGGAGCCTCATTACAGTTCCAAACTCTCATTCAGCCTTTCAACTCCATCAGGGCTATCTGTCAAGTAACACACAGCTTAGTTTGGTGTTCATTCTGGCTCAGAGAAATTTTAAATTTGTCATATCCTACTTGCAGGAGATTCTGTGCCCACAAGTGTTTCAGCAAGCTGTACAGAGACTGAAATTAAGTTATTTGTTTAAGGAGTGCACAGGCTAAAACCCTCATCATGAGTGCTGGTGGAAAGCATGAGCAGTAAGTGACTGGACTTGTAAATTGTCACCAGGAGTTTGGCTGGAACACCTACCTGTCCTGTACCACACAGGTATGAGCTGCCTGTGCTGTGGCTTTTGACTTGGAGCACTTGAAGTTGTTGTGTTTGTTTTTTTTTTTTTCTTTTCCCCTCTTCAGGCTAATATGAATAAGGCCAAAAGAATTCAGGTCATGTAGCCAGGCAATTCCTTTAATCAGAATGAGATCGCTTGTGAGAGTTGGCAACACCTGAAGAGTGGGAGTAGAATATGTCCCCAAGAATTCAATACACAACAGGCTGCAATGGGAAGGAGCTACTAAAATTGAGAAGGAAGTGAGTGAATATTTATAAGTTCTGATTAAAATTAAGATCACCTTTAGTAGTTCCTTTTCATATCTGCAAGTACTTTATCAGCCCAGACAAGACTTCGGTCTCAAGCTCTGCATGTTACCTCAACCATGGGTATTCATATATGCTAGTAAGGTTGGTTTTTTTTTTTTAAAGTCTTGAAAATACTGCCTTTACCCAAGCAAAATCCAAAGGGAGATACTTTACTTTGTTAGTTAAAAAAAAAAAAAAGACATGGTGGCCCTGAGTGAGTTGATGAGGTCACACAGAAGCATGCAGAAAATAGAAGGATGAAGGGAAACCGGGACATTGCTTATGTGTATGTAGGGATGGTCCTAGGGAGGCTGAAGCTCCCCTGGAACCAAAATTAGTAAAAAACACAAGAGGCAGCAACAGCAATTTAAAAGAAAACATGTTTCTGCTGCTGAACAGGTTGGGGAACTTGGTGGTAACAGAAGCAGAAAAGGTCTTCACTGATAAGGTTTGTTCTCGGGACTTTTTGGTTCCTCTACCTAGAGTCTGGGAAAGCAGACTGAATATCTACCTGGTCCTACGGGCTCATGTGACAAATGAGGGCAAGACACTGCTGGTCAGCACCATTGAGACACCACTCAATTACTTTAAAAGGTCATGGCAATTTCAGGAGGGCCTCAATAACTATAGAAAGGCAAAAATGTCACATTCATCTTCAAGAAGGATGATCTTGGGAAGCCAGACTTAATCACAGTCCCTGGAAAGACTGTGGAGCAAGTCTTCAAAGCCATTCCTAAGCACAGTAAAGATGAGAAGGTCATGGGGAACTGGCAATAGGGAGTTACCAAAAGGAAGTATTGCTTGACTGACCTGACCTCCTTCTATGAGGAGAAGGGTGGCTTTGACCAAAGAAAGAGAGGTGTATATAATTTACCTTGACTCTAGCAAAGATTTCAATAGTCTCCCTCAGCACCCAGATCAACCAAGTCACAGAGATATGGGCTGGATGGGTGGCTTATAAGAGAAGTAAGAACTATCTAGACCATTAGGCTGGAAGGGTCAATCATCAAAAGCCCTTGGGCTCCTTTGGAGGAGGGGGATCAAAATAAGAATGAGCAAATGCTAGACCAGGCTGCCCATGGAGGTTGCAGAATCTTCATCCTTTAAGATACTCACAACTCAACTGAGCAAGGCTCTGAACAGCTACACCCAACTTCAGAGCTGGCCCTGCTTTGAGCAGAGAGTTGGACCAGGCATCCTGCAAGGCTTCAATTCAATGATCTTGAGTGCCAAGACCCACACTGTTCTTGTCCAGGGAACAAGAAGATGCTGAAGTACAACCTCACATAAAGTTCCTTTTACCTAAAAGAGGAAATAAATAAATTGAAGTAGGATTTTCAGAGGCACTCATTTCCCCCTGCTTTGCATTTATTTTTAAGATGGAAAATTCCAGTCTCTTGGAAATTCTGAGCAAAATCTACAAACAGGCAGACGATATTGTAAACTGCCAAGTTTAAAAGAGTAAACTATGTGAGCTGCAGAACAGCTTGAACTTTTAGCTTTCCTGCCTTACAGATGTCTGTATGGCCAGGCTCTATTGGCTCTGTTGAGCCAGCTTTGCAGGAAATACCTACACACCTAAACAAACAATAATAGCAGGAGAGGTAAGAGCCCTCCTGCCCTGTCATTTCAATAAGATCACCTCACAATTGTCTCCAAACAATTTACATGCAAGCCAGTCAGTCAAACAAATCCTTAACTTAAAATGTTTCAAGGAACAGTAAACAGACTTTCTGCTTTCAAAGCAGTTCTGCTTAGGACAGAAAGATACCATGGCCTCTCTTCAGCCATAGCAATCTTCACACAGTAACGTTATTACCAACTGCTGTGCCATAAGGCAGGTGGCTGCTGTAGTTAGTTATTGTTTTAAGCTGCTGATAAATCATTTCCCAGGAGAGAGAGTGCAGCTATTGCACCTGCATTAATTCTCACAGACTACTAACACCTCTTTCCAAAGTCAGCAGCATTAGCGTTCAGCTAATAGAAGTGAGAATAATCCCCTACTTCCTTCCAGTATGTCCTCTGGAACTATATTACCCATTCCAGTCTCAAAAGAGACAAAAAACTATGAATAGAGAGACCACAGCATGTTTTTCTAAGCATTATAATTTTATAGTTTAAAAAAAAAATCACTATACCATTCAAAGCACAGTATTCCTATTAGAATAGGTCTAATTTAGATGATAGCACCAGGAAGCCTCAGAAGCCAGAGTTGCCCCCACGTTTTATTTCATTGCCAGTATGCTATAGTCACATCCCAGTTCTGAAGGATGCTGGTCTTACATGAGGCCAAATAGCACACCAGCATCTGGTCGCTACTGTTAGGTTTCTCCCACTTTCCATCATCCTCAATTCTTCTCTTGCCTATTTACCTCATTTGAATTATAAGGCTGAGTACTGACATTTAGGTCTATGTTTGCAAAGCCCTTTGCATGATGTGCAGGTCCAGAAGCAGGTCTTAAGCACGACATTCATACAAATTAGATCAGTTAGATCTACTAAGTGGGGGAGCACTACTCCCATTCCAAGTTCTAACATACTTTCCCCAGTGCTTCAGTCACTCTAACTTATTGTATAGAAAGACTAAACCAACTGCTGTCCCAATTCTAAGAATAGTCACTAGCAATACAACATGAATTTGCAATAAATAATGTTTCCACACTCTACAGCCAAACTCCTCTCTCCAAAAGAGGTAAAGAGTAAACAGGCTGGCTTGGAGATAAAAAAAAAAAAAAAAAAAAAAAGGCAATTAGGTCAGCAGGCAACCAGACTCAAAAATCCCTTCCAAAGAGAGCTAACCTTAGCCTTTGCTAACCTAAGAGTCCTGCTGTTTAACTGTCTCCATCAGTGTCACCCATGGTTGCTGATTAAGTATTCCCAGTGCTTGGCAAGTTTGGTTAACAGCCTAGAGCTCCATCTGTGATAGGTAGCATTTACTTAACAAGGAGATATCCCAAAGGCTTCAGTGGGATTACTTATTTCTGCTCATGCTGTAGCAGGCCCCAGATTGTACTGGTGGAAAGGAGGTAGGATCTGGTCCTCCTTAGCTTACATTAGAGTCTTTCTGCTAAGAGGGAACAGAACAAGAATCTAAGTCAACACCCACTGAAGTCAATGGAAAGTCTCCCATCATCTTCTACCCACTTCCCCCTCCCCTTTCAAATTCAAGACTTGATCCAAGCATATGCAAATAACTAAAAGACATGTTTTGCTTTTGGCTGCATGCATTGAATCAGACAGAGAACTTCAGTTTGGGCTTATTCGGTTTAGTTCATCTTGTTTTCCCCATCAGAGCAAGACAACAAGGAATTTAGTAGCTTTTATTCCCTGCTGTATGTAGATATTTCAGGCACACAGTTTGTTTTTAATACCATTCTTCAAACACTCCCCCTACACACACAATTTGTTCATAATATATTTTCCAGTTAGTTGCAAGAGAGCTTCTTCCAGTGCAGTAAATTTAAACTTTCACTTTTAAAGGGTCTTAGCTAAATTGAGACTGTTCACAAAGAGATAAATATAGTTTAAGATAAACACATTCTTACTAGAACATTCAGTTACAATGTTACTGGAGTAACAGTAGTACATACTTGTACTTCCATCACAGCTAAGAAAAAATAAGCAGAGGCTGATTGTCAGGCAAGTGCTGAAGCAAAGTCCTCAGATCACATCCAAAGAGAAGTGGTCACATCAGCTGAGGCGGCATCAGGTAGTGTGACTGATATTTCAATAACTCACTTTGGTTTTCATTAAGCAAGGAATGCTGATTCATATAATCCAGCATCAGGTTTAGCCAGCTAAGCTACTGCAGAATAATTTCCTCAATGTAAAACTGCCCATGCACACAGTGCTGGACACTTGCATCAGGAAGAGCAAGTAAGAGTCCAAGGCATCAGTCCAGAGCCTATTGCCCTTTGAGATGTAGAGAAAAGACAGACTGTCTCAGAAGTCAATCAAGTTCAGCAGCAAATAGATGACATACTTTCACCTGTCCATCTGGAGAATACAGTAAAAAAAATAACTATTTTAAGTACACTGACCAAGGAAGAGTGCAAAGCCCCAAGTTTTTCTAAAATTCAGCTGCGTTACCTAGTTTAATTCAGGCTCCTTACTGGCCTCACTTGCCTTTGAAACATGCAATACTTGGCTTTTATAGAGAAGATCTGGGCTGCTACAGCTGCCTGAGCTGGTTCTGGATATTGCTGGAAGAACTTTGCCTCTACAGTACCCTTACATGTGTCATGAAGTATATGGTATGGTGGGAGGTGGCCACCTCTGTGTGCCAGAGCCACCTCAAGAACATTCTAAGGGGTGATAACAGACTTGGCCAACAAATGAGGCTTGGAGACAAGCCTCAAGTCCACCATACACAGACAGGGAGGCAAGCAGTCACAGTTGAGCAGTAATATCAAGACAGTAACAGCTCAAGGGAGAAAATCATTGTAGTCACCATGGCAGGTGACAGGTTAAGGTTGTTGGAAGGAAAAGAGCTAACTGCTTAGGCAGTGACGAAGACTTCTCCATACATGCAAGTGACTATAGCTGTGCTAACAGATACACCAGCATTGGTCCTATATGCCTTTACGAACTGCAGAAGGAAAGAGACTTCCAGATAAGCATTTTGTTTCAAGCAGAAGTGACAATCTTTCCTTCGAAATTAATCTTTTCTAACTGCTTATCACCATTAGTTTATATGATGAGATTTGGATTAGGTAGGATGAAAAAGACCCACTGAGATGACAGACATACCCAAGATAGACTAGTAAAACTGGAAGGTCCTTCCTTATCTGCAACTTCACGTTATGAGCAAAAGCATTTATTGTGGTATAATGCTTTAACTTCACTTACCTCACCAGCATAATTATACTAGCACAAGCACTTATTCTGTTGTGATCAAGTCCACAACACCAGTACATGTAAAAACATTGCCAAGGTGTCACCCTGCATCAATGGTTTGCCACAAAAAGTTTCCAAGACATAAGCACAAAGCCCAGCATAAAAGCGGTAAAAATAACAGATACAGAAATACAACTACATCCTTGTTGGATCTGCCTTTTTAACACCCCCTGTCCCTCGCCAAAGAATGATTGCTGCAGAAAAGATTACAGAAAGAGCAGCTGTATGGAATATTAACAGTGCAACGGTAAGACTAACAGCTGGGGACAGCAAGTAGAGAAGTCTCCCACGAGAAGGAGTGAGGAAAATATTCCCAAAGGCAGTACTGATCCCTTACATTTGATCTTATCCCCCCCATCACAATCTACACTTTTTTTTTTGGCAAGATGACAGGTAGATGGAGAACAAGTTAACTTTATCAGTGGGACGGTTTGGCATGGTACAAGAGGCACGTATCCTTACAACTACAAAGTCATAAAGCTTAGCAGAACCACCCTGTTTGCCTAACGAAGTGACGTAGGCACTCAACCACGCAAGCATAGCCTTTGTTCTTTCTTCCAGCTATCCCTGTTTTTCCTCAATGCCCTCCCACTAATTTCAAGCCTAGTAAAGCAGTCTGTAAACCCTAAAGCAGGTACTACATCTTTTTTATTTCCGAATATGGTCTGAGTAGGCACCAAGAAAGTACCTAAGCACGATAAACCTGAATATAATTGTCAGCAACTGGAATGTTCCTAGAAATTCTATTTATGTGTGTTTTACCATTAATAAATTTTGCTTTAGAAAGTTGAGTGCTTTGAAGAAATGGTCATGTTGCACAAAGTATATATGAACATCTCTTTATGCTAAGGAGTTACCAAGTAATTAACAGATAGTGTTATACTGTAAGTTCAATTTTTTTTATAATTGTGTATATAAAGATGGTGAAGCCTTCTATTGAAGTGCTTAAGGCATAGTGCTCACATGTGTAACAAGACTATGGCATCTATTAATCAATTCTATTGAGGATAAATTCCCAATTTATTAAGTGTGACAGAAAAAACAACTACCTAATATAATAGCAGACTAAGCGGAATGTAGCTCAACTGAACTGTAAGATACTTGCCTATACATCACAAGATAGGCAATTAGGATAATAAAGAGAAACATACCTATTTTTATTATCATAGTTTAAGTCTCAACAGGCTTGTTTTTAGTCATTTCAAGATCTTTTGTCATTTCACTACCCAAAGAGACATAGTGAACACAGTAAAGTTGGCCAGATCTAAAGGCAAGTGACGAACTCTTTTCACTTTAGATAATGCAGCAAAATGTCCTAATCATCTATTTTTGACTAAACAAATACACTAAAAGCAAGGATGGACAAGAGGCTGTGGGGGACCAAACATGAATTGTGATTGTTTCATTTTCTTAAACAACAAATACATTATTACTCTTCTCCATATAAGCGCAGGTTTCCAGCCTGATATGAACAGTGCCACAGGATGCAAGGGGGTGAGCCCCAGACTGGGGTCTGGCTGGGCAGGGCCAAGAGGGATGCTGTGTGCTGCAGGCAGCTCCCCTGGCTGGCAGCACTGCCAGGGAGGCTGGAGAACCTGCAGCGTCTGGCAGGGACAGCCTGAGCTCCTACTGCTGTCGCAACAAGTTGTTAATTTAGAAGGGAGTGAAGAGGAGGCTGAAACTTCCTTAAGTACCCACACGCCGCCCTTTAGACCATAATAAATCCACACACAGGAAGTGAGAGGATGGTTTACCATGAAAGAGGGAGCTCATATTGCTTAAGTTCCAGTCTACACAGTCACCAGAGTTGGAGATTCCTCAGCAGCAAGTCATCGGTTCCCATGGGTCAGAGGTGACCAAGAAGACAAACAGATGCTCTTGGCCAGAGCACCTCCTCATGCTGCAGGGAGGGCACCCAAACCTTTCAAGACACCTTGCAGTGAGCAGCACCTAACAGGCAGCTATTCGGCTTGTCCAGAAGCAGCAGCCTTCCAGTGCACAGGTATTTCCCAGCCCCAGGAGCAGCCGCTGCTGCCCCTTGCCTCAAGGGCTGCTTGGCAGGCAGGGTTACAGAGGGAATGGCAAGGTTGGTGTGCCAGGAGAGATCAATTGTATCCTCCTCCCCAGTGCTATTGGGTAATCTAATTACTAATCTAAGAATCTAACAGACTGACAGTAGCCAACTCAGCCATTATTGCATCTTTTAAAGAGTTATTTATATCCACTTCAACAGGAGCCATAGCTCACATCCTTCTGAAAGGAAAATAAACACTGTCTGAGCCAAACAAATAATGTCTCACTTCAGACATTCAATTAAAAAACATAATGGAACTGGAAGTAAAAGTGGCATTTGCTTCATTATCATCACAAGCTTTCACACATGTCTAAAATTCTTTAGCCAAGAACTGAGTTGACCAAGGTGATTTGAGAAGCTGTCAGCAGACAATAACACTTGAGAATCTGAATATGAAATTTAAAGACAAAGAACTTCACACAGAATTTAAGACACACTATTGCTTAATACTTAAGTCAGGCACCACACACATTGAACAAGCCCACACTAATTGAGGAAACAAAGGTTAAAGATAAGGAATTACTTCAGCAAGCATGACATTTCTGAGGTATATTTTTTCCCTACCACATTGGCCAGAGGAACAATAAGAGGGAAAGGAAGAAGGCGTAGGTACCGTTAAGTTCAAGGCCTGCTGTTCTTACACACCACGTCAAGAAATAGTAGAGTGGGCCAAGGTACCCTCAGAACAAACAATTTTTTCTCCTCAGCCACCGTGAGGTCTCCAGGCTTTATTTACCAGAATTCAGGGGACAATCAAGTTCTTTCATCCTTCTGCCCTTGCAAGTTAGGATAATACTACCAAAAAAACCCTAAAAAAGCCATTTTCCACCTCTTCAACAGTCATCGCTTCTAGTAATTGACCTTGCACACCCCTTGGTGCCCAAGAAATAATCAAATGCAACAAGGGGTTTTATCCTCTGATTTCATTCTTTTTGCTGTCAAGATAGTTGTTTTGAAGCTTAAAGCAGGCTCATAACAGCCTACAACATTTCACTGTTCTGCAGAAACAAGCTTGTAGTTGGATCAATGAAGCAGAGAGTGAATCATCGCAAATTAGTACAGCAACTGCATACTTATAAAATTATCAGGAACTAAGACGCCTTGCTTTGAGAGAGAAAAAAATGCCATCAGTACACTCCATATTGATGTAACAAATGCAAGTGTGTTAGGAAAATACCGAAACAGCAATTGTAAGAAACCTCCACAGATTAAGGCAGACACTCTTAAGAGGTGAACCTCAGTTTGTCTGCATAAAGCAATTTCAGCTCTTTATTTTGGTGATGGCAGCCAGTGAGACCAATGACACTTATCTAGGAATCTTCCCAAATCTAATATTTTTTTTTCAACTTTTCAAAACAGACCAAAAAAAGTACCACTTTATTATATTTTGTGCATGTTGTTAGTACTCAGCAAATGCCAAGGCTCTGATTTCACAATCCAGGATTCAGCAGCAGCAACAGCACTAGTTGAAAGTATCACCACCATTCAGCCCCATCTTTTGAATCTCTGGACAGCCCCCTCCAGTTGTGCTGGCACATAAATCCAGCTAGCTGCAGTCAGAACAGATATGCTGGAAGATAACCCAGAAGTTTCAGTGAAGCCAGATCAGTTCACTGTAGGGACCATAATAGAGCTGCACGAGCAAGTTTGCCAGCGCGACTACAGAAGGCAACATTTTTACTGAATATTTTGTACAGTAAAGTTACAGCCAAAGAATCTTGTGCTTTAAAAAAATAAAATTAAACAAAGAAATTAGAGTCTTCTGCCTCATCCTAGGAGTATTTGAGAGTTTGAGATTCCACTTCAACAAAATATTCCAGCCTTAGTCTTGGAAGAGATCTTGAAAAATAGACCATAATTCAAAAGGTTGAATAAAAACCCAAAGATACTTTTGAAGATAATTGGAGAGGAAAAACAAACAAACAAAATCCACACGCGCACTCAAAGAAATGCTAATACTGGAAATAACATTCTTTAAAGAGTGCAAATTTTGCCTACAGGAAAGCCTTTATACAGACAACATCGCCCTGGGACAAGCAGCACTCTACTGGAGTATATCCCTTCCACTTCATCACAGTGAAGATATTTAGAAGTTGCTAATAACTGGACACCACAGAAAAGTTTCTAAGAGGCGATACTGAAGGAGTTTGCCATAGCAAGAGGAGGCACATATCACAAACCACAGAAATAGCACTGTGTTTGCTGTGTTGGTGCATACTGCCTGGACCAGATCCTCCCCACCACTTCTTGGACCAGTGGTGGCTCAGGCCTGGCCCATACCTGCATTTCCACAGAAGGAAGTGTTGTACTCCCTATTGATTATCAGAAGAAAAAAAAAAAAAAAAAAAAGTGCTGGCCCCTACCTGGTGTCTCCGTCTGAATGCTTACCAAAGTGAAAACAACTTATTCTAGTTTGCATGGAGCTGGTCTCCAGCTCTGCCTACCAAGGCTGGGCAGAAGTGTAACACAAGACATCTACCTCATCCCCAGCTTGGTGCAGCCCCTCACACTTATCAGGCTCTTGAGATAAAACTGCCAAGGGCCGAGTACACAGGCTGGGCTCTCCCAGCCCTCCCAAGACATAACTGCTCTGCAGGAGCCAAGAACTGTGAATGGCAGGGCCACCTCCCCAGGCTGCAGTTGCCTGTCACAGTGTACCAAGACTCCATGATGGGTGCGTTGGCATGGGACTGCCGGGAGACCTGATGCCCTGCTGAGGCAGGAAGGCAGAAGAGCTTAGTGACACTGGTGTTACTGGAATATACCCTGAGACAGGGCTGCACCTCCAGTCCAGTCACTCAGAGGCAGGGGCTTCCTGAGGGTCCCTTCTCCCTCCACGGTGAGCTCCTTTTCCCTGGAGGAGAGCGTATGTCCACCTGTAACCAAGAGCCTCTCCAAACATGTAGCAGCCTGTGAGTCACCAGTGAAAGTATCCAAATAGAAAACATAAGAAACAGTCACTGTTTTTTCCTCATACCAGCTTCAGCAAAAGAGAGGTCATTTCACCAAACCAGCACAAACTGGAACAGAGCACCATGGGTGCACAAAAAGGTAAGCATCTGCATCTACCACTGGCAGCAATAACCAGCTCACCACTACTCCTTTGGAGAGACAGAAATATTGCTCCGTTCAACTCTTATAGTTATGCAATAGCCTAGGTCAGAGTGACTTGGATCGCTTTCCCCAGGAGAGATGTTACAAGCAGCACAGTGCATTTCGGAGCCCGCAGAGGTCAGACAAGGCCTCTGGCTGGTCGTACAGAGGAGGATGATGTGGATGGCATTGCTCTGCAGTCCCAGATGCCAACAGTGACAGTTTCTAGAGCTAGATATCACTGACAACTGACCAAAAAAATGCAGCAAATGGCTCTTCAAACACAGTAACAACAAACTAGCCATTAGTCTCCCTATCAAAATATTTCTGCAGAGATCCTATCCTGTTTTCACATTCCTTATGGAAGAATAGCAAGGTTATTGCAATAGCCTCAGTGTCCTCTTTGAGTTCTTCTGAAGGCAAGAAATAGGGAGAAAATCCAGCAGTCTGCTTGGATCCAGGATTATTTGAGCTGCATCAGGATTCAAAACAAGCTTTTCAGAATCACAGTAGAGTATGCAGGCAGAAGCATGCTCAAGTCCAACACCATTGCTGCAGGGACAGGGGTCCAGGGTGCGGGGAATAAATACGCAGACTGGATGCTTATTCGCACTGAACTGCTATTGGCACTGTAGGGTCTTTTTAGTGGCCAGAGAAAGCAGTTTGGGGGATTTCCACTGCTGAGCTGGATAAGGCAGGACTACCAGAGCCCAAGTAAGCCTAGAGCTACTAGAGATTACTGAAAGGCAGGCTCTCAGCTGCTAGCACATAAACCCTGGCTTCATGGCAAAAATAACCCAACACCTACATCTACTCAGCACACTGGATAAAAGGAGCTCTTCCATGTTTGCTGCCTAGTTCACCAGCCCTGCTCCAGAGGACATCCCAGGGGCTTACTGCTGCAGGCAACTGAACTGAACAGCTTGAAAGGAGGAGTACCCATGCAGTTCACTTTGCACCAAAAACAAATAAACAGAAAAACCTGAGATATCAAAAAATCTCACACACAGTACTCAGTGAAGTATAACTATTACCAAACAAAACCCAAAGTTACTTTTGTACTGAAATTTGTTTATTAGGGCCAAATAAACAGATAAGAAAAGTTTCTATAATTAAGTTTAACTTGTCACCTACCAACTAGTGTTTACAACCATATTCAATAGTGCTTTTTTTCTTTTTTATTATCTTCCACATTGCTGGATTTTCTTGCAGACTGCTGGGGGGGGACACAGCCAGCAACTAAGCCCCACACAGATGCTCACTCAGTCCCCATCAGTGAGCTACAGGACAGAATCAGAAGAGTAAAAGTGAGAAAACTCGTGAGTTGAGATAAAGACAGTTTAATAACTAAAGCAAAAGCCAAACACACAAGCAAAGCAAAACAAGGAATTCAATCACTCATTCCCCTCGGCAGGCAGGTGTTCAGCCACCTCCAAGAATGCAGGGCTACATCATACATAATGGTTACTTAGGAAGACAAATGCCATCACTCTGAACATGCTCTCCTTCCTCCTTCTGCTCCCAGGTTCATATACTGAGCATGACATCCTATCGTATGGAATATCCCTTTGGCCAATGTGGGTCAGGTCTCCTGGCTGTGTCCCTCTCAGCTTCTTGTGCACCTGGCACAGCGTGAGAAACTGAAAAGTCCTTGACTACTTAACAACAACTAAAACATCAGTGCACTATCAGCATTCTTCTCATCCTAAACCTAAAACACAGCACTATACCAGCTACTAGGAAGAAAATTACTCTATCTCAAATAAAACCAGGACAATTTTTTGTTTAAGTCTTTGTTCATACATATCTGCATTTCAATGAGTAATAATAATTGCAGCAGGCTCAAAAAAAAAAAAAAAAAGCCCAACAAACAACATTACTACACATATTAAAAAGGAGATGAACGCTTGCCAGGTTCCCATCAAAGGAACACAGAAACTCTTAACCATTCTTCCCCAAGCATCCAAATGTAGCTCTGCTGATACTCCAGTCCTCTGCAGGAGCATACCCCTGCACCACTCTCCTTCAGAACTAAAAACTCTCTGAATCCCAACAAATTCAACACTAGTCAGTGGTTGCACTATGTTATGCATTATTAATTCACTACCACAGGCCTGAGAAACAACAGGTAAATGCTTTCTATGCACAACTGCAGTGGAAGAGAGAAAGCAAGCTAACATACACAGTGCAGCTTTTCAGCTGCAGTTTCAGTCCCAGCTTAGATATCTTCACAACCCAGTTTTAATCCACACAATACACAGAGTGAACAGGATGTTTACAGAAGCAGATAATACCTGCTTTGGAGTCTATGTACAGTTATTTTCTCACCAAAGATAACTGATAGGACATCATAGCACCTGGTCTCACATCAGAGATAACAAGCCTTCAGGAGATACACCCTTGCTGTGCTTTCATATGATGATATGGTGATTTCAGGGATGCAGATCTCTCAGTAAGTCTGCACATCAGCTTTCTTTTTAAGCTCAAACAATACCTCAACAAAACAAAGTCCAACACTTTTCCCCAAGACTACAGAAGTGCATGATACACTCAGTTTAGACATTCACCAAACACCAAAGCTCATATCACCATGCCCCAAAGCCTCTACTTGCTAGGTTTCTTCCTTCCTCACTACACCTCCCAGCATTGCAGTTTGGTTTCCTAACGAAACAAACTACACACAATTTCAGAGCATTAATTGTAGTAGCTTTAAGAAAGTATGAAATTATTACAATTTTCACAACACACAGACAAGATATACCTCTTCCCATACCCCCTTCTAAATTCAGGTGTTCTTATCAGAAAGACTATCAGTTATTCATACCTTGTTAGACAGGAGACCTGGAGATACCAGAGCAGTTCATCATTTCCACTGCTAATAGAGTTCCTTAGTCACATCTTGTTTCTCCACTCAGTTCACCCCTAAATACTGGCTAACAAACTTTCTTTTAACAAATCTCTTTTATCTTCTAACAATTTCGGCCTGCTCGCTGGTAGCCTTTCTGTAGTCACATGAGAGTGATTTCAACTCCCAGCACATGCAGAAGCGGGCACAGGTGTTGCTAGACGCAATTACAGTATCAACAAGTAAGTGGGGATTTACTTACGTTGTCAAAAAAGGAACATAAAAGTTTACTATGTAAAAGCTTTTATAGATGACAGTTTTGCTGCACAATTCTCCAGCCTTATCTTGCTCCCACTGAATTCAATGAAAATACTACCTTTGCATACACAAGTAGTTTGACTGAGCCATAAAACACTATAAGAGGAAGTAATTTGGTTTACTGATATCTCCGGCGAGAATATCTGGACTGTGGAATGTATTGTTTACTCTAAGTAAAAGCTTACACTTCTTTTTTTCTTAATATATACTATTTAATATACTGGTCTTCATATTTTCCTTCTACGAACAGTGTGGTCATTGACCAGCACCCAGAAGCACTGGGGTGGCTTTGCTAAGCAAAAACGCTGCAAGAGGCTCTCAGCTGCTGTAGATTGACACAGATTTCCAATGCCAGACACCTGCATTTTCCAGCAGAGTAGCTGGCATAGACACGGGGCTATCATTTAGGATATAAGTGCAGACAGTTGGTGCAAAAGGCAGGTGTCTATATTTGAGTTAATCAGCTTATGTTTTCTGCAGAGCTAAAAGAAACAAGCCACACCACAGGGCAATTTATCTGACCTGCCTTAGATAACACTCCTGAACTAAGATGATTCATGCCCTAGACAAACACACGTCTTTCCGTGAAGTGTAAAAAGATCTAGAGATGCCTAAATCAGAGAAGAATGCCTCGTTTTTAGAGATCTATTATTAGGTAAAATAAATCCTGGCTGTTATGCCTGTATTGTACTGAAAGCCCACAGTACTGCTCCTGGGAGGGCATTATAGACATGGTAAACTTTCTGTAGGGGAGGTAGATAAGAAAAAGAAATCAGGTTGGGTGGAAGGGTACTCTAAACTTGACCCAAAGCGCTTGAAGTGAGTAAGGATTTTCCAACATAAAATAGATAATTGTGGCCATTGCACTGAAAGTGGAGGAGGAAGGAACGAACCAACTTTTTGGGGTTTTTTGGACTACATAAGGTTTATACTCTCTATAAAATTGTCTGGTCAAAGTAAGAGTGAAGAGCATGTGTAGCCTTTTGAGCAGATCAACACTCCCTGGTAAGGAAGTGCAAGAGCTGCTTTGTGCAGGCATGTATGTGCAGCTAAAATTAATGCGAAGGGAAGATAAAACATTGCAGATTCAAACAGCCAGATTCTACATCCCCCGTGCAGAGGCTTAAGTGAATCCATAAGGAAAAACCCAGAAGTATTTAGGTCAGACTAAAGCCATCATTAATACAGAATCTCTGTGTAAGTTCTACCTTTAAGAAAAAAGGTTTCTCTATGCAAGAGGATACTATGGCCAGGCAAGCTATGCCCTTAGTAACCTTCAGGATAATCTCAGGGTTATCTAGATGGGGTGAGCAAAAATCACTTTTGAGACTAGAGCCTTCTCCGATTTTTTTTTTTTTTTTTTTTTTTTACGTTTTAGAAAACAGCCTGGAAATTTTACAAGCGCTGGCTTTTCCACAAGACAAGAGAAAATCCTGCATTTGTTTTATTCTTACACATCACCACTGCTAAGAAAAGGTACTGAGTGAATGAGAGAACTTGAAATTATAGATTAAAGAAACTGAGGAAAAGCATGTCCATGTTTCTATCTTCTGGCTTCGTCCATTCCTACAACTGCAACTGCACAGGAGTAGCTCTGCTGACACTGACAAGAACTTCACTCACCGTGAGTGTGCTCTGCAAGTTGGTTTGACGTACAAGCAGCTAAAATGAATGCAAAGGGAGGATAAAATATTGCAGATTCAAACAGCCAGATTCTACATCCCCTGTGCAGAGGCTTAAATGAATCCATAAGGAAAAAGCCAGAAGTGATTTAGGTAGGTGATTTTGTGTAGGTCTGATTTGCAAAAACTAATGATTACAACTTTTAACTTAAACAAAATTTTCTAATATTTTCATTTGGAACTGAGTTCATGTCATTTCAATAAACAAAATTAACTTTGAGATGGAAGAGGCAGAAAAACATAAGAAGGTTATTTTTCTTTTACTTGCACTCACCTCTAATATATGTTTTCATGTAATGTGGTAAAAGGCGAAATTAATACTCTGTGCCAAGTTTCAGACAAGTGTGAAATTTCAAGGCTTATTAGGTTATTAAGCTTTTGAAATAAAGACATATTTACAAAAGAAGTGCTGACACAGCCTGAACTATGAGCAGCGGTAATGCCACAACAGCATGATTCCTATGCAGTGTGAACAGCCCAGATTACCTTATCCTAACAAAACAAAACATTTAAAACAGAGGAAATTATTTCAGAGAATCATACTTCTAGAGCTGTCATGTTTGCAGTCAAATTTGGGTTAAAATTATGGGAAAATAGGAACCTCTTTATACATTCTCAAGTTACACCCACAGAACAGGATCCCAGAGAAATTCTTGCAAACAGGGTTTGCAAGAATACAACAGAAGTGTGCGTAGGTAGGTGCGTGTGCCTAGGTGGATTATGTATGTATGTAATCAACATGTAAAGCTCCATAATGCTGAGAATAATAAATTGTTGTGAATGTGTAAGGGTGGAAAGTGCATTTTACATGGATTATCTGCCCTAGTTCCTGTTCTTATTTTTGGAAAGCAATCAGCTCTTCGTGAGAACTCAGCACCACGCTGAGCCACCCTGGGGCTTTTCATGGCCAAGCCCTTCACTTTGCATTATCATCTGTTAGCAGCCACATCCTGTGCAGACTGATTCATTGCAGCCAAGAAAGGCAGAGAGAACGGGAGACCCTCTGAATCCTGAGGTCTGAAATCACTCTAAGATACTTCTCTCACTGTACTATATAAAATAAAGCTATTTTTTCAAAGGAATTTCCAGCCATTTTTGTTACTGACTATTCCAAATAAAAGCTTATTTTAAGACAATGTGTTATTTAACTAAAGATCTTTGAAAATCGCCTTTACTTGAAAACTTCCATATGCCTAATTTGGAAGACCATATATTCATCCCAATTCAATTCAAGCATAAAACTGAACAATTTTACTACTTTTGCTTAATAGCTGTGGTCAAATACAAACAAAATCAGGTACAGATTATCCAGTTTATGAATATTTATTCACTGAAGAATACAAAATACATTCTTACTTTCAACTATGGTAATATTTTTTTGTTATGTAAAGCTGAAGCTCATGATGTTGGAGATAATACAGAATGTTGAACTCGTGTTTTTAAACTCTCTTTTGAAATGGCATAATTTCCTAATGCCTGACTATTGAACACAAATATGTTACAAGGCAATCGAAAAATCCAAATTACAGTTACAATCTATTTCTTTCCATTACACTGTATTTCTGTAATATCTTAATATCTCACAGCACATTTAAGCATGAATTTAAATGTAAGAGCAACTATAAGATTCCTGCTTTACATACAGATGAAGATAATTCTGGGATAAAATGACCAGAGCTCAGTTGCTGGGCTGGATTAGTCTATAACTTCCAGCTTTCAACTTTAAATCCAATACTTTAGAACTAAATTACATAGTTTGATGTATTTGTTTAGAGTTTCAGTGCACAGCTGAGTCTTTGCATAGAATTTTTTCAAGCAGTCCCTTATCATGATTACAGCAATGGCAGGACATAAGCAAATATTGTGTAAGAGCAAGTTATACGATAGACCAGCAGAAATACAGTTTGCTGGTACCAGTGCTACTATAGGACAAAGTGAGGGATGCATATTGATGTGGCAATAGGAGATCTGTCAAAAAGCATCAGTGTGGGCTCAGTTGTGAATCCCATTTGTCTCCAGCATAACATGACTGATTACAGATGAATTACAGTGACTTTAAACCTACAAGTCAATTTTGTAAGCTAATTAAAATCAGGGAGGCTAGCACAAATCAGCTCCTATGTGAAATACAGTATAATCAAGAAAAATGGAATGTATACCTCTGATTCAAATAGAAACTCCATAGCTGGAAAGAGTGATACAAATAATCTGTAGATTGCCATTTTACTGTATCACAACAGGAACAAAATGGGAATAAACTGTGTTTGCAGAGACATTATTAATCACAAAGAATCAAAATATTTCTTTGAGAAACCAGGTTGAGCCACAGAAGCACCTCAGATGGACAGCTAAAAAAATACATCATGTATATGTAAAATCAGTATTACCATTTAAAACTGTGCAGACCTTGCACTCATGGTCTGCAAATGGTTGAAGGCACCTTAGAGATCATCACACAACTGGTGTCAAAAAAAGAGCAGCTGTCCATGCCTACAACAGCATACAATAATTTAGAAGACCAGTGGAGTTCAGCTAGTGTTAGAAACAAGATATTTTTAGAAAATTCATCTTGTTTAGGTAATTTGTCCATGTTAAGCCTGCTTTACAAAAAGACTGGTTTTAGCTAACCAAGTCACTGCAGCAAAGCTGAACGCCCTTTCCTGACCCTGTTCATTCACAAACTCATCCTTGTCACACTCGACTCGATGTTCCTGTAACAAAAGCCTGTTAAAGCTTTCAGGGCAAATGACATTGAAATG